>NW_012101588.1:722377-826644 GCF_000951045.1 Mandrillus leucophaeus | reverse complement strand
AGTCTCTCATTATTATTGTGTGGGAGTCTAAGTCTCTTTATAGGTCTCTTAGGACTTGCTTTATGAATCTAGTTGCCCCTGTATTGGGTGTATATATATTTAGGATAGTCAGCTTTTTTTTTTTTAAATTGATCCCTTTACCATTATGTAATGGCCTTCTCTGTTTCTTTTGATCTTTGCTGGTTTAAGGTCTGTTTTATCAGAGACTAGAATTGCAACTCCTGCTTTTTTTTTTTTTTGGTTTTCCATTTGCTTGGTAGATCTTCTTCCATCCCTTTATTTTGAGCCTATGTGAGTCTTTGCATGTGAAATGGGTCTCCTGAATACAGCACACAGATGGGTCTTGACTCTTTATCCAATTTGCCAGTCTGTGTCTTTTAATGGGGCATTTAGCCCATTTACATTTAAGGTTAATATTGTTATATATGAATTTGATCCTGTCATTATGATGTTAGCTGATTATTTTGCCCATTAATTCATGCAGTTTCTTCCTAGCATCAATGGTCTTTACAATTTGGCATGTTTTTGCAGTGGCTGGTACCAGTTTTTTCTTTCTATGTTTAGTGCTTCCTTCAGGAGCTCTTGTAAGGCAGGCCTGGTGGTGACAAAATCTCTCAGCATTTGCTTGTCTGTAAAGGATATTATTTCTCCTTCACTTATGAAGCTTAGTTTGGCTGGATATGAAATTCTGGGTTCAAAATTCTTTTCTTTAAGAATGTTGAATATTGGCCCCCACTCTCTTCTGGCTCATAGAGTTTCTGCCAAGAGATTTGCTGTTAGTCTGATGGGCTTCCCTTTGTGGGTAACCTGAACTTTCTCACTGGCTGCCCTTAACATTTTTTCCTTCATTTCACCCTTGATGAATCTGACAGTTATGTTTCTTGCGGTTGCTCTTCTCAAGGAGTATCTTTGTGGTGTTCTCTGTATTTCCTGAATTTGAATGTTGGCCTGTTTTGCTAGGTTGGGGAAGTTCTCCTGAATAATACCCTGAAGAGGATTTTCCAACTTGGTTTCATTCTCCCTGTCACTTTCAGGTACACCAATCAATCATAGAATTGGTCTTTTCACATAGCCCCATATTTCTTGGTGGCTTTGTTCATTTCTTTTTACTCTTTTTTCTCTAAACTTCTCTTCTTGCTTTATTTCATTAATTTGATATTCAGTCACTGATACCCTTTCTTCCACTTGATCAAATCGGCTACTGAAGCTTGTGTATGTGTCATGTAGTTCTTGTGCCATAGTTTTCAGCTCCATTAAGTCATTTAAGGTCTTCTCTACACTGTTTTTTCTAGTTAGCCATTTGTTTAACCTTTTTTCAAGGTTTTTAACTTCCTTGCAATGGGTTCAAACATCTTCCTTTAGCTCAGAGAAGTTTGTTACTACCGACCTTCTGAAGCCTACTTCTGTCAACTCATTAAAGTCTTTCTCCATCCAGCTTTGTTCCATTGCTGATGAGGAGCTGTGATTCTTTGGAGGGAAGAAGTGCTCTGGCTTTTAAAATTTTTGGCTTTTCTGCTCTGGTTTTTCCCCATCTTTGTGGTTTTATCTACCTTTGGTCTTTGATGTTGGTGATCTACAGATGGGGTTTTAGTGTGGATGTCCTTTTTGTTGCTATTCCTTTGTTTGTTAGTTTTCCTTCTAACAGTCAGGTCCCTCAGCTGCAGGTCTGTTGGAGTTTGTTGGAGGTCCTCTCCAGGCCCTGTTTGCCTGGATATCACCAGCAGAGGCTGCAGAACAGTAAATATTGCTGCCTGATCCTTTCTCTGGAAGCTTTGTCCCAGAGGGGCACCCGCCTGTATGAGGTGTCAGTCAGCCTCTACTGGGAGGTGTCTCAGTAGAGACATCTTGAGAAGTCTTGAGGTGGCAGTCTGTCCGTTCTCAGAGCTCAAAAACTGTGCTGGGAGAACCACTGCTCTCTTCAGAGCTGTCAGACAGGGACATTTATGTCCGCAGAAGTTTCTGCTGCCTTTTGTTCAGCTATGCCCTGCCCCCAGAGGTGGAGTCTATAGAGGCAGCAAGCCTTGCATCACTGCAGTGGGCTCTGCTCCATTTGAGATTTCTGGCAGCTTTGTTTAGCTACTCAAGCCTTAGCAATGGTGGACACCCCTCCCCCTGCCAGGCTGCTGCCTTGTAGGTTGATCTCAGACTGCTACGCTAGCAGTGAGCAAGGCTCTGTGGGTATGGGACCCACCAAGCCAGGTGCAGGATATAATCTCCTGTTGTGCCATTTGCTAAGACTGTTGGAAAAGTGCAGTATTTTAGCAGGAATGTACCATTTTTCCAGGTACAGTCTGTCATGGCTTCCCTTGCCTAAGAAAGGGAAATCCCCCAACCTCTTGTGCTTCCCGGGTGAGGTAACACCCCACCCTGTTTCAGCTCACCCTCTGTGGGCTGCACCAACTATCCAACAAGACCCAATGAGGTGAACCAGGTACCTCAGTTGGAAATACAGAAATCACCCATCCTCTGCATTTATCATGCTGGGAGCTGCAGACTGGGGCTGTTCCTATTTGGCCATTTTGGAACAGACCTCCACAATCTTTGTCGTAACCTAACATTCCCTTTCTGTCAATTCCAGATCTTTAGACAAACTCAACCAATTGTCAACCAGAAAATATTTAACTTCACCTATAGTCTGGAAGCTGCTGCCATGCCCTCCTCACTTTGAGTTGTCCTGCCTTTCTGGACCAATTCAATGTATTTCTTAAATGCATTTGATTGATGCCTCATGCTTCTCTAAAATGTATAAAACCAAGCTGTGCCCTGACCACCTTGGGCACATGTTCTCAGGACTTCCTGAGGGCTGTGTCACAAGCCTTGGTCACTCACATTTGGCTCAGAATAAATCTCTTTAAATATTTCATAGAATTCAACACTTTTATTTGACACTGGTACCAATTTATCATATTATTCTGTTCTCATGATACTAATAAAGACATACCCCAGACTGAGTAATTTATAAAGGAAAAGGTTTGACTCACAGTTCCATGTGGCTGGGGAGGCCTCACAATTGTGGTGGAAGGCAAAGGAGGAGCAAAGGCACATCTTACATGACAGCAGGCAAGAGGAGTCCCGGCATGTGAAGGAGAATTCCCTGTAATGAAACTGTCAGATGTCATGAGACTTATTCACTATCACAAGAACAGCACAGGAAAAACCTGCCCCCATGATTCAATTATATTGCATTCAGTACCTCCAATGACACATGGGAATTATTACAATTCAAGGTGAGATTTGGGTGGGGACACAGAGCCAAACTATATCATGGGGATTCAAGATCTTCAGATCACTCAGTGTCTCCATTCCAATTCTGAGATTCCCTCCTTCTTACCCATTTTGTAACTTTTGTTTAAGAGACCTGATGAGGGTATGAATTCAGCCTATGGGGCAATTCTACAGCCTATAATACCAACGTTTCTCTTCTTTCTTGCTCCTTCCTTCCCATCTCTGGCAGTGTGACCCACTGGTAGAGCCTTATAGGAAGCCAGGTGGTGAAGGCTCTGAGAAATGTCATTTTCAGGTTTCAACATTTGATGCCACAGAAGAGACTGTGGGAAGACAGGCATGCCTGCTTTCTCAGGAAACTACTGGAAGTTATGCTTCTTTAAAATGTGACAAAAATCAAGAAGGAGATGGCATCCAGGAGACAGGAGACAAAAGGAACACCCAGGAAGGTGGGGAGAGAGAGCCCAGGGCAACAGTCCTGCTGCAGACCTAGAGATTCACCAGGCCACAGTGGAGCAGGAGGGCTGGGGGCTCCAGGTGGGAGGTCTCTCAGAACAAAAGAAAAGAGAAACCAATGTGTGATGTATTTGAAAACATTGAGGGGAGAACTATTATTCTGTCAGACAGCTTAGAGGAAAATTAATGATGAATATGTAGAAAACAAAGCAATAAAAAAAAAAAAACAGTGTTCAGGAAAAGTGACATACTATGAAAGAAAGGAAGCATAATCATAGTACACTAAGTGACTCAGTGTTAATAGCCACAATGACATGAAAGTTCAGTATTTGATTTAATAAAAATGTGATAAAGTTTAAAGGGAACAGAAAAGCTGTGTGTTGGGATGAAGGGAGAGATGAAGACAGCTACATTTTTATCTTTTATATTGAAAAGTAAATAGATAATATTTAAACCAAAAAATCAAGAAATGTCAAAATAAAGAAGTTATTTAGATATATGGAGATGAATCTCAGGGGGAAAGTTCACCTAAAATAGTTGAAAATTTTCTCTAAGAAATTAGTAGAGGTGAAATAGGGCGAGGAAATTTTGTTTCTCATTATAAGCCTCATAATATTTAGCTTTTAAAAATGTATTTATATTACTTTTGTAAAATATTAACATATATTTTAATATCCACAAATTTTGAGACATTTTTACCAGACTAAAAAATGATCATCAATGGTTTTATAATGCTAACATTTTTATTGAACTCTTCTCAAGATCTTTTGTAGAAAATACACATTCATGCTTACCCAGTCTAAAAATGGAAGGATCTCATGATTACTTAAGTTGTATTCCTGATTCTTTTATTTGAGATTCACTTTAAGTCTAACCTAGATAATAATCAATGTATTTTCAAAAATATCTTCACCTATGTTATTGAAAGGCCTATCTAAAGTTCTTGACATACATTCTGGGCAATTTTATATTGTTTTGGGTGTTTTATTTCTTTAAGAAAATAGATGCTCCTCTCCCAACTTTTCTGTTTTTCAGACTTTTTTCTACTTTGTTTCCCTGGCCCACGGTTCCCCTGTGTATTCTGGTTAGGTGGCATTGTAGAGAAAATAATCAAATTTTAAAAACACAAAGATTGGAAAAAACCCTCCAGAAAACCAATGTCCAATGTCCTAGGAATGCTGAGAATAAAGTGAACTGGAAGAACTTGGCAGGATCTGGTCCCATAGGTATTTTTCCACAGTGTACAATAGACTCCACTGGCTGTAGACCTAGGTTGATAGGGCTCAGGGGTAAGTTCGGTTGAGTTGTATGGGCTTTGTGATGAGTGCAGGAATTTCTGCTTTTGGTCTTGCTGCCATCAAAGCTAGGTCATGACAGGAGCAATTGTCTCTCTTCTTAGTTCAATGGAATGTCTAGTTTCTGAACTTGGAGGTAAATCATCTTTTCATTATTTTTTCTTGGTCTGCAATAAGAAATAAAAATGGAGAGGGGAGAAAGAAATTATGAGGAGGCTGAAAACCAAAATAAAGTGGGTAATAAATAAGAGGAACAACAAATGATTATAAACTTTGTTCATGATTAGTCTTGCAATGTATTCTGAATGGTGGGTCTCACAAAGAAAATGGACAGAACTTGTCGATAACTCATGTTGACAGAGTTATTCCTAAAATTCTCTTATTGAATTGGTACTGGCCTAAATAAGTTCCTTTTTTATTTAGGGTGTTCACCTTTCTTTGTAATAGAGAATGTGGGTAAAGACTAAACTTAATCTTATATCAGTTAATGATAAAGATTGCAAAATCTAGACATTGTTATCATTAGTTAAGCAAATAGAATTTGAAAAATTATTTTTTCAAAGTGTATTTACTTTTCAACAGCTTGATAAATGAAGAATGCAATCAAAACATTTGTTCAAATTGCAAGTTTTCTCAATCATCTTGTCTTCGTGAATGCCAGGACATTGCTGATATTCATCGTATAAATGCTGCTTTCTTCATTTTATTGTTGCCAGCCATGCCCTTTGGACCTGTTTCTGTTTATAGCAATATTGAATCAGGTGTGGGCTGCTCCCAGCCACCCAGCATCTCACAGAATTTCCCCAACCTGGAATTGGTTAGTTTTATCTCAATTTCTGGACAAATCCAACCTGAGACGAGGGATGGCAGAAGCTTACCCAAATAACCCTATGGTTTTGGAAATCTCTAAAGCTCCAGATGGGGAGGTACACTCAAGTCAGTTGAGCTCCTCTGGTCTCTGTGCCAACAACAATAACAACAACTGCAGCAGCAGAAATAACAGTAGCAATAGAAGTAGCAGCAGGAACAACAAAAGCAACAACAGCAGCAACAGTAGCAGCAATACTAGTAACAGCAGCAACAACAGTAATAACGGTAGTAACTGCAGTAACAATAGCAGAAACATCAGCAACAACAGCAGCAGTAACAACAACAAAAGCAACAGTAGCAACAATAGTAATAACAACAGCAACAGTAACAGTAGCAGCAACAGATATGGCAACAGTAATACCATCAGCAGCAACAGCTATAGCAACAATAGCAGCCTCAGTAGTAACAGCAATAGCAACAGTAACAACATGAGCAACAGCAGCAGCAACAATAGTATTAGCAATAGCAATAGCAACACTAACAACAGGAGCAGCAGCAGCAATAACAACAGCAGTAGCAACAATAACAAAAGCAACAGCAATAGTAACAACAAAAGCAACAATAGCAACAACAGCAGCAATAATTTTAGCAATAGTAGCAACGATAGCAACAGAATCAACAGCATCACAATTAAGAGCAACAACAGTAGCAACAATAGCCACAGAAATAGCAAGAGCAGCAGTAGCAACAACAGGAGTAGAAGCAATAACAGCAGCAGCAGCAACAACAGAAGTAGTAGTAGTAATAGCAGTAACAGCAGAAGCAGCAATCATTACCATAGTAGCAACAACAGTAGCAGCAGCACTAGCAGCAGTAGTAGCAGCAACAGCAATAGCAACAGTAGCAGCATCAGCAACAACAGCAGCAACAATAGCAGCAGTAACAACGGCAACAGCAGCAGCAACAATAATAGCAGCAGCAGCAACAGCAACAGTCGCAGCAGCAGCAACAACAGCAACAATAACAAAAGCAACAATAGCAACAGTATCAGCAACAGCAATAGCAACAGAAGCATCACCAACAGCAATAGCATCACAGTTAACAACAGCAACAATAGCCATAGCAACAGCAACAGCAGCAGTAGCAACAGAAATAGCAGTAATAACAGCAGCAGCAGCAGCAGCAATAATTACAACAATAGCAGCAATAGCAGCAACAACAGCAGCAAGAGCAGCAACAACAATAAAAGCAACAATAACAACAGCAATAGCAGCAGCAATCATAACAGCAACAGCAGTAACAATAGCAGCAATGACAACATCATCAACAATAGCAGCAACAACAGCATCAGCAATGGTAGCAGCAGTGACAGCAATAGCAACAGCATCATACCCAACAATGGCAATAACAACAGAAGCAGCAGCAACAACAAAAGCAACAGTAGCAACAATAGTAGCAGCAACCACAACAGTAACAACAGCAGCAACATCAGCAGTAGCAACAACAGCAGCTGCAGTGGCAATAGTGGCAACAACAGCAGCAGCAGCCATAGTAGTAGCAATGACAACAGCATTAACAACAACAACAGCAACAATTTCAGCAACAGCAGCAGCAGCAACAGCAACAGCATCATAATCAACAACAGCAATAATAATAGAAACAGCAACAATAGCAGTAGCAGGAACAACAGCAGCAGCAACAGCAATGTCAGCAATGGTAGCAGCAACAACAATAACAAAAGCAACAACAGCAGCAATAGCAGCAGCAACAACAAGAGGAGCAACAAAAGTAGCTGCAACAACAAAAGCAACAGCAGCAACAACAGCAGCAGCAAGAATTATAACAGCACCAACAACAGCAACATCAGCAAAAGCAGCAACAGCAATAGCAGAAGCAGCAACAACATCAGTAGCAGCAGCAGCAGCAGCAAGAGCAGCAACAACAGTAGCTGTAACAATAACAAAGGTGAACAGCAACAGCAGCAACAAAAACAACAACCACAGCAAAAGCATCAACAACAGCAAGAAAGCAGCAACAACAGTAGCTTCAACAATAACAAAAGCAACAACAGCAGCAACAGTAGTGACAAAAACAACAGCAACTATAGTCGCAGCAGCAACAGTAACAGTAGCAGCAATAACAACAGCTACAACACTAACAGAGGCAACAACAGTAACAGCAGCAGTAGCAGTAGTAGCAACAACAGCAGCAGCGATAACAATGGAAGCATCAGTAACAACAATAGCATCACAATCAACAACAGCAAAAGCAGCAGCAACAATAGCCACAGCAACAGCAACAGAAGCAATAACAGCAGCAGCAACAACAGCAGTAGGAATACCAGCAGTAACAACAGCAGCAGTAACATCAGCAACAACAGCAGCAACAACAGTAGCAGCAGTAGCAACAGCAGCAATAATTATAACAGCAGCAGCAACAACAGTAGAAACAAGTACAATAGCAATAACAACAGTAATAGCAATAACAACAGTAATAGCAACAGCAAAAACAATAGCAGCAGTACCAATAACAACAGCAGCAACAACAGCAACAATAAAAATGGCAATAGCAGCAGCAACAACGGCAGCAGCAGCCGCAACAACATCAGTCACCAATGAGTGACTACTAATTAAATACCAAGCGCTGTGATGGGTGCTTCATTGCATTGTCCCATTCATGAGCCCAACCCTTGGATGGTGAGACAAGTTCATGGGCCACAAAATCTAGCTGCCAGGATTGAAACTTTGGCTTTGTCACTTATTGGCTGTGTGGTTTTGAGCAAGTCCTTTACTTTCTCCGGCCTGTTTTTATATTCCAGTAGTCAGTGGGGTTAATAATAATAACACCTATTTCATAGGGTTGCTGCAAGGATTCAATGAGGGAATACAAGCATACCTCAGAGATGTTGGGGATTCAGTTCCAGACCACCACAATAAAGTAAATTTTACCATAAAGTGAGTCATACATTTTTGTTGGTTTTCCAGTTCATATAAAAGTTATGGTTACACTATACTGTAGTCTATTAAATGTGCAATATTATGTCTAAGAAAACAATGTAATTTAAAAATACTTTTTTTAAAATGCTAACAATCATCTGAGCCTTCAATTAGTCGTAATCTTGCTGGTGGAGGCTCTTGCCTCTATGTTGATGGCTGCTGACTGATCAAGATAGTGGTTGCTGAAGGTTGAAGTGGCTGTTGAAACTTCTTAAAACAAGAATATGAAGTTTTCAATGTTGATTGACTCTTCCCTTCATGAAAGATTTCTCTATAGCATGCAATGCTGTTTCATAGTACTTTACCCACAGTAGAACTTCTTTAAAAATTGGAGTCAATCCTCTCAAACCCTGATGCTGCTTTGTCAACTAAGTTTATGTAATATTCTAAATTCTTTGTTGTCATTTCAACAATGTTCACAGGATCTCCACCAGCAGTAGATTCCATCTCAAGAAACCACTTTCTAAGCTCATCTCTAAAAAGCAGCTCCTCATCTGTTCAAGTTTTATCATGAGGTTGAAGCAATTTAAGTCACATCTTCAGGCTCTACTTCTAATTCTAGTTCTCTTGCTATTTCTATCATATCTGCAGATACTTTTTATGCTGAATTCTTGACCTCTTCAAAGTTATCCATGAGGGTTGTAATCAACTTCTTCACAACTCCCATTAACGTTCATATTTTGACCTCCAATCATTCACAAATGTTCTTAGTGGCATCTACAATGGTGAAACTTTTCCAGAAGGTTTTCAATGTACTTTGCCTAGAACAATTAGAGGAATTACCATCTATGGTAGCTATAGCCTTATAAAGTATATTTCTTAAATAATAATACTTGAATGTCAAAACTACTCCTTGATCCATGGGCTGTAGAATGGATGCTGTGTTAACAGGCATTAAAACAACATTAATCTTTAGGTACATCTCCATCAGAGCTCTTGGGTGACCAGGTGTATGTATTGTCAATGAGCAGTAATCTTTTGAAAGCAATCTTCTTTTCTAAGCAGTAGGTCTAAACAGCAGGCTTAAAATATTCAATAAACCATAGTGTAAACAGATATACTGTTATCTGTACACAGGCTTTGTTATTCCATGACCACATGCAGAGTAAATGTAGCATAATTCTTAAGGACTCTAGGGTTTTAATGGTAAATGAACATCGGCTTCACCTTCTAGTCACCAGTTGCAAGAGAGTCAATCTGTCCTTTGAGCTTTGAAATCGGCATTGATTTTTTTGCCCTGTCACCTTGAAACTACTAAATGGCATCTTCTTCCAATAGAAGGCTGTTGTGTCCATATTGAAAATCTGTTGTTTAGTGTGACCACCTTCATCAACGATCTTTGTTAAATCTGGAGAACTTGCTGCAGTTTCTACACCAGCACTTGCTGCTTCACCTTGCACTTTTATGTTACGGAGACGGCTTCTTTCCATAAGCCTTAAGAACCAACCTTACTAACTTCAAATTTTTCTTCTGCTGCTTCTTCACCTGTCTCAGCCTTCATATAATCAAAGAGAGTTAAGGCCTTGCTCTGGATTAGGCTTTGGCTTAGGGAATGTTGTGACCGGTTTGATCTTCTATCCAGACCACTCAAGCTTTCTCCATATCAGCAATAAGGCTGTTTCATTTTCTCATTTGTGTGTTCACTGGAGTAGCATTTTTAAACTTCCTTCAAGAACTTTTCCTGTGCATTCTCGACTTGGCTAACTGGTGCAAGAGGCCTTGCTTTTAGCTTATGCTGGCTTTCAACATGACGTCCTCACTGAGCTCAATCATTTCCGCCTTTTGCGTTGAAGTTGAGACTTGCAACTGAATTTAACACCAAGAGGGCATTGTAGAGCTATTAATTGGCCTAATTTTAATATGGTTGTGTCTTAGGCGAGAGGAAGGCCCAAGGAAAGGAAGAGATGGGGGAACGGTCAGTGTGTAGAACAGTCAGATAACACACATTTTATTAATTAAGCTTGCTGTTTTACACGGACATGGTTTGTGGTGCCCTAAAACAATTACAATAGTAGTACCAAAGATTACCGATCTCAGGTCACCATCACAGATATGATAATAATGGAAAAGTTTGAAATATTGTGAGAATTACCAACACATGCCACAGTGACATACAGTGAGCACTTGCTGTTGGAAAAATGCTGCAAATAAACTTGCTTAATGTAGGGTTGCTGTATACCTTCAATCTGTTAAAAAATGCAATATCTGCAAAACGCAATAAAATGAAGTGCAATAAAAGAAGGTGCACGGGAAGGGTGTGGAAAGCACGGGTAGAGCTCTTAGTAAATGTTAGCTATTGTTATCCTCATTTTACAGAGGAAAACCAGCTTAAGAAGTGAGATAAGGGGCCAGGCGTGGTGCCTCACACTTGTAATCCCAGCAATTTGGGAGGCCAAGGTGGGTGGATAACTTGAGCTCCAGAGTTTGAGACCATCCTGGGCAACATGGCGAAACCTGTCTCTACTAAAAAAATACAAAAAAATTAGCTGGGCGTGGTGGCACATGCCTGTAGTCCTAGCTACTTGGGAGGCTGAGGTGGGAGAATGACCTGGGCCCAGGAGGTTGAAGCTGCAGTGAGCTGAGATTGAGCCACTGCACTCCAGTCAGGGTAACCGGTGGGAGACTCTGTCTCAAAAATAGAGAGATTAAAAAAAGTGAGAAGTGAGGTAAAGAATAGGGTAAAACTCCATGCAGGCTATATTTGTAACTAGGACAGGTTTAGTGCCCTTAGGAACCAAATGACTTGGTTGGTGAGGGAGGGATTCTTGCCCTGCCCTGTATCTGCTGGCTCTCAGCGCATATGACACTGTTCCTTGGGGTCAGTTTTCAGTGCCGGCTGTGGTCTGCCCTCCTGCTCCCAGACATCCTTGCCTCCTGCAGGCCACACCTCCCACCTCTCCCTCTGTAGGCGCACTGTTCTCTGGCTCTGTCTCAGCCCTCACCACTCCCACTCTTCTGCAATTCCCCAAGTCTTACACATATCTCTCAGTGCATGGTGAACTGGGTTATATAATACAGAAACAAGAACAGTGCGAATCTTCATAGCAGTATCTGTAGATCATACAAATGGAAAGAATATAAAATAACAACAGGAATGATCTTTTGAAATATCTCTTTAGCCTGCTTTGAACCAGCCTGGTGAAAATGAACAACTCTGACAAGCATAGGAATGTGTGTGTCACTGAGTTACACTTCTCCATCTTACAACAACTCGGAATGTATTTTAAAATTTGATTTCCAATAAATAGTCTAGGCATATATTTTCCTGTTTTATAGAACAGCTACAAAAGCTTCTGTGAATAATAGCAGGGACTTGTAGACATTAATTAATTAGTGTCAAGCAGTTTATTGACACTTGGTGAGTGTCAATTGGAAAGCACTGGGTGAGAGCACTTAGTAAATGTTAGCTATTGTTATCCTCATTTTACAGAAAGGAAAACAGGCTTAAGAAGCAAGATAAGGTATTGGGTATAAGTCCCCAGGTTATATTTGTAACTAGGACAAGTTTAGTGCCGTTAGGAACCATAACAACTTAATTAGGAACCAGGTGACACTTAATTAGTGTCAGGCACTTTACACATATTTTCTTCTTTAATCCAGTGAGTAGGTACTGTTGTCCCCATTTACAGATGAGGAAACTGAGGCTTTGAGGCATTCAGGCAATAAAGCCACACACATGGGAAATGTGATGGCAGGGCTTCAGGTTCCACAGGTCGTGCTCTTCACTACACATATTACTGCCTGCCTGGCACTGGCGCCAGCTAGAGAAAGAAACTTCAATTAGGGATGCTGTAGAAAGAACTTCAGCATTTATTCCACAAATAATTGGTAAGCTCCTGCTCTGTATATGCCAGCCACCGTGCTGGGTTCCAGCAATACCACAGGAAACAGGATTTAGACCGTCTTTGACGGGAGGTGCCCATGTGTGTGGGAAGCTGCATAGGGAGAGGGGTATGGGGTTGGAGACAGTTGGTTTAGATGAAAGGTCTCCAACTCAAATGTCTGCATGCACCAGGCAGATCATACAATGTACCAAAGACAATAGGAAACAGTGGGGACTGTGGCCTCCTGCACAGGGCAAACCCTTCAGAAAGCCAAGCCATCATTCAGCTCCTACACATTGACAACAAGAGGAAATATCTTCTCAGTGTTACCAAATCTTCTGCTTTTTTAAAACAGATTCTGGAAATCCAGTTTATGTGGAATTTCCCACTTTAAAAAAAAATACTGTGTAGGCCAAAGAAAGCACTGGAGAACTTGGTGGCCTGCAGGCTGTGAGTATGTGACCTCTGTCCAGATTCAAAAGCCTTTTCCAACTCTAAGACTCAAGTTCTAGGAAAAGCCTCAGACCACTGTGATTTACCAGCATTTTGTCCAAGTACTGAAAATGTTAAACAGGAAGGTTTGGTAAAATGAATAAAAATCAGTCGTTCATGGTGTCAGCAGGCCAAAAATGGGGTCAGAAGAAAATAAATAAAAATATCTAAACATACTGTATAAACAAATTAGTGGGGAGAGTGTCAGACAGGTTTGTCTTTCATTTTTTTAATGTACTGTTTGAATGGGTTCATATGGTCCAAAATTCAAAATTACAAAAACGTAAGCATTGCAGTCTCCCTTCTACCTGTATCCCACAGCCACTCAATTCCATAGACAACCAATGTTATGGTTCTTGTACATTTTTGAGACACAAGTATTTATATATATGTCTTTCCCTATTTTTACACAAATGATAGGCTATCTACTTTTCTATGTTTTGCTTTTTCCCCCATTAGCAATATGTCTTGGAGAACTTTCCTTGTCAGTGTACGTGAAGTGGCCTCCTTCTTTTTAATGACTGAATAATTTTACAGAATGGCATATCATTTATTTAACTGGTGTTCTAATTCATGATCATTTAGGTTGTTTCCAAACTCTTGTTATAAAAAAATGCCTTAATGACTAGTCCTGTACACATGTCACTTTGTACATGTAAACTTCTAGCAGTGTAGAGTTACTAGCTTAAGGGATATACATGTTTGTAATTTTAATTTAATTAATTTTTTTTTTTTAGACGGAGTTCTGCTTTGTCATCCAGGCTGGAGTGCAGTGGCGCTATCTCAGCTCACTACAACTTCTGCCTCCCGGGTTCAAGTGATTCTCCTGCCTCAGCCTCCCCAGTGGCTGGGATTACAGGTGTGTACCACCACACGCAGCTAAATTTTTTGTATTTTTTTAGTAGAGATGGAGTTTCACTGTGTTAGCCAGGATGATCTCAATCTCCTGACCTTGTGATCGGCCACCTCGGCCTCCCAAAGTGCTGAGATTAGAGGTGTGGGCCACCGTGCCTGGCCCATGTTTATAATTTTTATCCTACTATTACACTGTCCATTATAGAGGTATCTAACTCCTACCAGCAACACGGGAGACTGTGTTTCTCCCCATTCTTCCCCAACATAGTGTGTTACCAAGTAATTTTATTTTTGACAATCC
Organism: Mandrillus leucophaeus; assembly: GCF_000951045.1. Lineage (NCBI taxonomy): Eukaryota > Metazoa > Chordata > Mammalia > Primates > Cercopithecidae > Mandrillus > Mandrillus leucophaeus. The sequence continues at coordinate 812,390 of NW_012101588.1, read as the reverse complement.
AAGTAGTTATTAGTGCAGTGTTAATTTGAACTTTTCTTACTATGAAGGAGGTTGAGCATATTTTCACATATTTAAGAGCTGTTTTTATTTCCTTTTCATTGAATTATTTGCTCACATATGTTGCCTATTTTTTTTTTCTATTGGGTGGTTGCTCTTACAGATTTGTTGGGAAAATTAGCCCAGTGTAGAGTAGTAAATATTTTCTTCAAGTTTATAATTTTATTTTTAGCCTATGGTAGCTGTTTAATGCAGAATCTTTTATTTTAATGAAAGCAAACATATTGACCTTCCTTCTATGGATTCTGAATTTTTTGGGTCATATTTAGAAAGACTTTCTCCACATGAAAGTTTAAAGAAATTGTCGTATAGTGTCTTTGTAATTTTACTGATTTTTTAAATGCTTGCAAGTCTTTGATTTAGTTTGAATTTATCTCAGTGTATGGTGTGAAGTATGAAGTCAATCTAATTCTTTCCAAACAGCTACAGGGTTGTCCTAAAACCTTCACAGAACTATTCATTTTGAACTTTCAACTGCCTACCTCTGCATATTTTCGGCTTCCTCGATGGTCTCAGGCAAAGCCTTCCCTTTAGTTTCTGGTAGCAACAGCACCAGACCTCCAGCAACCAAGCCAACCACAGCTGAAAGCCAAACAGATGAAAATCACATTAAGAACTGAAAAACTCAAGGTCTATAATTAGCTTTTCCCTTATTTTTGTTTAAAACTTTTTTTGGTGTTTTTCTATACTTATTTACAGATTCCTTTGCCATCTCTGACTGCTGTATTTTCCATTATAAATATTATACCAGTTCCAAACTCCATTGAATTACTATTCCTAATAGGGAAATGAAATACTTAACATTTTGAGTCAAGGTTATTCTAGGGTAGAGGACATTGCCACCATATTAAGACACTCTGGAGTTAGAAAATAACCCTGCAAAAAATGAACTATTTGAAAAGGAGGACCATAATGCTGCCAGTACAAATCACTTAGTAAGGAAAATAAGTCAGAAACTTGGGTCATTTCTAGCAAATAAAAGTAATGAATTAGTATTTATTACGATGTAAGAGCACTAAAAAGTATAGCCAGGATTTTAGTTTAAATTCAGGTGTTCATTAAATTCTCATTATTCCTTTTTTTGTCTCTAGCTATAATCTTTAATAATAAACCTTACATGTTTTTGTTTCTTTAGATTCCGATAAAAGTTTTGATCTTTTAAAGTTGTATTTCTGTGTGTTTCACAATAATAGAATACAGAAAATAAGATGTGGATTCTTTACTAGTTTTGAGGTCTCAGAACACTGCATGCCAGTCTCCATTTTTACACCCTCAGAAAATGGCTGAAATAGAAGCTGCAGGGCACAGAACCCAAGCTCTGAGGGCCTGGGCTCCAGCTCTGGCCCCTCGCATACTGGTCTCAAGGCCTTGGGAAGTTCTGTAATCTTCCTGGTGCTCCAGACATTCCTATATAAATTGGGATAACATACTGTCAAATCGAGTTTAGCCTATAGCTGCCTCCTTACATGTTTTAAGTTTGGCCTGAAGGTTTATCTGTACATTGTGAACTATAACCTAGATGGAATGGCAAGCACACTGTAGTCTACTCTTGTGCCAGTTAAAACCACCTTTGCAAAATTATGACTGAGACAGTGAAAGAGATCTAACTTAATCGACTTCCTCTTGCTTCTACCCTCCAAGCTGTCCTTGTCATTCTTGGGTATAGGCTGACCTAACTTTGGGAGAAACTTAGTTCATAGATTAAAACAAAGATGACAACAGCCAAAGCAGAACTCTTTGTTGCCTAGGAACTAGGTTGCCTTTGTAGGACTAACATTAGCCACAAGATAAGAAATTATGGTTTAGGAGTCATGCAGCTGGAGCCTACAAGATTCTGACCCTTTCTAAACTGCTGCTAAAATCAGTGCTTGAGGTATTTGGCAGACCCTGCACTTGATGGATCAGCTGGCACCACCCAAACTGATAAACTGGCTTATCTGTTCTTGTGGCCCCCACCAAGAACTGACTCAGTGCAAGAAGACAGCTTTGACTCCCCGTGATTTCATCCCCCACCAATCAGTACCCCCGCCTCACTAGATTCCCCCACCCACCAAGTTATCCTTAAAAACTTAGATCCCTGAATGCTCAGGAGACTGATTTGAGTAATAATGAAACTCCAGTCTCCCACACAGCCAGCGTTGTGTGAATTACTCATTCTCTATTGCAATTCCCCTCTCTTGAGAAATTGGCTCTGTCTAGGCACCAGGCAAGGTGAACCCCTTGGGCGGTTACAAAATCACCAAGTTTTAGCCAGTCAAATGTGGCCAACTGTTCAAACCACGTTTGAATAAGGCAAACACCAAGCTGTAACCAATCCAGTTATTTCTGTACCTCACTTCCGATTTCTGTACGTGGCTTTCCTTTTTCTGTCTATAAATCTTCTGTCTATAAATCTCTGAGCCTACTCTGGCTCGGGAGGCTGCCTGATTCACGCATCATTCTTTGCTTAATTAAACTCTTATAAATTTAATTCAGCAGAAGTTTTTCTTTAACAATATCACCTCACAAATGTAAACCAAAAACAAAATTCGAAGATCCCCAACTGATTGAAATGAACTGAAAAACTTCAAGATTTTTCACTCCCACCCCTTCCCATTCAAGCCCTGATGGAAAGGGGTGGGGGTCAGACATGTCTCATTATACCCTCTCCCTTTTGGAGTTCAAGCACAAGTCACCAGTGTTAACATTAAAACACATCTTAAGACTGACATAACAGACTCTTTGTAGCAATAAGATAGCAAATTCCAACCTGACCACAGAATAATATCACATGACAGACAAAAAAAAAAAAATTAAAATATTTTACCCCAAAATATATTTCTTTGACCTAGTTTGAAATGGCCTGGCAAAACCATCTTTTGTGGAGAGAATTCGCATCTGTAAAGAATCTCTATTAACATAACTAGATCTTTCCCTTTCCAGACCCTCCCAATCCTGAAGAGATTAACTAAGAGACTAGCACCTTTTAAAGGTCTGAATAGGAAACACTTGCCATTGATTGTCTCTAAAGGCAGCACCTATGAGACTTCATCTACATAATAAGAGCCTTGGTTTCCATAACCACTTATCTTAACTCAGGCACTCTTTTCTATGGATTCTGGATCTTTAGATAATAATTTAACTCTTTCAAGCAATTGCCAATCAGAAAATCTTTGAATCCACCTATGACCTGGAAGTCCCTGCTTTGAGTTGTCTTGCTTTTCCGGACCAAATCAATGGATACCTCACATGTATTGATGGATGTCTTTTGTCTGCTTAATACGTATAAAACCAAGCTGTAATCTAACTACCTTGGACACATGTTCCCAGGACCTCTTGAGACTGTGCCTCAGGCAAGTCACTCAAATTTGGTCAGAATATGGTCACTCATATTTGGCTCAGAATAAACTCTTTAAATATTTTACAGAATTTAGCCTTTTTCCTCGACATGTCAGAGGCATTTGAAACACAACAACTTTATCTTGAATAGGGACTGGGTAAAATAAGGCTGAGACTTACAGGGCTGCATTCCCAGACAGGCATTCTAAGTTACAGGATGAGTTAGGAGATCGGCACAAGATACAGCTCACAAAGACCTTGCTGATCAAACAGGCTGCAGTAAAGCCGTCTACAACCCACCAAAACCAAGATGGCAATGGGAGTGACCTCTGGTCGTCTTCACTGCTACACTCCCACCAGTGCCATGACAGTTTACAAATGCCATGGCAACATCAGGAAGTTACCCAATATGGTCAAAAAAGGGGAAACTCATTAATAACCCACCTTTTGTTTAGCATACAATCAAGAAATAACCATAAAAATGGGCAACTAGGAGCCCTCAGGGCTGCTCTGCCTGTGGAGTAGCCATTCTTTATTCCTTAACTTCCTTAATAAAGTTGCTTTCACATTACTCTATGAACTTGCCCTGAATTCTTTCCTGTGTGAGATCCAAGAACCTTCTCTTGGGGTCTGGATCAGGACCCCTTTCCAATAACATCGTTCTGGTGAACCCTGAAGGGGGGATACTGAGGAGCCCTCCCCCCACCAGCCCGAAGGAAACAGATTGCAGCACTGATTAATCAACTTTGGGTAAGTGCTGGCATACCTGGGTAAAGGACGTGATTGAATTAGAGGCCCAATTTAGGGGAATTAGAGTCTCTTCTAAGACAGAGAGGGTTAAAAGTCCCTCTTAATAAAAGGCAAAGACACTTGACTGAACTTGGGTTTGAGGCCTAGCTTAGGAAGGTTAGAGTCCCTCCTAAGATTGAGGGGGGTAGAAGTCCCTCTCAGTAAAGTCCCTCTCAGCTAAGAATGAGTTTGGCACTATGGAATGTTAACTGCTATTTTCTTTGAATTAATTTCCCTTGCACTCTGCTGATGTCTGTGGGTGACAGGATTAGGCATATAAAGCATCTTGGAACATGGATAGCTATTGTCAGGCCTCTGAGCCCAAACTAAGCCATCATATCCCCTGTGACCTGCACATATACATCCAGAGGGCCTAAAGCAACTGAAGAATCACAAAAGAAGTGAAAATGGCCTGTCCCTGCCTTAACTGATGACATTACCTTGTGAAATTCCTTCTCCTGGCTCATCCTGGCTCACAACCTCCCCCACTGAGCACCTTGTGTCCCCCGCCCCTGCCCGCCAGAGAACAACCCCCTTTGACTGTAATTTTCCTTTACCTACCCAAATCCTATAAAATGGCCCCACCCCTATCTCCCTTCACTGACTCTTTTCATACTCAGCCCACCTGCACCCAGGTGAAATAAACAGCCTTGTTGCTCACATAAAGCCTGTTTGGTGGTCTCTTCACATGGACGCGAGTGAAATTTGGTGCCGTGACTCAGATCGGGGGACCTCCCTTGGGAGATCAATCCCCTGTCTTCCTGCTCTTTGCTCCATGAGAAAGATTCACCTATGACCTCTGGCCCTCAGACTAACCAGCCCAAGGAACATCTCACCAATTTTAAATCCGGTAAGTGGCCTCTTTTTACTCTCTTCTCTGACCTCTCTCACTATTCCTCAACATCTTTCTCCTTTCAATCTTGGTGCCATCTTTCAATCTCTCCCTTCTCTTAATTTCAGTTCCTTTCCCTTTTCTGGTAGAGACAAAGGAGACGCGTTTTATCCGTGGACCCAAAACTCTGGCACCGGTCATGGACTTGGGAAGACAGTCTTCCCTTGGTGTTTAATCATGTGGGGACACCTGCCTGATTATTCACCCACATTTCATTGGTGTCTGATCACCGCAGGGACACCTGCCTTGGTCATTCACCCACATTCCCTTGGTGGCAAGTCAGTTGCAGGGATGCTTGCTTTGGCTGCTCACCCACATTGCAGGCCAGGGCTGCTCACCCAACCCCTTCTCTCCGTGTCCCCACCTCTTCTTCACTTTCCTGGGGGGCGAGCACCTCCCATCCCTTCTCTCCATGTCTCTACCCCTTTTCCACTTTCCTGGGGGGCAAGCACCCCCCACCCTTTCTCTCTGTGTCTCTACTCTCTCTTTTCTCTGGGCTTGCCTCCTTCACTATGGGCAACCTTCCACCCTCCATTCCTCCCTCTTCTCCCTTAGCCTGCGTTCTCAAAAATTTAAAACCTCTTCAACTCTCACCTGATCTAAAAGCTAAGCATTTTGTTTTCTTCTGCAACACCGCTTGACCCCAATACAAACTTGATAGTGGTTCCAAATAGCCAGAAAACGGCACTTTCGATTTTTCCATCCTACAACATCTAGATAATTCTTGTCATAAAATGGGCAAACGGTCTGAGGTGCCTGACGTCCAGGCATTCTTTTACAAATCGGTCTCTCCCTAGTCTCTGTTCCCAATGCAACTCGTCCCAAATCTTGCTTCTTTCCCTCCCGCCTGTCCCCTCAGTCCCAACCCCAAGCGTTGCTGAGTCTTTCCAATCTTCCTTTTCTACAGACCCATCTGACCTCTCCCCTCCTCCCCAGGCTGCTCCTCACCAGGCCGAGCTAGGTCCCAATTCTTCCTCAGCCTCCGCTCCCCAACCGTATAATCCTTTTATCACCTCCCCTCCTTACACCAGGTCCAGCTTACAGTTTCATTCCGCGACTGGCCCTCCCCCACCTGCCCAGCAATTTCCCTTAAAAAGGTGGCTGGAGCTACAGGCATAATCAAGGTTAACGCTCCTTTTTCTTTGTCCAACCTCTCCCAAATCAGTTAGCATTTAGGCTCTTTTTCATCAAATATAAAAACCCAGCCTAGTCCGTGTCTCATTTGGCAGCAACCCTTAGACTCTTTACAGCCCTAGATCCTGAAGGGTCAGAAGGCTGTCTTATTCTAAATATGCATTTTATCACCCAGTCAGCTCCTGACATTAGAATAAAGCTCCAAAAATTAAATCCCAGCCCTCAAACCCCACAAGAGGACTTAATTAACCTCACCTTCAAGGTGTACAATAGTAGAGTAGAGGCAACCAAGTAGCAATGTATTTCTAAGTTGCAATTCCTTGCCTCCACTATGAGACAAACTCCAGCCACATCTGCAGCACACAAGAACTCCAAACACCTGAACTGCCAGGGGTTCCTCGAGAACCTCCTCCCCCAGGAGCTTGCTACAAGTGCTGGAAATCTGGCCACTGGGCCAAGGAATGCCCGCAGCCAGGGATTTCTCCTAAGCCATGTCCCATCTGTGCAGGACCCCACTGGAAATTGGACTGTCCAACTCGCCGGCAGCCACTCCTAGAGCCCCTAAAGCTCTAGCCCAAGGCTCTCTTACTGACTCCTTCCCAGATCTGCTTGGCTTAGCGGCTGAAGACTGACGCTGCCCGGTCACCTTGGAAGCCCCCTGGACCATCATGGACGCTGAGCTTTGGGTAATTCTTACAGTGGAGGGTAAGTCTGTCCCCTTCTTAATCAATATAGAGGCTACCCACTCCACGTTACCTTCTTTTCAAGGGCCTGTTTCCCTTGCCTCCATAACTGTTGTGGGTATTGATAGCCAAGCTTCAAAACCCCTTAAAACTCTCCCACTCGGTGCCAACTTGGACAACATTCTTTTAAGCACTGTTTTATAGTTATCCCCACCTGCCCAGTTCCCTTATTAGGCAAAGACATTTTAACCAAATTATCTGCTTTCCTGACTATTCCTGGACTACAGCCACATCTCATTGCCACCCTTCTTCCCAACCCAAAGCCTCCTTTGTGTCTTCCTCTCGTATCCCCCCACCTTAACCCACAAATATGGGACATCTCTACTCCCTCCCTGGCAACCAATCACATGCCCATTACCATCCTATTAAAACCTAATCACCCTTACCCCTCCCAATGCCAGTATCTCATCCCACAGCACACTTTAAAAGGATTAAAGGCTGTTATCACTCACCTGCTACAGCATGGGCTTCTAAAACCTATAAACTCTGTTTAAAATTCCCCCGTTTTACCTGTTCTAAAACTGGACAACTCTTACAGGTTAGTTCAGGATCTGCGCCTTATCAACCAAATTGTTTTGTCTATCCATCCCGTGGTGCCAAACCCATATCCTCTCCTATCCTCAATACTTCCCTCCACAACTCATTATTCTATTCTAGATAAACCTAGCTGACCCTATAAATCCTAAATCCTTTCCCCACTCTCCTTTTAATTCCTTAAAAAAATAGCCCTAAAAGCTGCTCCCATGGTGGCTCTCACTAACTCATCACTCCCTTCTCAGTACATACAGCTGAAGTGCAGGGCTGTGCAGTCAGAATTCTTACACAAGGACCGGGACCATGCCCTGTAGCCTTTTTATCCAAACAACTTGACCTTACTGTTTTAGCCTAGCCCTCATTTCTGCGTGCAGTGGCTGCCACCGCGTTAATACTTTTAGAGGACCTCAAAATCACAAACTATGCTCAACTCTCTACAGTTCTCATAACTTCCAAAATCTATTTTCTTCCTTCCACCTGCCTCCTCCAGCTATACTCACTCTTAGTTGAGTCTCCCACAATTACCATTGTTCCTGGCCCAGACTTCAATCTGACCTCCCACATTATTTCAGATACCACACCTGACCTCCATGACTGTATCTCTCTAATCCACCTGACATTCACCCCATGTCCCCATATGTCCTTCTTTCATGTTCCTCACCCTGATCACATTTGGTTTACTGATGGCAGTTCCACCAGGCCTAATCACCACTCACCAGCAAAGGCAGGCTATGCTATAGTATCTTCTACATCTATCATTGAGGCTACCACTCTGCCCCACTCCACTACCTCTCAACAAGCTGAACTCATTGCCGTAACTCAGGCCCTCATTCTTGCAAAGGGACTATACATCAATATTTATGCTGACTCTAAATATGCCTTCTATATGCTGCACCAGCATGCTGTTATATGGGCAGAAAGAAGTTTCCTCACTATGCAAGGGTCCTCCATCATTAAGCCTCTTTTAAAAAAATGCTTCTCAAAGCCGCTTTACTTCCAAAGGAAGCTGGAGTCATTCATTGCAAAGGCCATCAAAAGGTATCAGATCCCATTGCTCAGGACAATGCTTATGCTGATAAGGTAGCTTAAAAAAGCAGCTAGCGTTCCAACTTCTATCCCTTACAGCAGTTTTTCTCCTTCTTATCTGGCCACTCCCACCTACTCCCCCACTGAAACTTCCACCTATCAATCTCTTCCCACACTAGGCAAATGGTTCTTGGATCAAGGATCTCCTTCCAGCCTCACAGGCCCGTTCTATTCTGTCATCATTTCATAGCCTCTTCCATGTAGGTTACAAACCGCTAGCCCATCTCTTAGAACCTCTCATTTCCTTTCTATCATGGAAATCTATCCTCAAAGAAATCACTTCTCAGTGTTCCATCTGCTATTCTACTACTCCTCAGGAATTTCCCAGGCCCTCTCCCTTCCCTACACATCAAGCTCGGGGATTTGCCCCTGTCCAGGACTGGCAAATTAACTTTACTCACATGCCCTTAGTCAGGAAACTAAAATACCTCTTGGCCTGGGTAGACACTTTCACTGGATGGGTAGAGGCCTTTCCCACAGGATCTGAGAAGGCCACCGTGGTCATTTCTTCCCTTCTGTCAGACATAATTCCTCGGTTTGGCCACCCCACCTCTATACAGTCCGATAACAGACCGGCCTTTATTAGTCAAATCACCCAAGCAGTTTCTCAGGCTCTTGGTATTCAGTGGAACCTTCATACCCCTCACTGTCCTCAGTCTTCAGGAAAGGTAGAACTGGCTAATGGTCTTTTAAAAACACACCTCACCAAGCTCAGCCTCCAACTTAATAAAAGGACTCTGTCAAGAATAGAGCCCAAAAACTCACCAACCAAACAAGTAATTACACAGAACCCCCTTGGACACTCTCTAATTGGAGGTCCTGGGTCCTCCCAGTTCTTAGTCCTTTAATACCTATTTTTTTCCTTCTTTTATTCAGACCTTGTGTCTTCCGTTTAGTTTCTCAATTCATACAAAACCACATCCAGGCCATCACCAATCATTCTATATGACAAATGCTCCTTCTAACAACCTTACCACAAAATCTTCCTTCAGCTAAATCTCTCCTACTCTAGGTTCCCACGCCGCCCCTAATCCTGCTCAAAGCAGCCCCGAGAAACATTGCTCATTATCTCTCCATGCCACCCCCCAAAATTTTCCACTATTTCATTTTTTTGTTATTTTTCTTAATATAAGAAGACAGGAATATCAGGCTTCTGAGCCCAAGCTAAGCCATCATATCCCCTGTGACCTGCACATGTACATCCAGATGGCCTGAAGTAACTGAAGAATCACAAAAGAAGTGAAAATAACCTGTTCCTGCCTTAACTGATGACATTACCTTGTGAAATTCCTTCTCCTGGCTCATCCTGGCTCAAAAGCTCCCCCACTGAGCACCGTGTGACCCTTGCCCTTGCCTGCCAGAGAACAATCCCCTTTGAATGTAACTTTCCTTTACCTACCCAAATCCTATAAAATGGCCCCACCCCTATCTCCCTTCACTGACTCTCTTTTCGGACTCAGCCCGCCTGCACCCAGGTGAAATAAACAGCCTTGTTGCTCTGACAAAGCCTGTTTGGTGGTTTCTTCACACAGATGCGAGTTGTTTCTTCCTAAGAGGGACACTTGAGAGCTGATAGGACTGCTGGAAAAGATCTCTTAGCTACTGACAAGTGGTCACCTGAACAGTGTTGACCTACAGGGTGGGTCTTTCTCTGGCCTCCCTGAGCACCTCTCCTTCCTCACCCTGCCGTGGGAGGAGCTGCCCCTGCCACCCCACCAGGCAATGCTTCCCTTTCTCTCCTTTCTCTTCTATTTTTTCTGTTACTCAGGGCAACTGTCTGCTCTTTCATCTTGCCCAGAGACCACATGTTGAAAAATGTCCTTGGGAGCTTGAACTTGTAGTCACAAGGCAGTTCATTCTCTTGGTTTCCACCATCCAACAGACAGGAATTTGGGGATCCATGTCATACTAATCCCTAAAAATTATCTTGTGCAGTTAAAAGCCTTTGCAAGCTCAGAATTGGCTGCTCTAAAATCCTTCTGGGAAGAACAATGGAAACCAACCAATGCTGTAGCTCAATACCTAAGGCTTCACCATTTTACAATGGTGGCCCGGGGTTCAATCCTGACTTAGGGAATGAATCCTTTCTGGTTTAAAATCTGTATACCCTTTACCACTGGTTAATTCTCTTCCTCTCCACAAACCATCTTGAAATTTCCTTTCTCTGAGCACAAAAATATTGGCTGTTTGGCATGGCTAAAGTCGAGTAATAAGAGGTTTAAAAGGATTTGAGTGCTATGGTTAAAAGTCAGTTTATTCAAGGGCTAATAGCCTGGAACTCCTTGGGAAAAACAGAGGAGACGTCATAGACCCCCTTTTGAAAAAACCTTTATTTTCCTCATAAAACCCCAGGAATTAAAGTGGATAGACCCCTCTCAAAATCTAAGGCTCTGTTCTGTTTTTCATTGCATTATCTGATGTTTTTGACTTGGAGGGTATCAGAAATTACTACACATTATGAGAGAGCTTTGATGTGTGACTAGGTAGGAAATATAGTTTTGGGGATAGCTAATGGCAGTTATGGGGAGATCTTCAGCTCTTTGCAAGTTTAGATCAGAAAAGCATGCTCTTGGCCACCTAGAAGTTATGAAAATGCCCCCATTCCTCACTGAGAGATAAGATTCCCATGACAAATGGGCAGATTTCCTCTTTTTGGGATACAGGATATGGTATAAAAATGAGACCGTTAATTTTGGGAAACCTGTTTCAGCTGTGGCTGCTTAATAGGCCCTGAAGCTGCACACTTTGAAGAGAAACTTAGAGTAGCAAATGAAAAATCTTACAAGTACTGACTCTTCTTCTGTCTGTGAATTTATATATGTTGTGTGTATGATAGGAAAGAGCTTTGATTAATAGGTTTAAAAATAATAAGAGCTTAAGTCAAATATTTTTGGCAGAAAAGTAAAAAGTATAATGCTTTTTAGTTCATGTGACAAGTAATCTTTGGAAAACAAAAACAGTTGCACATGCTAGGGGTGTAAAAAAAGTGAAACGTATTTTTGGTAAAGGATTATAAGAAGTCATGGAAATATGGCTTTTTCTGCCTAGATTAAAGTGTTAAAGGATTGTTTAAAGTTAAATAAGATAAAGCTGAAGGTTTGAACAAGTAGTGGAAGATTTGTGAAAAATTAGTCATGTAAAAGAAATTCTGTGTGTGAATATATTGGCTAAAGTTAAAGGGGTATCATTCAATTTTTCCATAAATTGAATATTAGAATAAAAGCACAGTAGGTTTTTCTTAGAGCACAGATCTGCTCTTTAATAAAAAATTTACAAAGAGTTATAAAAGGTTTATGAGGAACCTACCTTATGGTCTAACATTAAAATTGGGTAGATATGTCTACTAAGGTTTAACATTAATAGTACACTAATGTGAAAGTGAAATTTGACTTATGTAGTATAAAAGTCATACAGGAAGCATTGTCAAATATAAAATGGTGTTTGGCTATCTTTGGGTTCTATTTGTATAAATATATTAATGGTATGTGTTCCAAAATTATGTGAAACTCCTATAATTCTGATAGGACTTAGTGTACATTATCAGCAATAATTGTAATTGCTATGTTAAATTAATGTGTGCCACAGAAGTAACATATTTCTTTGTCAATTGTGTTTTTGACTGTGGCTGCCCTAAGACTTTGCCACCTTGTGATCCTCTTCAAAAGGTGGTTTTATAATCAACTATAGGGCTTTAACATGTATTCTTGAATGCAGGTTTCTGATAACTTTGGAGACTGTGACATTAGAACAGAAGAAAATACTTTCAGGACTCTCACAGAGAGGTGAAATGTTAATGTATATCAAACGAACCAGGAGTTAACTGTATGGACTGAACTAATGGAAGACTCAAGTAATCTTTTCTAACTTTTTGCTTAAAACGTTGCTGATCCTTTGTTTTGTGTTTCAGAGTCAAGGAAACTTTTCTTTTGAGCTATTAATATTTACAGCTTGTAACATTTAAGTCAAGTATATTCCTGTGAAAAACTTTGGAGCACATTTGTTTCTCTCTACCTGATTTCTCCAGAATTTGAAAATTATTTGTGTGTACTCTTAACTTATGGCAATATAGTTATTTGCATAAGTGCAATAAGAATCTGTTTTCTTTTGCAACAGGACACAGTTGGAGAAAGTGGTTATTTTTACCAAGGCTTTGACTGGAATGTTGTGCTTTCTTTTAAGAAATCAAACTCAACTTGTAGAGCCAATAAAAGCTCCTTGGGAAAACTGACACCATACCTTGTCTACATAGTCCCTGTACAGGGTTCCCGACCCACGGTAAGTAAAAAATGTCACTTTCTGACAGACCCGGGAGCCCGAGTTATCTGAGGACTTCAAGAGGAGAGAAATTTACTCAACTTATTGGTATTAGAGGGTACAAACCCATGGCTGGGTTTGGCTTTGAAAAAAAGTCTTATCTGTGATTCCTTTTACAGAACAAAGTTTTCTCAAAGCCAATTTTAAAACCCCATGTGAAAAATAATTTTTTTGTTACATTTTATACAAATAATCAGGCCAAGTACAATAAAGCAAATCAGTCTTACCATGATTTGTCTGTAGTAAAAATGGGAAACTGGAGAGAGAAATATTATGTTTCAAGAACAATGGTATACCTGTTCTTATATTCTAGTCTCATAAGCTGTTTTAAGCTTTTTATTCCTGCTGGTTAGACTGACCCTACTCATTCCAACCAATGATTCCTGCAGCTCAGAAGAAACAAGACGGCTGGCTAATATAAAAATCTGGATCAGTGTTCTAATTCTGGGCACATTGGAATCAGGTACTGACCCCATATCAGCATGGTTTCAACAATTGCCAGGTTCATGGAAAGCCTTCTAGTTTAGTGTGCTTGGGATAATTTTGCTTATTTTTCTTTACTGTTGTGGAATATATTGCCATCGTACTCTTTGTGTAGGAATATACAAAGGATTGTGCAGGATAAGCTTACCAAATATTTTCTTAAATTAAACTCTTATGAATCTTTCAGATATCACTTTTTGTCACAACTCAAAGTCATGAATGGCTCTCACCATACTGATGCTTTCTGACTGAACTCCTCTCTACCCTGAATACAAGAGACCCTAATAGTTAATCAGAAATATCATCACCCTTAATCAGCATGAAAAAGTTACAGAAGATGGATCTTCATCTCTCTGCAACCATTAAGATTAAGAGTTCTCTTACAAAAAGGAGGGGGCGAATCTCAGAGGTGTTTGAACCAGAGCAACTTTATCTTGAGGAGGGACTGGGTAAAATAAGGCTGAGACTTACAGGGCTGCATTCCCAGACAGTTAGGCATTCTAAGTCACACAATGAGATAGGAAGTTGGCACAAGATACAGGTCATAGAGACCTTGCTGATCAAACAGGCTGCAATAAAAAAGCTGGCTACAATCCACCAAAACCAAGATGGCAATGTAAGCAACCTCTGGTTGTCCTCACTGCTACACTCCCACCAGAGCCATGACAGTTTACAAATGCCATGGCAACATCAGGAAGTTACCCTACATGATCTAAACAGGGGAAACTCATGAATAATCTACCCTTTGTTTAGCATATAATTAAGAAATAACCATAAAAATGGGCAACAAGTAGCCCTCAGGGCTGCCCTGCCTGCGGAGTAGCCATTCTTTATTCCTTTACTTTCTTAATAAACTTGCTTTCATTTCACTCTATGGATTGACCTCAAATTGTTTCTTGTGCAAGATCAAAGAACCCCCTCTTGGGGTCTGGGTCAGGACCCCTTTCCGGTAACAAAGTAACCATCTACTATCCAGAAATGTCCTCCTGACCCATTGGTCACCCACTGTCCACCTAAGGGAGTGGCCAAGATTGAGTGGTCTCTAACTTCCTCCATGGCAGGAAGGAGGACAGAGGGTGTGATGTGCACCTCCTCACAATGACAAGAGGGTTCTGAGGACAGGTTCCTTAACCAGTGTTGAGGGAGAAAGAAATAGGGGTCACATAAGTCTCAGGAGAAGCACCAGCTACTCTGTGGCCAAGTTATCTCAGGATAGACAGCTTGTGCTCTGTCAACTTTGGCCATCTTATTGTTGTTAAACTGGATCATGGAGGAATTCATTGGATCTGTTTTGCGGGTAAGTTCTATCAGTGGTTTGGAACTTTTGCTGGCAGATCTAGAGCAGTGGAAAAATTTCCCCCTCATGAATTCTGTGAGAAGAAGGGGAAGAAAAGGAATGAGCAAGGTAGCTGTGTGGGGGCATTGTGCAGCCTTAGTGAAGTGGTGGGAGCTTCCCCTGATAAGTGAAATGAGTGACTGAGGAAAATGTCCCAATCAGTCGAGGTTTATTAAGTCAGCTTTAGGGCATGTCCCTGAAAACCATGAGCCACAGACACATCTGTAGCTATTTTTACAAAGAGGCTTTCAGGAAGTTGGTATTTATACATTTCCTTAAAGTAGGGAGGCAGGTAGGGAGAGGGGCAGGTAGGCCATAAAGGAATGGTTCCATTCTTGTGAGACTTTAGTGCCCAGTTAAGTTGACTTTCACATATGATAAGGTGAATGTTTGAAGAGAAAATGAGAGTAAAAAAAGAATCAATTATGCAGGCCTCTCTGGGTAGGTGGAGGAATGACTGATCTTGTCTTTATCCTGTACATTGGGAGATAAGCTTGGAATCAACATTATCAGTGTGGAATCAGCAGACTTCAATTTTAGAAGCTAAGCTTAAATTATAGACCTAAAATTCTTGTCTATGGGAAACCAGCAAAGAATTTACTTATGAATGATCTGCCGGGGTGATCCTTTGTAGATAACTGAGGCATGATGTATAATGCTGTAGCAGCTATTCATCTGGAAGAGGGTGTTGAATGACTCAGCCTCCAGGCTTAGTCTTCCCTTTTGCATAAGGATTTTGGGGGTCCTGAGAGTTTTAAATTTCCTTTCCCTTTACATCCTCGTGTGCATCTGAGAGTGAAATCTCTTCTTCTCTTCCCCTAAATTGAGTGCTATATGCCCATGGGAAAAAGCATCACATATTCAAATTAAAAGCAGCTCGGAATGGGTGTCAAAGGAGACTGAAATGGGTGCATTGAGGTGTTCCAGTCAACCAGAGAAGGCTCAGTGCTGGTGTGTTCCTGCTGGCAGTAGCAGAAGGGAAGTGCTGTGTGACACTCCTGAAATCTAATCACTCCAGGTGCATTGACAGACGTGCTCCATTATGCTGGTGCATTTTCTTAATGTGGGTCTTTATTTCCTCTGGGTTTTGAAATTGCCTTTTGCAAAATTTTAACCCCTTTATCTGAAGTAAGAAGTAAAAGGGCTTTGTGTTTTATCGCCTCTGGTGCATGGAGGAATTAACTCTTTGACAGAGACCTCAGGAAGGGTGGAAATCAGCAGAGAGAGAGTTAGGGGCCTGCTTCTGGGAAACTTTCTTCCTTCTCATTCATCTCTTCAATGTTCTGCCTCTATGGCTGGAGTCCCATACTTGAGTATTAGTAATGACTGATAATATTACAAATACTGAACTAGTATTACGGATTAGTATTACTAATATTAATAATATTACTAATTACTAGGCATGTCTGGGAAGAATGCAAGCCACAGATACATCATTACTACTATGAGTAGTAATTAGTAGTTACTAATAGGCATGACACCTGTTTTGAATGAGGTATAAGAAGTGAAGGTCTCTAGAAAAGTAAGTTTTCATTTAAAGGCATCTATGAAGATTTCTTACCAAAAACCATCAGTGGGAGCTCAAGCCAGATGTTAGTGAGCCGGTAGACCAGGAATGGCGTGATGATGCCACCAATGTCACACATTGAGGAACAGACGTGGACGCCAAGATTCCTAGAATGCAGGAAACTGATTTAACTTGTTAACTTATCACAGTGCAGTAGTTATCTCCCACCCAACCCTGAGTAAACACTTCCTCAAATCATTAAAATGTTCGAGAGCTATAGTGTACACTGCTCAGGTGACGAGTGTGCACCAAAATCTCAGAAATCACCACTGAAGAACTTATTCATATAACCATATACCACCTGTTTCCCAAAAACCTATTGAAATAAAAAAACAAAACAAAAATAAAATTTTCAAGAGTTTAAAAAAAATTCATGTTATTTTCAATGCATATTATGTGTGTGTGTGTGTATATATATATACACACATAATTCCATTCATATTCTGTCATTCTTGTTTTGTATAAACTTTCAGATTTTTTTTAATGGTAGGAGGAGCAATTGTTTCTTTTTACTTCCATCACCTAGCTTCCCTAAGCTGTTTCTATGGATCTGTTTGTGCTGTTCCACATCAATCTCCTCTGTAGCCACTGGGCAATCCCTGTCTTGCAATTCAATTTTCTGTTCTCATCATGGCCTCTGTATTTTACCCCAGCCTGTAACTGTGAGAGGTGAACTGCTGGGCCTGGCTGGACCTTTACATGTTCTCACCTTCCCTTACACTGTGTTTTGAAGGTAAGATGTCCTTTGTCTGCACTTGTGGTGGTTCCAGCCAATGAACAAATGTCCCACCCACCCTCTTCATTCTAAGGAAAATGCACTCACCTAATGAATGTGGGATACAGTTCAGCATTGACCAGGCAGACTATCTCATAGGCCATTGTGATCCCCATTCTTCCCAAGCATGAGACAATAATTCTTAGCCATTGTAGATCTAAGAGGGAAAAGCACAGTACTTATCCATATACAGATGATTCTTCATTTTCAGACAATGTTCCAGAGTGGGACTGTGAGGAGAAATTCCCCATCCCAGAATGGGACAAGAAAAAAAAAAATGACTTCTTCTATAGGCTCATGTTAATGTCAGCAGATTCTCACATTTGTCCATCTTAACCTCAGACACAATGCTAATTCTCTCTTTTTTTAAAAGGATATTATTTTTTTTAGAGCAGTTTTAGGTTCGTAGCAAAAGGGAGAGGAAGGTACAGAGATTTCCCACATAACCTCTGCCCCCACACATGCATTCCCCCCGTCACCGCCCATCATCGACATTTTCCACAGAGTGGTATGTTTGTTACTTGATGAACCTTCAGTGGCAGTGATAATCACCCCAAATCCATAGTTGGCATTAGGGTTCACTCTTGGTGGTACATTTCCTGTGGGTTTGGACAAATGCATAATGACCTATATCCACTATTTTAGTGTTATATGGAATAATTTCACTGCCCTAAAAATCCTCTGTTCTCTTAACTTTAGACCTCAGTTACTAATGACAATGGAGTTATACCAGTTTCCAAAGCTGGGCCAACTTTATAGAAGTCAAAGAAAGAGCAAAATATGGGCACATTTAAACAACTGCTAATAACAAAAGGATTCAAACGAAGCTCCATATTGCTAAAAGGATTCTCTTATATAGGTGTTTGTTCCCCTTCATTGAGAAAGCATTTTAAAAAGAAAAAAAGGAGCTGAATAGTTGTTTATGGATGGCATTTACTTACATTTTTCTCATTTATTCTGCAGGTTGATGCAGGGAGGTCAAGAGAGTCCCCTAATTAACACCCAGGAAATGCTGGAGTAAGACCTTGACCTGGGCCTGCTTTCCCAAGGCCTATGCTCTCTGCTCCAGGTCATCTTGGTGGCTTGCAGCATGGGGCTCTAGAGTCTCTCTTGTTATATCACATCAAGGAACGATTGGGTGCAATTTTTCCTAAAGGGAGGCTGGCCATGTGAATTTACTCGGAAGGGTCCCAGATACTACCCTCCAATTTGTCTTTCCAAATTGATTTGGATGACAAATTACATAGTTTTCCTATCAGTGGGCCGTGACACTCCCTTTCTCCAGGGTCTTGGAGATAATACTCCAACTTGGTCTGAAACTTACCACCAGGGATAAAACCTGAGGCCAGACAGGCTGCCCCTGCAACTATATTTGATGCAGCCCAAGGGTAACGGCGGCCGATGCGGTCGATGGTGAGGATGACCATGAAGGCAGCTGGGAATTCAACCAGGGCAGAGTAGAAGAATTCCAGGTAGATATTGTCCCCTGCAAGGCCCATGTGCATGATGAGGCCCTGGTAGAGTACAGAGCTCGTGAACCTGAGCAAAGAGGAGAATTCAGGTCAAGTCAAGCACCAAACACAGGGCACTAAGAAAGAGAGGCTTCTGGAAAAATAATGTGGATTGTAGGTCACCTTTCCCTGTGATCATCTCCTTGCTAGTCCCCCATCCCACTGCTTTTATAATCTCTGATCCACTTCAGTGGCTGGCTGTGGCTGGGTGGTTTCCAAGAACCAAGAGAAGGAAAGAAATTAGAATAGTTAGAAATAATTAGAAATCACAATAATGTTTCCTGGACAAATTGAAAACCAAGAAGAATGTCTTAATGGAATGATTTATTTTATCTTTTATTTTATTTATTTATTTTTGACAGAGTCACTCTGTTGCCCAGGCTGGAACGCAATGGTAAGATCTCAGCTCACTAAAAACTCTACCTTTCAGATTCAAGTTATTCTCCTGCCTCAGCCTCTCTAGTAGTTGGGATTACAGATGTGGACCACCTGCTAATTTTTGTATTTTTAGCAGACATGGGGTTTCGCCATGTTAGCCAGGCTGGTCTTGAACTCCTGGCTTCATGTGATCTGCCGGCCTCGGCCTCCCAAAGTGCTGGGATTACAGGTGTGAGCCACTGTGCCTGGCCAATGGAATGATTTATTTAGTAAAACTATATCAAGTTATTAGTAGTTGTGAATTATTTCTCTCTTTGGGGTACTCTAGTGCAGTTGGGATCAAAAGAACTGACTACTTAATTCAAATTTTAGGAAACCAGAAGACCAAGTGAGTACAGCTTCCCTTCTTGATGACTTCTCTACTGGCCTGATACGAACAACATTTGGACAATGTTTCTAGTTTATTAACTAAAAATGGTCTTTATATATAATGGAAAATATGAGGATAATCAACAAAAGTCACGATTACTCAGAAGAGGAAAGAAGGACAATGAGGCCGAATTTCAAAGCTGCCTCTCTTATGCACTATTGTAAAGGTTGCTAAATTAATTCCTGATGAGCTTTGCTTTTGTCAGTGATTGTAAATCTCCATTTGCCTGGGAGATCCAATGTGCCCTGAAAAGATGCATTCCCCACTAGAGAAAGCATGGCTCGAAGCTCTGAGAGCAACCTGTAGATAGCAAACACAATAAAGATCAAGTCACTGGGCTGTGAAGCCACTGGAATTACTCTTGGGAATTATTCTTCTTCAGAAATTTATTTTTTCTCCAGGTAGAAAAGAAAAAAGGAAAGAAAAGGCAATCCCACCCACACTTTTTTTTTTTTTTTTTTTTTTTTTTGCCAGCTCTGTGCTACAATAGAGATCTACATTCATCACCAATTAAGTTATACCAATAGTTCTCTATTTGGGCTATGCATTAGAATCACCTGGAGTATTAAAAAACTGGTTCCCAAGCCCTACCCTAGAACAATTAAATCGGCATTTCCGGGGGTTTTAGCTTTGGTACTTTGTAAGCTCCCAGATGATTCCAGTGTGAAGCCGAGGTTGCCATTGCTTTGATCTGTGCTTGGGGACTATGCCGATCTTAATATTTGCCCGAGAAAAACACGGTCAGGAAAACCTACCAGACACAAGCCACATTTCTGCCCACCGTCGGCGTTAATACTGGGATGAAGTCATGTTTTCTTTCCTTCCTTAATATGAATGATTGTGATTAAAAGAATTTGGAGGCATTTCAAAGTGAAAAATATTCCTTACCAGTTGTACATCAATATCAAAGTATGTTTCCTTATCTGAGGAGTTCTGACCAAGTCAAGAAATGAAGGGTTCAGTTTCTTGCCAGTTTCCTCTTCAAGTCTCAGGCGCTAAGAAAAGGAATAGAAAGGATGGCTTTGTATATTTAATGCTAGTGTCCCTGGGTCACATAGGGAATAACAGTAATTCCTTACCCATCCTGAGCACCCATCTCATGCCCAGCACTAGAACAAGCACTCTCCATACTGTGTCTCATTTCATCTTTTTTTTTTTTTTTTGAGACAGAGCCTCTTGCCGGGGCTGGAGTGCAGTGGCGCAATCTCAGCTCACTGCAACCTCCCCCTCCTGGGTTCAAGCAATCCTCTCCCTCAGCCTCCCGAGTAGCTGGGATTACACGAATGCACCACAATGCCCAGCTATTTTTTTTTTTCCTGAGACAGAGTCTTGCTCTATTGCCCAGGCTGGAGTGCAGTGGCGTGATCTTGGCTCACTGCAACCTCTGCCTCCTGGGTTCAAGCAATTCTTCTGCCTCACCCTCTTGAGTAGCTGGGATTATAGGCACCTGCCACCACGCCCAGCTCATTTTTGTATTTTTAGTAGAGACAGGGTTTCACCATGTTGGCCAGGCTGGTCTCGAACTCCTGACATAGTGATCTGCCCGCCTCGGCCCCTCAAAGTGCTGGGATTGCAGGCATGAGCCACTGCACCCGACCAATTTTTGTACGTTTAGTAGAGATGGGGTTTCGCCATGTTGGCCAGGTTGGTCTCGAGCTCCCAACCTCAGGTGATCTACTTGTCTCCACCTCCCAAAGTGATGGCATTACAGGCGTGAGCCATCATACCTGGCCTATTTTCTAATAAACTTAATTTTCTCTTTTCTACCCCTGTGGAATGAAAAGGTTTGAGGTCAATGTGGTGAGATCTACTGAAGGCAAACAATAAACACAGGTAGCGAACACCTCTGTAACTGGATTCTGTTTAAGAAGGCAGGGGATTGCTTAAAAGCTTTGGAGCCTGGTGTGATGGCTCATGCCTGTAATCCCAGCATTTTGGGAGGCCGAGGTGGGTGGATCACCTGAGGTCAGGAGTTTGAGACCAGTCTAGCCAGCATGGCGAAACTCTGTCTCTACCAAAAATACAAAAATTAGCTTGGCGTGGTGGCGCTCCTCTGTAATTCTGGGTACTAGGGAGGCTAAGGCAGAAGAATCACTTGAACCTGGGAAGTGGAGGTTGCAGTGAGCTGAGATTGTGCCACAGCACTCCAGCCTGGGCGACAGAGCAAGACCCTATCACAAAAAAAAAAAAAAAAAAAAAAAAAAAAAAAAAAAAAAAAAAAAAGCTTTTTGGACAATTTCTATCCAAAGTGTTTAAAATTCTAAGAAATCATGTGTGTTTAAAGAACTGCTTTACTGATCCAAGAATCTGACCTGAGGATGGTGAATATGCAGATGATGGGGGTGCTGGGCACCTGGGCAGAGGAGACTGGTGAAGGTGTAAGTTGCACAAGACAGAAAATCCTCAGCTGACCTTTAAATGATTTCTGGTTCTGTTTTAGTTTGATGTTTTCCACCTGTTTGAAATATTCTCCCACGGAACCACAAATCCTAGTACATAAAATTCTCTGTTGCATTCCGCTACAGGTAAGCCAAAATGCAAGGGGGTGGGCGCTTCCATGGTTCCCCGCTGAGATCACTGGTGTGCATGAATCTTACCAGAGCCTCCCTTTTCTCCGTCCCTTGATTTGATACCTAAGGCCCTGGCTCACCTGAAGGGAGGCAGGTAGAGATTTTCCATTTTTCTTTGCGATGTGCTTAAAGATTCTCATGGCTTCAGCATTCTTATTCTGGGAGATCAGCCACCTGGGAGACTCAGGTATGCACCTAGGGTACAAGGTGAGCAGAAGGCAAATCTTACTGAATCCTCCTTACCCCATCCCCCATTTTTAATCAGATTTCTCTGAGGATGTTAATACAGTTGGATCTCCAAAGAAAATAATACTCGTGTAGGGGGATATGTGATTCTTTCCTCCCTCAAGTGCTAAATTCCTCCTCAGGGATTTCTAAGCAGAAACACAGGAAGCAAGCTGCAAAGCAGGGTGCAGCTGAACATCCAGCTCCTGTTGCAAGGAGGAGAGGCAGGTCCCTCAGGGTGGTCCTGGGCTTTGCAAAGACCTGAGAACTGGCAGAGGGGTCAAGGACTAGATGCTGGAGTATGCAAACCATTGTGGGGATGGGGAGCAAGTATGTATATGTATTATCCTCAATTTCCCAAAGGAATGAGATAAGCATTTGAGGTCAGATGGTGAGATAACTGAAAAGCCAGACTTTATAGTCTGAGCTTGATGTAGCAGGGTTCGGGGAGCTCTTGCAGATTCTTGAGCAAGACTAGAACCATTGACCCTGTGTCTGGAGGGAACTCTGAGCAGCTGAGTTCAGGGTGAATGAGTTCAGGGTGGAGGTTCAGGGGGAGGAGAAACTGGAGAAAGGAGGTGATAGGGCCGCTGTTGTGGCAGTTATGGTGTAAACGTAGGAAGGCCCCAGTTGGGATCACCACTCTGGGAGAGAAGCTGCTCTGAGAGGCAGGGCTTAAAAGGAATTTGGAATGGATGTTTTTGTGGAAGTGTAATGGAGAGAGCAGGAAGGGTCACTCTCAGGGTGTAATGGACTGAATGTCTCTGTCCACCCTGAAGTTCATGCACTAATGCCCTCACCCACAGTGTGCAATTTGGAGTTGGGCCTTTGGGAGGTAATTAAGTTAAGCTGAGATCTGGAGAGTGGGGCCCCCAGATGTCCTTATAAGAAGAGGAAGAAAGACTAGAGTGTTATTTTTTCTCCACCATGTGGGGGCCCACAAGTGGGATGTCTGCAAGCCAGGAAGTGGGCTCCCATTAGGAACAAATCTGCCAGCACCTGGATCTTAGACTTCCCAGCCTCCAGAACTATGAGAAATATGTTTTTAAATACCCGGTCCATGGCATTTTGTCACTGCAGTCTGAGCTGGTAAGACAGAGAGTTTTATTGGCTTTTGGATAAGAAACAGGCTTCCTGGAAAGAGTTGAGATGTTTAATTCTCAGACAAGACAGCCATGGGAAGAACAAGTAGGTAAATCCAGGAGGAACTACATAAATGGGTTGTGGCATGGGAGAGAGATTTGGTCTGATAATCCAGTATCTCCTTTGCTTTATTTCACATACTCTCACGTTAGGGGTTTCTAATAGTTTCTGGTATTTCCCATGTGTTTCCCTTGGGCAGAGATGACAAATATATTTTACTTGCCTTGGTAACTCTGATTGATTGATATGGTCTGTCTAGAGTGTTGTGTTGGCCTTATCTGGGATGAAGAACACTGTGATTCACTGGGGATGTCTGCCTTGAGCATGAGTATTGGGAAATGGTGACACAAGTGCCATGCTCTGCTTTCTCCACCCTAAAGTTTCCTCTGAGGAGGGAGAGAATGGTACTAGTGACATTTTCAGTCTCTTCAAAGGGCCTACTGCCCAAATTGTACCACAGCTGCCAGAAGCTAATTTAAACACCAGATAAATCATGTGGAAATGTAAGATCCAGGTCATAAAAACTTTAAGCCCAAAGAGAAAGGACATTTGATTTACAGAGGGAGAGACAGGTGAAGCTGATGATTTTTATTCCTGAAACATGGAATTGGGCTCTTTGTGAAATGGGTCTGGAGAGTGAAAGCAATCTCAGAATCAGAAAGACAGTGTGCATTAAGGAAGGTAAACTTTTTAGCAAAATAAAATACTTTGATTTCTTTCCTTTTTATTCCAAATGGACTTACCAGTAATAGAGCAAGAAGCAGAAGTTGGGTAGAGTAACTGTGAACTGCAACCACCTCCAGTGAGGAAGTGCGTAAGCCACACCAGCTAGCATCAGGAGCCCAACTGTAAAGGCAGCTTGGTAAAAAATCCCCACTGTTCTCCGATAGCTCCGCCCAACAAATTCTGTAACTGCAGAGATAATTCAAATGGTTAGTGTAATTCAATACAATAATGAGTTGGCTGTCCAGCTATCAGGAAACTAGAACGCCAACCTCAAAAATACAGACAAATTCGAGAATATTCTATACAACTCTCTGAATATTTGTACGTGTTTTTTGGTTTTTATTTTGTTATAACTATTGCTATTTTACTAATTAATAAATCTAACAGTCCCATTGGAGATGGGATGAAAGGCCTGCCAACATAAGCAAATACATTTGATTTATAATTTCCATGATGCAATTGTATTTCAGATACATGCAAGATTTTGACCTAGAGTAGTAACTCAAGACCTGAACAAATAAATCAAACATTAAATTTAGACTGTTGATGATTTTTATTTAAATGAACATCTGAGTATAACTTGTTCTCTTTCATGGGTTTAACATTTATCTTGCAAGTCCTATTTGTTTATTTGCATAAATGGCTTGGTACCTTAGCAGAGGGCTGGAATCAGCTAGTGCTGGGTTGCAGGAACTGGTTTTACATGCTAGGGAATTTTACAAGCTGGTGGTTCAACCCATTGGTATCAGCCATAGTGAGAATATTACTATAAATATGCTATGCTGTTAGAAGTCAAATATTCTCTTATAGTATATGGAACTTAACTGTAACTCTGGCTACTAAGGAATAGGATATAAGTTATATTCCTGGTCCTAAAAATGGCTGGCTGAGTAACCCGGGTTGACTACAGTACTAGTGTTTTCAGTTTCCTTGTGTGTAAGTTGAGGGTAATTGTAGTTTACTAGAATAGATTTTTGCAAAGTATTAAAGTCCTTTATAAATTGACTACGTCTCTCATCATTGAACCTTATTTATGAATAGGTCTGGTAGGATGGATTTTCTTTCTACCCGATACTCCAGGGAACAGAAAACAAGAATTCCAAAAAAATTATATAAGAATCTGGGTGTCATTATGTTTACCCTTTCAGCCTTCATTTTTCTCTTTATAAGGAAGAATGCTGAATGAGTTGATATGGTTTTAGAAATTCTTTTGATATAGAAATAAAAAAACTCTCACTATTGTCTTGAAGCTGTGTCCCTTTTTCTGCATGCCACCCCCCCATCTGACTCTATTTTGGCAGCGAGGTGGCTTTGCTCTCACAGCTGCAAGCACAAACATTCTTACTCAGGATGAAGCCTATTAACCAGCTTGCTTTGCTGACCAGTCCTTGGATTAAGCGAAAAATTAACATCCATGTATAGGTTGGAGAAATGGCCATGAGAACTCCAGATGCAGCATTTATGAGGATTGTAGTTAGGAGGCAGAGCTTACGGCCAAACCTGCAGGAAGAAAAACAAAGAGAGGGAATCAAATTAATTTTGATTTGTGAAGATTCCATGAAAATGCATGGAAGTTATGGAAATCTAAACAAAATCAGAAGTTAATTTTGTAAATTCAGGAGGCCCAGACTGATAGCCACAAAGGGAATCTGTGACTCCAGGTTCATGTAGCACTTTTCATCAGCACACTATGTGTAAGTTTTCAGCAGGATAAGCCCCATTCACCCCAGGTTCAAGTACTTTCTCAGTCCCACACTGTGGCAGGTATTCAGGGAAAGAGTAATTCTTCCAGGCCATCCCGTGCTGAATATCCTATGGTCCTATCTAGGTCTTACATCGCCTTGTGAGCTGTGGCCTTTGCACTAACAGTTTCAACCAATTATCCACCCAAGAATGTTTTCGCTTTGAAAACAAAATTCAGTGTTCAGTATTTACCCCCTTTCTTTTTCAACACTGCTTTCAGGCTTTGTGAAAATTGTCTTTGGTGCCACACATGTTACTATCCTATGACAGCCTCTGTTTGGAGCACGCTGGGAAGACGGGTTCCACACATCAGATTTGGGAGACGTAGGTTTCTTCAGTTTAGGGATTTGGAAAGTTGTCCCAGTACATAGAATAGAGGAAAACAATTGGCAACCTGGGTTTAATCATGACCTTCCTACTTACCACGATGTTGGGCAACCTATTCAACCATATTCAATGTCTTCATCTGGAAAAGACCCATCTGACACAGCTGAAAAGAGGATTAAGTGAGGTATTACAGGTAAGGAGCTTGGCACATAGCCTGCCTCTGACCCCTTCCTTCCTTTCTTCCTTCTGTTTGCAAAGCTGGCTCAGCTCAGAGAGTTGACTTGGGGCCCAGTACTGTTATTTTCACCATGTCCTAGTTTTCTTGTAAAAGACACCCTAATCCCCTTAGTGGATATTTTAAAAAATTCTTCATAGAAAACAATGTTTATTTAATCTTTGTTTTTCCTCTTCAATTGGAAGGACAGCTTTTTGTTACTAGGATTGCTCATTTTAATGGTGGATAAACATTGTTTAATGGATGCCTTTATTATTATGCAACTATATTCTAGTGAAGGTGTCAAATACTAACCATTTCAAAATAATCCACATTATTAATAATTATTTTGGAATAGTAACATTTTAAATATGAAATTTAAAGGTTAAGCAGTCACATTGGTAATTAGTGTTAACTAGTAAATTTCATAAGTCTTAAAACTCTGTCTTGACCATGTAATTTTGTTTTTAAAAAATTTTTATTTTTAGTTCTGGGGTACATGTGCAGGATGTGCAGGTTTGTTACATAGGTAAATGTGTGCCATGGTGGTTTGGTGTGCCTATCAACCCATCACCTAGGTAACCATGTAATTTCTTAATTCTCAGTCAATGGTTCCCCACTGTAAATATACAACCTCTTGGCCTCTAATTCAAAGCCTTCCAAAGTCACATCTCAACTTAATTTTTTAGCTTTTCTTTCCACATTCTTCTACCCAAACCCCTTCCTTTACCCTCAAAGAGTATATAATCTATAAACATTGACTCAAATGGTACTTCTTCAACTTCCAAAACTGCTTTAGGCACACAATAGAATACCACAGTAGTGCTCCATGTAGATGGACAAAATCTTTTAGGTGATGAGAGGGAATATTCATCATTTGAAACTCAGAGCAAGAAAATCATATCCGTGATGTGGAAGAACTTCACTGGGGACATGTTCCACACAGGGAGGCAATGCTACTTAAAACAACAGTAAGGCATGGCTAGAATAAATTTGGGGAATCTGGGATAGAGGTTTGAGATTCCTCCTACCCTTCAGCAGGGCTATTTAAATGGTTAAATGAAAAACAATCAGATGAAACAGGAGAGGAAGGGTGGACTCCCCATACTGCCGGCTTGGTAAGTCTTTTAACTACTTGCTACTCAGAACGTGGCTGAGGACTATTAGCATGGGCTTGGGAACAGCATCACCTGGGAGCTGGTTAGAAATACAGAATTTCAGGCCCACCCAGATCTGCTGGATCAGAATCTGAATTTTAGTAAGATCCCCAGGAGATTTATATGCACCTTAACATTTGGGAAGCAGTGCATTAATTTCATGGAGCCTCAGTTTCTTCACCCATTGTAAATTATGGATCATGAAATCTACTTTAAAAGGCTCTTGCGATCCTAAATGAAATATAACAAATGAGGATGCCCAATAAAGTGACTGGCACACAGTAATCAGTGGTGAACTTGTTTTGAAAGATCACATATAGTTGGCTAAGTTTGACTGCAACCCACTGGGACTTTAATTCTGCTTTTGATGCAGGACAGGCAGCCACCAAAATTGGGGCTTAGCCCGGGAGGGTTCTTGGCTTTGCCCAGGAAAGAATTAAAGGGCAAGCTGGTGTTGTTAAATAGCAATTTTTATTGAAGCTGCAGTGTATAGCAGCAGCACCTCTGCTCCTTGTGGAGCAGGAATATTCCATAGGCAGTGTGCCTAGAATAGCAACTCAGAGGAGGCTGTTCTGTCCTCATATTTATTTTTAATTATATGCAAATTAATTTACATTATAAATTTTAATTATAGTTTAAATTATAAATTTAGTTATATGCAATCCACTTTTAATTATATGCAAATTAAGGGATGGCTTATACAGAAATTTCTAGGAAAAGGGTGGTAACTTCTGGGTGGTAAAGTCATTGCCATTAAAAGGGGGTGGTGATTGCCATGTTGCCATGACAATAGTAAACTGACATGGTGCCCTGGTGGGCATGTCTTATGCAAAACTGCTCCTGCCTGGGATCTGTTTTAGCTAGTCCTCAATTTGGTCCAGTGTCCAAGCCGTGCCTCCAGAGTCTCTCCTCCTAGCTCACTTTGATCTAGTTCCATCACAACATATAAAAGTAAGGTGCTGGCTCTTGAGAGCTAATGATCAGACTTCTGGAAAATTTGCAAGCTAATTGTTAGCATAACCATTATTAAAAATTAAATTATATACATTTATAATTAAATTGTATTGAAAACAAGTGTAATATGCAAAACATCACTTTCCAATGATTTTACTATATTCGGCCATCTATGCTTGTGAGGTTATTTACATCTACTATATCTGCATGGTGGAAATGCTGTGTAATGGCGCACACTTCTAGCCAACTCTGTCTCCCATGATGTCATTTTTGTAGGCTTAAGTGAACCACAGTGGGTATATTTACACCAGAGAAATCAATAAGCACTACAAACTGGGACTTTCCCTCCCAGATGACTGTTGTCAAGCATTTACAAGCATGCCACACTAAATACAGCATTTATGGCCAGGCGCAGTGCTCATGCATGTAATCCCAGCACTTTGGGAGGCCGAGGTGGGCAGATCACCCAAGGTCAGGAGTTTGAGATCAACCTGGCCAACATGGTGAAACCCTGTCTCTACTACAAAAATTAGCTGGGCGTGGTGGTAGGCACCTGCAATCCCAGCTACTCGGGAGCCTGAGGCAGGAGAATTGCTTGAACCCAGGAGGCAGAGGTTGCAGTGAGCCGAGATTGCACCACTGCACTCCAGCCTGGGTGACAGAGCAAGACTCTGTCTCAAAAAATAAAAATAAAAAATAAAAAAAAATAGCACTTATAATTATTGCTCATGAGAATAAAAACAACATGGAATTGGTGAGGAATTGCTTTTCTGTCTCAGGTGATACTCAAAATCATGGATTAGGAAGTTACGGGTATATTCTCAGGTCCACTCTTAGTCTTACTTACAATCTTTTCATAATGCCTTACTGGTTTTATTTTAATTATTCATGGAAGACAATGCGTTTTAATGTTGGTTTAATCTGTGAATACACTGGGGATCCATGATATTCTTGTCCCATTGGATAAACTCTGAAAATTGTAGGCATTAACTATACGAAAACCAAATAGCTTTCTCATTGCTTAAGGCTAGGCTTCTCACTCTGCAGGCAGGCACAGAACAGAAGAAGGCCAATGGCCAGCCAAGCTTCAGGCGGTGTAAGAAAAAGAAGTCAAGGCATGGAGACGGCCTCTGGGGGAAGAATAACGAGTACGTACCTTGACAGAGGAGATTTCAACAATAGGTACAAAATAATGAGATCATCTAAGCAGGTGGATAATTGACCAGGGCTTATAACTCAGGAATGCACGGTCAGTAGGGATTTATCACCAATCTCCTACTTGTTGAGTGGAACACGAATAATTAACTAATTTCTTAACCCACTGAGCAAGGGTTAAAGATTGAGTCACCTGTTTACTCACAGCCTGCCAGGGAATGAGTGTTAGTACCTCTACCTGATGGTGGAGGAGGGAGTGCAGAGAGTGAATGCCTGCAGGGCCAGAGCTGCCCAGGGGTGCGATGGACTCCGGACCTCCCCTTGTTAATGTGTCTCTTCTGACTTAATGGGTCATCTTTAAAGAATCATCCTCAATTCTGCGGCAATAAAAATAAAAACAAATGACCTTCCCTTTCACCTTGCAAGCCTCTCACAGAAAGCTCCAGGAAGAGCCTTGCCAGGGCAGCTGAGAAGACAATTAATAACCATGGGTGATGGATGAGGTGCACGTGGCCCACGCCTCCACTTTTATCCCTCTTCTCTTCTGCTGCCAGGTAGGCCCTTGGCCCCTGTGAAGTGCATGTGCCTTGGGGGTGTGATATATTAAGCCATCATCATTAATCTTTAACACATTTGCAAGTTTTAACTCAGCCTAACAATATAATACAATCAGAGAAAATGTTCTACTTGCATTTAACATTATACTCAGATTTGGATAATATCATAGATGTAGTTGGGGGTGGCATGGAAGGGCAACAAGCATAAAATACATTTACTTTACCATTTATTTCAGTTACATATTTATATTTTACATGTAAATTCATAATTATGTATTTAGATATAATTATATGTTTGTGTATTATATATAATAATATATATGTATCACTATCTCACTAGGTGATTACTGATTAAGTGGAATACTATCACTCACAATATTGAACAGTGCCTGGCCCCGGAAAACACTCAATAAACAGTGTTATGAATATTAAATAATTAGCCCTGATGGCCAAGTTATCTAAAGTGCTTATCAACTGTGAAGCAAACTTTTTGGTTCCTTTTCCTTTTGAGGACTTCTAAAAATGTCTCATTGGTCATCAAGAGAGCAAAGCTGCGTGTTGTAAGAAACTTGCAGGACAGTGAGTGTGGGATTCCAAAATGCTGGATAAGTAAGAGCTACAGCAATAGCTTGATTCGTACAAACACTGACTTGCTGAAGACACAGACTCATCAGAGAGGCCTCTTGTCATCTCTCCAGGGACAATGACATTGCAGAGGTGGACATTTACCCCTCTTGTTGTAGACAGACCCTGTTTCCCTTTCTTTAAGTTATAGGTTCCACACATATAGTCACATGTGGCCCCAGGAACCCAATTCAGGACTCTTGCAATCCCACGGGTATTAGGGAGATTCTACATCAGGCCTGGTGCTGGGGGCTCCCAGCATATGTGAGACAAGCAGAGGATAGGATTGAGCTCAGAGGTCCTGAAGGCTGATGGCTAGGTGGATGGTGATGAGGCCAAAAAATGAATTGGGAATTACAAAAGGGATGAAATCATCTGTTACTCTCCCTTCGGACTTTAAGCTTCTGCATAGCCCACATGCAAGACTTGCTGTGTAATGTTGAAACATCTGTCTATGACCCCGGATAATTTGAAAATAAAGACATTGGTCATGGTTATCCAAGCGGCAGAAGAAATTTAAGATTGTAAAAACACCAGCAGGAAGGCCAGGAGACTGTGGTCTGTGTGCCTGGGAAAGGATGGGATGCAAGCAGGGGCAGGGGCATACGAATGTTCTCCAAACCTTTGGGATTGTTTAAATTCCACCACAGGTGATTCAACCTACCTGTCTGCTATGTAGCCGATGCTCATAGAACCGATAAAGAATCCTACATTCACCGATGACTGGAATAGGTCCAACATCCAGGAGTTGGCACATACCAGGTTAAACTGCCAGCAGGGGAGATGTGTTCCAAGTTGGGAGAGAAAGGAAATGAAATCCCATTAGGATTCTGTTGTACATAACTCAGCTAGGGTACTCATTAAATATTCCTTGAATTGAACTGTGTAATTAAGTGGCAATAAGCCACTGTTTCTTGATCATGTCAATTTTCTTCTTCTTCTTCGCTCTCTCTCTCTCTCTTTTCTTTTTTTTGTGAGACAGGGTCTTGCTCTGTCATCCATGCTGGAGTACAGTGGTGATCATGGCTCACTGCAGCTTCGACCTCCTGGGCTCAAGTGATCCTCACACCTCAGCCTCCCAGAATGCTGGCATTATAGGCATGAGACACTGTGCCCAGCCTCAATTTTCTTTACACAACAAAAAGGCTTGCTCTTCCATCTGGCAATTTGTCATTAACTTAAAACTATAGCATTGGCTGAATCAGCTGAAATTGGGTAATGACTCTACTTATAGACAAATTTATTTTTTTCTTTCTAATTTCAATGCACATGCAGATAGGTGTGTGGACGTGATACAATGCAGGTACCAGAAGGTCGGGCCATTTAGCATCTCCCTGCTGTCTGTTTAGTACAAGGGGATTAGGAGTGACTGCTGAAGGCTGCTGCATTTGCTCTTATTTGGAATAAGAGGAGGTGGTTGGGTGGAGCAGGTGCTGGACCAAGTCAGGAGACCCATCTTCTAGGGCTAACTCTGCTAAATCACTCACTGTGTGGCCTGGGGTAAAAACTTTTCTCTGCTTGGGGCCTCAGTTTCCTCATCTCTGTAGGAAGGAATGAGATTGGCCATGCGAGAGAGCCTCGGAGAGTTATGTGGTGTGAAGCCCATGAGCGGCCACATTTCCTGTAACTATTCGACCACCTTAGACCCTTCAAATTAGACTCTACCTACCTATCTGTTCATACGGAATATCTTCCCATCACCCAAGCAGTCATTTTAAATTAAACTAGGCAACCGGCTCTCTCAGTATTTTCAGGATAACCTAATTTCCCTATTTTGCTTTGCTTTCAATAAAAGCAAGCTCCATTTGTTTGGTCTTTTTTTCTAGTATATTTATTGGAACGAGGCTTCACAAATAGCTTTTGATGTCATCTGCAGTTTTTAACAAAATAATAGTGCCACAGCATGATCTCCAGCCCTAAATGATTTTATATGAACACTCTGAGGAAATTAAAGAGAAAAAACAGGCATCGAGAGAAAAGCACATCCCATCACACAGTCAGGCACAGTTCAGCTGAGTTCCACAGGCTTTCAGGTGTGTGTGGGCATCTGTGTGATGGAAGAATAGAGGGGGAGGTAAGGCTTCCAGAAAAAGAGGAGAATCCACAAGATTCCCTATCTTGGCAACATTTCCAGGGGTCCTAATACGCTTTTGCCTGTTTCTTACTGCAGGAACATGCACAAACTAGAATCATTATTGTCAGCATCTGAGGACATTTTAACTATCCAGTTATTCTCCAGACAAGTTAGAAGCTGCATGTTTTCATTTGGAAACTAGAATTTTGTAAGATACATGGAAACCAAAGAGCATGTCCAGGCAGGGTGTGTAAGAGCTGGGCCTTCCGCTGGTTGCTTCCTTGAGAACAGCTCCACCGTTTGCTTCCCCATCTGAGCCCTGATCTCACTTTCTTACCTCGGTGACGATGGAGGAGCCAGGCGTCTCGTACAACCAGCCGTCCCGGCAGGGGCCCAGTGGCAGGCGGCTCCTGTTGGTGTCCAGGCTGGCCAGGGGGTCCACGCAGCTGAGGGTGCTCTGGTTCCAGTCCACCTCGTAGCGCCTGCACTGTCTTGCAGAGGCCTCGCCCCCAGGTCCTGGGCCCGGCACCGTGTAGTTCAGCTCCTCTGCAGGACTCCAGCCGCAGCGCAGACTCAACTCGGCCACTCCGGGGCTCCGGCAGTGGTGGTCAGGGGTGAAGCCCAGGAAGACGATGCCCACGTAGATGGGCGTGAAGGCAACCGAGAGCAGAGATAAGAGGAAAAACATTTGCTTCTGGAAAAAGTGGAACTCCCCTCCATGCTCCAGGGCATCGTCCACGGTGGTGGTCATGATCCTGCAGGCAGGCAGACCTGAGGCTGCCCGACCTGCTTGGAGCGAGGCTGAGAGCGGCTGCAGCCAGCTCAGCACAAACCCTGGCCAGAAGTCAAAGAGGGGAGTTTACCTCTGCAAGTGACCAGCCTTCAGGGCAGGCCTTTCCTTGGTCCTGCTGACTTCAAAGGTGCACCCCTCCAGCGAGGGTGCATGTCCTTCTGCACTTCCCAAATGCCCTGAGCTCACTCCCAGGATGCCTGTCGTGTTTATTGTTAACAGATTCTCCACAGGCTTGTCGGTGCTCCACGCCAGCAGCACAAACAACCCGTCCTGTGTGTCCCACCGCAGGGAATCTGAGTGCTGGCCCATATCACAGCCCGGTCATCTTCCCGTAGTGCCCCGAGCAGCCAGGAACTTAATATACCCCTATCTCACGCGGACCACCAGCTTTTCTTCAAGGGGCTATGGAGAAAACACACGTGTTTGGCCACAAGGCCCAGGGTGATGTGAATCAGGATCTGGGTCAGAACCCTGGTCCAGATTCGAAGTGGGTTGCAGGCCTGACTGCTGGGCTCATTCTCCAACCTACAACAAGAGCCGTTGGGGTGCGTGCCGGGGCTGCTTGTTTTGATGTCGTCCAGATTTTATAACTCTGCTTTTTAAAAGTGTTTGCTCCAATCTGGTATTCCTGCATTTCAGCCCTGAAGTGTCCTTCCCCTCAACCCATCTGGAAGGAAAGAGTAAAGTGTTCACATTGCAGACAGGTCAAGTGTAAATGCAGGCAGGTGCGTCCAAGCCACTGTCTTTTGTCCTGGATTTTTCTGTTGGGGTCTGTTGGGGCTTAGAAATCCATGCCCCGAGGTGAAGGTCTCAGAAGCAAAGTCTCTCTCTCTGACCTTCTCCTGCCCTCCTGTCTCTTCTGTCACGCATCATTCTTCCCCAGGGCAAGCCACGGAAGGGAGAATCCTTCTTCCCCAAAGCAGCACATAGAAGCCAGACTCTTTTTTTCCCAAAGGCAGCCAGAAAGCCTAGAAATCTGACTGTAACTTCCCTGCTGCCTTTCTGTGTAACAGTGGGCCGTAAAGAAATCCAGACTCACATTCCAGAGGGGTCCTGTCCCCGCTGCCTGGAGGAAGGAGTACTGCACAGAGAGGCCAAGACGGATCTGAACAGATGGGCCTTGCTGATTTTCCCCTCAGCCTGCGAACATGAGCTGCTGCCCTTTTTGTCCAAGCACAGTTCTATACTGCCATCCGCAGTTTTCCCTGTATCTTTGGGTCTTCATTTGGAAGGCACCTGTGTCATGTAAAACTGTGATCAAATAAATGTGTCATGCTTTTCTCTTGTCAACCTGTCTTTTGTTATAGGGGTGTTGGCCGTGAGCCTTAGGATAAGGAAGAAAGGGATCACCCCGTTTTGCTCTCACAGGTCAGGGGCATCTCTTTAGGATGGTGTTGCTACATCTAAATGCAAGGCACACAGGAAATTTGTCTTTCCTGGTGGACAAAAGGATCCTTAATACATCGTTTTCCTGCCAAGTGGAGAAGGTGGCCTGCTGACATATCTGGAAACTAAATACCAGAAAGTTAACCCAATTTTCCTTCTTCTCCTTCTTTTATTCTATTGAATCGTCAGTGGGTGTAACAGCATAGTCTAAAAGGAGCGACCCACGGGGTCTTTATCCTTGCTGCAGCTGCAGGCTTCTTATTTCCTTAAAAAAGCAAAAAGCAGGGCGCCGGCAAGGACATCCATTGACCTCCACTGCGGCTGTGTTGGGCACACAGAGGCACTCTGCTTCATGGTGCCCTGGGCTGCTGCCAGCCCCGTTTGCTCTGAGCTGAATGAAGGGGGCTCAGATCTGTTTAGGGACTTCCTGTTCGCAGCCAGCATCGTGAGTGCATGAGCCGGAAGCCAAGGCTGCTCTGTCTGCACCTGTTCCCGGTCAAAGAGCTGAAGGATGGCAAGTTAAAGAGTTAAAAAGTGACAGAGGTTGTCAAACTTTACTCCACTTCAGGGACCCAGAGATGCTTCTGACTGCCTCTTACAAGAAATTTACAGACACGTGCACTTGAGTTTGACTCGCTTGACATGTCAAGACATCAGATCTTCACGTCATGAGCAAGGGGCACCAGGTAAGGGCCAGAAGAGCTTTGCTGGTCAATGGGAAAGAATGTTGAAATTCACTACAAATTACTTAGAGGGAACAATCAGATAAGGAGAAGTCCAGACCTCAGGTCGCTTACAGCAATGCATTTACACAGTCATTCAACATTGTTCTATGGATGCATGAGTCACAGCACAGCTGCCAAAAAATCAATCCCATTAGGTGACAGACCCTACGGAGAAGCCATATGGGCAGTGAGCAACTCAGGGAAAGAAACCACAGAGAGGAGGGGTAGACGTCCTACAGTTTGAATACGGGTATCTTGGGAAATTGTCACTTATTTTATGGGGGTGCTTACATATTCAGAAGCATGGCTGGAGTATAATCTGATCATTTAATCCATATAACCTGGTAATATATTATAATTTATGTCAGAAGTATTTCTCAACCTCTTATCAGGTTTCTCTGCAATGTAAATAAATATTGCCCCAGTGTACAACCTTCTCTGCAGCACTGAAGAAGGCCGGTTGTGCCTGGACTAACTTTCTCGGCCCCCTGCACAAGAAGACAAGGGGGCAGTTAGGGTTGGAAGTTAGAATGGATGAATCCTACCTACCCCATGGCAAGCCAGGCGTCAGGTTCTTAAAGGATGACAGGGCAGAAGCAGTGAGACCCATCAGCAATGGAACGTAGGCTTTTGGGTCATTTGTCAAGCAGGATGATTTTAGCAATCAATATCTTCTATTGAGGTCAATGCAACCTGCTTGGCTAAGGTGATGTCTACCTGAGACAGAAATGATTGAAATTGATTGTCTCACAGTGATGGATGCCGTCTGTCCTCTATGCGGCTGAGATGGAAAAGCAGTGGGACAGAGGGGAGGGTCAGCAGAGCAACAGAGCCCAGACTGTAACCTGGCCTGGCCCTAATGTATCCATGTCACCTGGGCAAGTTCTAATACCTCTTGTAACAGGGCCATTATCCCTTAGTCAGAGAGCTGAGGGATGAGATCACATAGGACTATTACTGAGCACAGTGGCTTCAATAGTTGGAAGTTATTCATGGAGACACTGTCACCCTCTCTATTTCTCCCTTGTTTTCTTCCTCCATGCACCCCATCTATCCGCCGCATGCCTTGGTCTCCTTCCTCAACTCCCTGCTGCCCACTTGCATCACAACAGGGTGAGCTGGGTGTAGGGCTCCTGGCCAGGCACAGTGGCAGGTGATTTGTGTTGACCCAGACTTCTGGATCGCAGAGCCTCCCAGAGGGAAGGCAGCTTACAGGACAGCAGGCAACGCCATCTGACACTTCAATTCCTCAACACCTGTCCCAAGTAGTTACACGGAAAAGCTTTCAGTATTGGCTGAACCCAGGCTGTTGTTGGACTTTACAGATTGCTGGAAAGATCTTCCTCATAGCACACAGGATTCATCTTCCAGAACTTTCCACACATGTGGACACTATTCTCTCTTTTGGGGTCGGGTAGATTAAGTTAAAACCTTCCTACAGAGAATTTCAGATATTTGAAGCTCCTGTTTACCTCCAACTCTTGTCTTTTCAGAGTAAATGTCCCCAGCTCCCCACATAGCGAATGTGCTCTTCTCACCACCACCAGGGACAGCCCTGAGCCCTGTTTCGGTTTATCTCTTGCCTCCAGGAGAGGAGTCTGGGGCCTGG
This sequence comes from Mandrillus leucophaeus, assembly GCF_000951045.1. Lineage (NCBI taxonomy): Eukaryota > Metazoa > Chordata > Mammalia > Primates > Cercopithecidae > Mandrillus > Mandrillus leucophaeus. The sequence goes on along the minus strand of NW_012101588.1, from coordinate 775,061 downwards.
CATATCCCCCGGGTGCACTGTAGAGCCAGCAGTTATCTCCTCATGCAGGGCTGGGGCTAACATCCCTCAGTGAGTTCAGTGTGCAGAAGGCAACTCTAAACCATTTCTATTGTCATCCTGCTGAGTGAGGCTTCCAGGAGCGCTGACTAGAACTCTCCTTGGGCTTTCTTCATCAGTGTAGTCCTGATTTTATTCATTTATCTTTATTGGTTCTATTTTCCCCACAAAATGATAGCTCTGTGCTGACATCCTTTGAGGCAGGAAATTGGAATTAGCCTGGTGATGAGAGGAGGAGGCAGCATCTGTTGGGAGAGGAGGGGGCATGAGGGTGGCTAACTCGCCCCTCCTGTGGTTCCCTCTCCACTTTCCTCTTACTCCCAGCCTTCACACCAAGCCTGTAGCTCTAGAAATCACAAAAGGACCGGACTCTGTTCTTCAAAAGGCAGAGCGTGAGTCTAACACAAAACCCACAGAGATGACCCAGCGAACTTCACGGGTGTAATTTTGAAGAGCTCTAGGAAACCATTTTTTAAAAGACCCAGACAGTTAAGTACTAAGTTTTCTTCTTCTCAGATATTCATTTTTAAAGGCTGTATTATTACTGTATGTAAAATTAAGTGCAAAGTATTTGGTTTGGCCCTGGACTTCCAAGTTAGTGAATGGGGTTTAGGATATGCCACCCCAAAATTCAGAACCTTGGTATTTGAGAAAAGAGGCAGAGACAGAAAGATCTCTCACCTTCCCTGTTCTTCTCTCCTGAAGCAGGTCAGAACAGGACCTCTGTTTGAGACACACCCTCCTGATACCTGGAGGAAAGAAACACCCTTATCTCTGAAGACACGAGGACACAGAGAAGTGTCTGAACAAGCACACCTTGCTAAGTTTCTCTCGGTTTATTGCCATTAGATCATAGCCTATTTGTGCAATCACAGTTCCCCACATGGTCCACTCTTCACCCACCTAAGCTTAAAAATATTCAGATTTCCCTGTTTCTTTGGGCCTTCTCTTCTGAAGGCTCCAGCATCTTGTAAAATACGGGTAAATATGTATGATTTTCTTTTGTTAATCTGTCTCGTGTTAGTAGGGGCCACAGCTGTGCACCTAGCCATGGGCAAGGAAAAGCTGTTTTCTCCTTCCTCTTCCATGAGGTTCAGCCTGCAGCTGGGATGTGCTGCAGGACCAGGGCCAGGTGTGGGGCTCATGCCTGTCATCCCAGTGCTTTGGGAGGCCACGGAGGGAGGATCGCTTGAGCCCAGTAGTTCAAGACAAACCTGGGCAACATAGTAAGACCCTATTCATTAAAAAAATAAAAATAATAAAAATTAATAAAAACATGCCATAGGACCTCACTGCTCAGAGCTCTTGGGTCTGGCAACTCTGGACCTTCACATGGTTTTGTTTGCCAAAGCAAAGTCCTTATGAATATCCAAATACGGTTCGAGTTTTCTTGAGCATTTATCCTCTCCAGAAACCCAGGAGTGTGTCAACTTCTTCGTTGCCTTGCTTTCTTCAAAGAAAGGGTGAATCCAGTGGAGACAGAAAGAACATCCTTTACGTATCCCACAGAGGCCTCTTGGAGAACGATAAGAGAAGAATCATTAAAACGTTCATTGCCGTAATTCTCTGCTTTCATTTTTTAAAAGTTTGGTTTAGCAACCAATTTCCTCCTTGACCAGGTGATTATTTCCTAAGACTGTTTATCCAGAGCATTAAGGAAAACAGAGCATACCAGCCTCCCACCACAGATGACAAGGGGATTCAATACAGGTGCGTGTGCTAGAGTTAAGGGAACATATTATGTTAATATGAATTAATTCCAAACTGACTTTAAAAAATAGGTGTCTGAAGCAGGTCTTTTTTTTTTTTTTTTTTTTTTTAGTCGGAGTCCTGCTCTGTCGCCAGGCTGGAGTGCAGTGGCCAGATCTCAGCTCACTGCAAGCTCCGCCTCCCAGGTTCATGCCATTCTCCTGCCTCAGCCTCCCGAGTAGCTGGGACTACAGGCGCCCGCCACCTCGCCCGGCTAGTTTTTTGTATTTTTTTTTTAGTAGAGACGGGGTTTCACCGTGTTAGCCAGGGTGGTCTCAATCTCTTGACCACGTGATCCGCCCGTCTCGGCCTCCCAAAGTGCTGGGATTACAGGCTTGAGCCACCGTGCCCGGTCAGCAGGTCTTTTAATTCAAAGCAAAGCTGTGTCTCACCACTGGAAGTGTAGCTGTTGTAATCTGGCTAGAGAGGAAAGTCCACTGCATTTTAATTTTATTATGACTTCATTCAGCCTGGAACAGGGTGAAGTGGATAAAAGAGAGAGTTGTCTTCTTAGAAAAATTGCTGATTTCAGATCAGAAGAAGGAACTCAACACCAAGAGCCTGGGACATTCTGTTGGGCAAAAACAACAACAACAACAACAACACCACAAACAAACAAGAAAGCTGAGACTATTGGCTATGTTGACAGGAACAAGGGGCCATCTGAAAATGCTCCCATTGGCCTAAAGTGGGGGAATTTGTACATTAAAAAAATAATAATAATAACTGTAACAGGCTGGGCGTAGTGGCTCACACCTGTAATCCCAGCACTTTGGGAGGCTGAGGTAGATTGCTTGAGGCCAGGAGTTCGAGACCAGCCTGGCCAACATGCTGAAACCGCATCTCTACTGAAAAATAAATACAAAAATTAGCTAGGCGTGGTGGCACGTGCCTGTAGTCCCAGTTACTTGGGAGGCTGAGGAAGGAGAATTGCTTGAACCCAGGAGATGGAGGTTGCAGTGAGCCAAGACTGTTCCACTGCACTCTAGCCTGTGTGACAGAGTGAGACTCTGTCAAAAACAAAACAAAACAAAACAAAACAAAAAAACAAAAACAAACAAACAACAGAAAAAATTAAGTGCAACGGATTGAAATACATGAAGTATATTTTGAAAATCTATGAGTATGAGTTTATAATGATGTTTTTAAAATCCCATGAAATAATGAGCCTCAGCACCGATCTGCAATAGATATTAAGTTTATTAAATGAAATACTGATGAGAAATTTCATATCGGAGGGATCAGGCTGACACCGTCACTAAAAGTGGAAAAGCTTGACTTCATGGGCTGCATGTTGTAACGCAATCAGTTACAGCACACAGCACACAACTGAAAACATAAACCTGAATGCACTCAAGCCTCTAAATCTGTCAGTTTACAGCATGTGTGGGGAATAAAGTAGCAAGTTAAACGACAATAGAAGGAAGCAATCGGACAAACGCAGGATTCAGGACATTCTACCAATGACCTGGGTTCTCCAAGGAATCCATGAGACTTAGGAGATGTAAAACCAGACCCAATGAGTGGACTGTGTTTGGAAATAACTGAAGAAAGGATCTTTCAAACCATTTGAATGTGGACTGGATATTAAATGCTATTAGATAATTAGTTGCAATTTTATTAGGTCTGGTCATTGTGGTCATGCTTTAAAAAAGGAAGCCTAATTAATTAGAACACATCATTCTGAAGTATTTACGGGTGACATGGCACATTGCCTTCTATTTTATTTAAAATCGTTTTTTAATAATAAAGGTGAATGTAGATGGAGAAAAGAAGAGTGGAAAAATTGAAGCTACAAAAATGTAGTCACTGCGACAAAGGACGTTATCCATGACCCACCTCGGGCCTTCTGATGCTTGTGCCTCTGGTGGCATCCTCAGTCAGCTTTCAATGGCTTTCTTACTTTATTAGTTTCAAAAGACCTTCCTAAATCCATCCACTCATTCTTTTAGTTTTTTACTGCCTCATTTTTTCTATTGTACAAGTTGGTGTCAACGAAGTGGGATTTGCTAGAATGACCCTGGCTCTGGGAAACATGTGGTTTGGGAAGAAAAAGGATAAAAGGGTGGGGGTGAGGAACATTTGATTCCTCGGTGGCCACGTGGTCAGCCATGTATGGAGCCACAGATGTACTGTGCTTAGTTACTAAAAGTGAAAGTTATCAGTGGTGCTGAGAGATGGCTCCAACTCCCAGAGAGCTGGTTCACTGGAAGCATAAGGAAATGCAAACTAGAAATGTGCAATTCCTTGGTTGTTGTTACATGTAACAGCTAAAATGAAACTAAAAGGCGGTGCTGGCTCAGACCTTGATGCTAGACCAAGCTCAGATTTCAGTGGGTCTGAGCTTCAGCCACTGGCCTGAAAGCCACCCTCAAGGGAAAAATTATGCAGGAACAACAGAAAGTATCTCTAAGATCTCTGGTCACCAGAAGGTAGTCCACCTGGGGAGAGGGCCAAACCAGAAGACTATTGAAACCAGAGGTGTAGTGTGAAGGAACTGTTCATTTTGTAGATCAGTATCATCAGCTTCCTGAGGAGTCTTTAGTGAAAATGGATTATGACAGCAACGAATTTAGGAAGAGTGTCTTTGGTTTTGAATGCTGCAGAGTGGAAGAGCGTGTTTGGGTTGATGCAGTGCCCACAGCTCGCTATGGAACAATCACAGGTGACTCTAAGTGATCAGGCACACAGAAGGTTATTCTCAAGGGAACAGCCATCCTGGTGGACTGGTTACAGTCACTCTAAGGTTTGTTTATCCTGAGAAGAGGGACTGTTGTCTCCTCCTATGACTGAAGTGGAGCACCCCAGATGAAGCAGCTGACATGCTTTGCACACAAGCCATGTGGGACTGTCTTTTTGATGACTGTGATATTCACCTGCTATGCATGCCTGTTACCCATGTAAAGCTATATATATATATATTTTGAGATGGAGTCTCACTCTGTTGCCCAGTCTGATATACGGTGGCATGCTCTTGGCTCACTGCAACCTCCGCCTCCCGGGTTCAAGCAATTCTCATGCCTCAGCCTCCTGACTAGTTGGGATTACAGGCACCTGCCACCACGCCCAACTAATTTTTGTATTTTTAGTAGAGACAGGGCTTCACCATGCTGGCCAGGCTGGTCTTGAACTCCTGACCTCAGGTGAACCACCCGCCTTGGCCTCCCAAAGTGCTGGGATTACAGGTGTGAGCCACTGCGCCCTGCCGTAAAGCAGTGTTCATTGGACATGCTAAATGGGAACCAGTGAGACCGTCTGAGCCCACAGGGGAGAGTTAAAGCTGGAGTGTTGGTAGGGCCAGGTTCTCTCTGTGTTAGGTCTGTGTGGTGCGTGCACAGGAGCTTACATCAAAGGCTGTGGGCACCTCCCAACGACACTAGGGGGACTTTGGACTGGAGAATTCTCGTTGAAGGGGCATTTACTAACTTGGTCTCAGACATTAGTGGAAGCTACTCTTATGACTGAAGGACACAAAATGATCTTAAAACATGAAATACCCCTGCTGTCTTGGGTGATGTCAGAGAAATGCTCTAATAGGAATGGCAGTGCCCAAAAGAGTCCTGTAATAAAATGGAAGTGATTTATACAGGATCATGCTGCCTAGGGAAAAAAAGGAGGAGATACGAGCAGGGAGCCCATTTTCCTCCAGGACTGAATCCGGAGCTATGTGAGGAGCTTCTGGATTCTATTGTCACTTGAACAGAGCCCTGTCAACCTCTCTCAACTGACCGACCCAGAGTGACTTGCTTTGTGGGTGGCAGTTCCAAGATGAACAGATACAGTCCTGTTGGAAGGGCTACTTTGATCAAAGCAGGTTAAAACAAATCAACTTGGTGGGCTTAAAAGCATGCTGTTACCTAACAGTGGTGGAAGAATCGAAGGGTTGCAGAAGCTTCTGTGTTTGGGTTTTCATTGACTCTCGGGCAGTGACCAGTGGCCTGGCCATACACTCAGCAAGAGGGCCATGGAAACCTGGCTATTAAAAGGATTCCTCCATGGAGCACAGCCCTGTGGAAATCTGAGGGTGCATTAAAGTAAAACAAGTCAATGCTCATCGAAACTCCCTTCCAGATTCCAAAGATGACTAGAGTCAACAAGCAGTTATCCCCGTGTCCTCCCCTGAAGTGGCCATCTGGGTCCCTGAGATAAGCGGGTAGCTATAGCAAAGAAGAGATGGACTGAATCTAGACATGTTCTGTACAGAGACTGACTCTGGTCTGGGCTTTGCTTACCCGGTGGAAGATGTAAATGCTCACCGTGCTGTTCAAAAGCCAGAACAGAAGATATTGCACCAATTTGAATGGCCCAGTCACATTTCTTTAGACCAAGGAGCACACTGTACAGCCTGTAATGTCCAACAATGGGCAGAGCTAGCCTCCTCAGCGTAATAGTTTGATAGAGAAGTAGAACAGGCAATTAAAACATTGGTTGTCCTAAACAGGGGGAGATGAAGACATGAAGGACTGGCTTGCACATCTTCACAAGTGTAGTGCACACTCAACATGAGTGGGGCTAAAGGCGTGTTCCCCTAACACTTTCCTCCGTTTCCTGGTGGATCTGGGGGAGAGGGGTGGGAGAGTGCTGGTAGGACTATGCAGTTCTTGCCAAGGGAGAAGTACACAGATATAATGACTGCAATTTCTTTTTCCTTCTCTCTCCACATCACTTTAACTTTTTTTTCCCCTACCTGATGCAGGGGTCATAGGCCCAGGGCTGCAATTATAAGTGCTGACAGCAGGGATGATTCTTAAGCAGGAAATTGTTACCATGTTTTTAAAACTTGTGTCAGAATTCCCAAGGGCCCAATGGGGATGGGTTGTGCCTTCACTCCATCTGGCAAAATTGGGGTTAACACGGAATGAAGCTATCTTGTTTGGTGGTAAATATAGCCCACTGCTTTGTACCCTGTCTGAACGGAGTGGACCCGGGGGGAGGCACTTGCTAGACCAGTAATGCTCCCAGCAATCTAGACCAGAACAGTAGCTTATCCGAGTGTCCCTTCCAAGGGTGGAAATGTTCGGGTCTAAACAAAGAGAAGGAGAAATCATAGCTGATGAAAAAGGAGTGAATAAAAGGCTCCTGCAATGAAGGAAGTCTCATATTATATTAACACTTTAACACTTTGAAAACAGTTCAGAGCAAGAGATATCATTGCCTCTTAGCTCAGTTATCCCAGATGCCTGGAAGCGTAAAGCTATGTGTTTGCCAAGGCCACTCCTGCTTTTGAAGCCCTACAGGACAGGGTAGAAGCCTGCAAATCTGAGTAGCCCCACCCTGGGAGACATTTCCATAAGATATGATGATGAACTGGACTAACTCTTAATGAATGAATGGGATTCTAGTCATGTGACGGTATCTTTGGAGTTGTATATCATTTTGCTGTAAGAGATCTGTGGCCAGAGACAGGGGGTGGACTGTGATATTGAACTATAATAAGAAATAGCTTTTGGTCTCTGCCCCCAGTTCCTGGCACAGACCTCCTAAAACCCTTGTAATTTCCCCAGCAATAGGGGTGCTAGGAGCATCTTTTGTTCTGATGTTTGGTCTTTGACTCTGGTTCCTGACACAAAACTCCTAACCCCTGGAATTTCCTGAGTGACAGGAGCGTCTTTTGTTCTAATGGAGCCACTCCTAGTGGGTTCCTGCATGGGGGCTGGTCACCAGAAAGACCAAGCCATCTTCTCTGGGAAGAGAAGAGGGGCTGGAGATGGAGTTAATAATCAATGACATGTGTGTGATGAAGCTGCCATAAAAATCCCTGAACTGCCAGGTGTGGAGAGCTTCTGGGTTGGTGGACATGGGGGAGTGCCTGAGGGAGGGAACCTCTGTGCCCCTTCCCCATGCCCTGCCCTGTGCATCTCTCCATCTGGTGCTCATCTGTACCCTTTACAATATCCTTGATATTAGTAGTAAACTGGTAAATGTAAGTGAACTGTTCCTCGGAGTTCCATGAGATGCTTTTGCAAATGAATCAAACCTGAGGCGGGAGCCGTGGGAACTCCTGATTCATGGCTGATCTGTTGAAAGTTCTGGAGGCCCAGCCTTGCAATTGGTATTATGCAGGCAGTTTTGTGGGACTGGGCCCTTAACCTGTGAACTCCCAGTAGATACTGTCAGAATTGATGTGTGGGGAAAAACCCGGACAGAACTGTTCTGTGCTGTGCTGAGAGTATAGGAGGGGAAATCAGTTTACTTTTTTTCCCTACCGGGTAACAGAGCCTCTTCTGTTTGCTCCTGGGAGAACCTGAGATTCTCTCCTTTTAAGTCTAATGGACACAAAGGACTTCATCTACCTGGGTCCTTCCTTCTATACAGGATTTTCTGTTTGAAGGCTTTTAAGCACAATCACCATGGAAAAAAGGACAGAAGGTTAATGTCGGGTTGCCCCAAAATATATGTTGAAGTCCTAACACCTAGCACTTCAGATGCAACCCTGTTTGGAGACAGGGCTGCTACAGATGTAATTACTTGAGGTCCTGCTGGGGTAGGTGGCCACTGGTCCGATGTGCCTGGCGTCCTTACAACAAGAGGAGAAGAGACATATGCACATGGCTGTGGAGATGCAGGCAGAGGCTGGAGCACTGCAGCCTTGAGCTAGGGAACACCAGGGATCCACAGCCATCCCAGGAGCTGGGAGAGGCGAGGAAGCATTCTCCCCTACAGATTTCAGAGGCGGTATGGCCCTGCTGACACCTTGGTATTGGACTTCTGGCCTCTAGAACCATGGGAGAATACATTTCTGTTGGCTTCAGCCACCCAGTTTGCAGTCCTTTGTCACAGCAGCCCTAGAAGCCAACACAATTGCGGCAGGGGTTCCAGAATCTAGTAGTAATTCTGTGTTGTGCTTCACAGCAAGGCAGGGACCATCTTTGCTGATCAGCTTCTCGCTGAAACCTCCGGGCCCTCATAGTCTCACTCCTGTATTCCTAGTGACAAAGCCTGCTATAGTCTGAATGCTGGTGTCCCCCACCAGATTCATATGTTGGAAACGGGTGCCCAATGTGACAGTATTAAGAGGTGGGGCTTCTGGGAAGTGATTAAGTCATAAGGACCCTTCCCTCGTGAATGGGATTAATGCCCTTATAAAGAGACTTGAGTGGACTGCCATATGAGGAAGCAGGAACAGGACACCATCTGTGAAACCCTCACAGGACCCTTAATCTGCTGGCACCTTGACCTTGGACTTTGGAGCCTTCTGAACTGTGAGCAACACATTTCTGTCGTTTATGAATTGCCCAGTTTAAGGTATTTTGTTACAGCAGCTCAAACGGATTAAGACAGAGCCCAACCAAACACCCTCTCCTTGGCTTGCTCCACTCCTTCCTTTTGTTGCCTCTCACCTCAGTAAGGAACGGGAAGGGAGAGATGAGGGATAAACAAGCACGGTGACAGATTGGTCCTAGACCGACACGGGTGATGTATGCATCAGAGATTTCCTGGGCCTTGCTCTGACTTTGGTCTTCCAGCGGTGTGCAGACCTGCTCTGCCCCACTCTGCTCCACTGGCCTCAGTCTTCCTCTTTCATCATTGTTCACCTCACTCCCTTCTTCCCTTGTTCCCAAACCTATCCTGATGAGAAGTTTGAATTTTGTTTTAAGGAAAGACCTTCTAATGCAGTGTGGAGTGAGGGCCATTCCCGCGTATATACGTACTCCATACTCATTTGAAGTGATTTCGCGAATTACAAAACCACAGTAATTTTCAGGAGTAGTGGCATGTCTCAGTAGGAAATGTGGAATCACAGAAAACTTGAGAATAAGAAAAATAAAAAGATAAGATGTGCTGACATTTGTGAAAGCCCTAAAATAATTTGGTGTCCATAGCGGGAACCTCACAATACTCACTTACACAGTATGGAAGGTTATTTGACAAAAAAATCAAATGAGGTATAGGAATAGTAACTCATTATAAATTGGGGACAATAAAGCCAAATTCCACTGGATTTTGAAGTTATACAGATGACTCTCTAAGCCCTAAATTAGGGATATGAACGTCCACAGGCAGCTTTGGGGCTGAAAGGGGTTCAGTAAGCATCTTGCTGTATAATGGAGCAAGTCCTGACCCAGAAAAGAATCCGTACTTTGTCCCAGATGGGCTATAACTTGCTCTGTGACTACCATCACGTGTAGTCTGGCAGAGACTCCTAGGCAGGAAGAGGAGTGGGGAAGCTATGAGAGCAGAAAAGGGAAGGTGTCAGGTGTGTGCTGACTGCAGGCTGCTGGCCAGGGAAGCTGGAAGGAAGTGGGCTCTTCAGAGGTGGTGCATCCATCCTCTGTAGTTGGTGAGGGCACTTAGTTCACTCTCTCCAGTCCGGGCTGATTGCAGAGTTCTAACTTTATATGTGGTCTGGCCATTGTCCATGTGTATATTCAGTCTCTCCCAAGCTAGTCATCTGGTAAGTGACCAGCAAGCTTTAGTTACTCAATACAAAGAAACCAAACCAGCATTAGATGGGGAGGAGAGTTCTATCTAGAGATGTAACACTGTGATGGTGGAAGCAGTCCCAAAGAATGATAGCCTGTGATACCATGCTTGGGGGTGTGGTCTTCCGGTCTCATCAGAAAAAAGTACAGAGCTCAGAGCAGAGAGAATCACATGGAAGTAACTCTCTCCTAGACTCTCCTAGATGTTAGGTCTCTGAGATCATAGTAATGCAGTCAGCAATGAAACTTACCTGGTTAATTAGAGAAACCCAGCTCCATTGGTGTAAGAGAGAAATCTGGTAAGCCTTCTTATGGAAAATTCTTTACCTATTTTCCCTTCAAATATTGTTTCTGCTCCATTCTCTCAACTTCCTCTCAACTGGAATCTTTCCATAAATAAGTTGGAGCTTTTCATTCTTTTCTCCGTTTCTTTTCACTTTTTGTCTCTTTTCTATCTGTTCAGTTCTCTGGGTCAAAGTCTATTTTGTGTTCTCAGATGTAGTTTCGGCTCACTAGTTTTCCCTTCTGTTGTGTTTGGCTTACAGTCTAACTTGTCTGTGGCATTTTATTTTAATGGCTGAATTTGTACTTATGGTGTTTTTTTCAATCTCCTTGTTCTTTTTAAAAGTAATTTTGTATTCTTATATTACACATTAAATACTTTCTTTATATATTCAAACTTTGAAAACAGATTCACTTAAATATTTTTCACATTCCCTTATTTTTGTGTTCCTGGGAGGGAGCTACCCCCAACTCTTAGCTTTATTTGGGGAACTCGGTTTCAGCTTCTCATCACATACAGGCTTGAGGCCACAATTCTGTTTCTCCTTGAGTACTAAACTCCAGTGTCAAGGGATTCACTGCACCCCATGGGCTCAAATCATGTTGAAACTCAAAAGCCACCTCTCTGCTTTCAGTTTCCTTTTATGACTTTATGACTGTAGCACCTTTCTTACTTTTGAGCTCTCTTTCCCACAATGGTTCTATTCAGCATTTCTCTGTGGGAGGAGCAGCAAGGTCTGCTCAGTCTCACATGTTAACCAGTGTCAATGAATATTTGTAATGCACCTACTGTACGCCCACTTGGGCTAGGCACTGATGATACAGAAGTAAACAAGGCATGGGCTTTTACCTCAAGAAACTTATTGTCCAAAGGACCAGCAGACAAATGAACCAATATTTATAATAAAATACAAGATGTGCGATGGTACAAGTATTGCAGGTTTTATGGAAGTCCCAAGGAGGGGTATCTGACTCAGGCTTAAGGGGAAGTAAGGGGAAGTCAGCAAAGAAAATGCATGTTCTTCTAAACAAAGATCTTATTGGAACAAATGAATGAGAAAGGGCGTTTTTTGTGGGGAAAGCATTTTGGCTTTATTTTCTTTTTAAATCTTTGTGTAGGCCCCAAACCCACAGTTGCACACAGACATCCTTGTCTCCCTACTTCTCATAGGATGGGACTTTTGTTACCTATGTGTTTCTTTTCAGCATCAAAGATATTAGCTGATGAATCATTCATTCAGCAAACATCATGCAAACAGTTATTAGGTTGGCTTCCCAAAAGGCTAATTTTACTACTGGGATATAGGTTATACCCTGGAAGACTTTGAATCATTGCCAACTGCCATTGTAAATATTTATTAGAAGTTTGTTCCCAGTATCTTAGGAAGCTTTATTCTGTTGTTTTTGTTTTCCTTTATACATTAACATGGATAAAGAAATATCCATATTATGTGCCATGCACATATTTTTGGTAAGGTATAAAAATTAGGCTGGGCACGGTAGGTCATGCCTGAGCAACATGGTGAGACCCTGTCTCTACAAAAATAAAAAAAAAATTAGCTTGGCATGGTGGCTCACATCTGTAGTCCCAACTATTTGGGAGGCTGAGGTGGGAGGATTGCTTGACCCCAGGAGGTCGAGGCTACAGTCAGCTCTTGACTGCACCATTACACTCCAGCCTGGGTGACAAAGTGAGATCTTGTCTCAAAAAATAAAATAAAATAACAAAATAAAATAAAAATTGTTTTTTAATATATATTAGGATAAAGGATCTGGAATGGAAGAAATATATTGAACTATTTGTAGGACCATAAGATGTTTAAGCTGGATGTTACCTTGTTGAAAATGAGGTAAATCTAGGTGAAACCAGGGTTTCTTACCCTCAGTATGATTGAAATTTTGAGTCAGATAATTCTTTGTTGTTGAGGGGCTTTTCTGTGCATTGTAGGATGTTGAGCAGTGTCTCTGGTCTCTATTGACTAGGTGCCCATAGTCATGACTTGCTGCATGTTCCCAGATGAGAACCGCTGGTCCAGGTTCCTTATTATAGAGCTAAGAAATGAAGGTTCAGAAAGGGAGGGTGATATGGCTTAGACAGCCAGTGAGAATCAGAATTTGGACCAGCACCTCCGGGTTCCTGACTTTATAAGGCTCTTCTCACAAAAATGAACTGCAACAAAACCTGCTGGCTAATATTAGCCTCTCAATCCCATTTGCATCAGAGCCCTGGGCTCAGACCCTCAGAATAATGTAGCTTCTATTGAAGAACTCAAATTTGGCAAGCTTGTCCTGTTTGAGTTGTCTCCAATTCACTTAAGAACCAGGATTTTTGTGAAATTTCAATGACAGTCATTGAGTTGATTCTGAGTGACCAAAATGTTCCTTCCAAACTCACACTTTCTTTTTGAACAAGTGTCTGTTTCTCTTTCCGTCTGCTTGTGAAAAAACAAATCCTTTGAGTCAGTCCCAGAGGATTATTTTATACTTGATCATTTTCCATGGTACTAATGATTGAGTGACTGCATGCTTGCCAAACAGTAAATAAATCCGTGCATAGCTTTTGTTCATTTGATAATTGGGTGTAATATATGCAAAGTTAAAGTTCACTTCATGAAAACATCCAGTTTTAGTTGAGGTCTTTTCTTCTGGTCAGTGAACCCAAAGGCCTAGGGAAAAAAATCAATTCACATGTTTGAGACACTGTGGTCCTGCCATTTGCCTCTCATTCATCATGTTGACAAACAAGTGTAAGGGAGAACAGAGGGTGAATGAGACCAGGCTCCAGAATGTTCCTCCTCGGGGAGCGAACCACTGCGGGCACAGCCCTCTCTGGTTGGCGAGAGGCTCCCTCACCTCCAGGTTGCCCAGGGTCATTTGGCAGGCCTGGGTTGGATTCTGACACTTTGCAGAGCTGTTGTCACCGAGACCAGCAGCTTGTGGTTGGGAAAGACCACCCGAGCCAGCAAGTGGTAAGTGACATTCAAGCTAAGCTCAATTTATGTCAGTATGCCGGTGACGAAATTCACAACTCGATTCTCCCTCAGGGCTGCCGAGTGTCTGACGGGACAAATCCTTCCAACGGCCGCAGCAGGTGCTTCTTCTAGCCCTGTGTTGCAATGACCTGCAGCTCCTGGGGATAACTCAGGAACGCTGCTGACGCCATCAGGAGGCTCAACACCCTCACCCGCTTACGCTACGACCAGCAAAAGCTAACCCCACAGCTGCCTGCCAGCCGGGAAGAAGGACTATGTTTCCATGTTGTGAATCTCCTCATTGTAGCCAGATGATGAATTTGCTGCTGGCTTTGTGCGAAACTGAGAAATACCCAGCGTCCAACTGAGAGCCGGGGAGGTAACAAAATCAAACTGATGAATTAAAGAAATATTGCCTGGTCAGGATGCCTGGAGGCCCCAGAGTTCTGATCTTTCTTCTGAGTTACTACATCTTCTGGACGGCTCCCAGGGTGGTGTTTGTGATAAGTTGGTTTGCCCAGTAAAACTGTCACCCAGTCAAGGTAAGCCCTACCTCCTGTGCCTTCTCACGCAGTGGCGTGGAGCGTGGTGGGGAAGAAAGGGCATTTGACAGCAAGTCGAAAACTTTGGATTTCATTCGTGGCTGTGACACTTGTAGGAGTTGGAGTCAGTGGTTCAGTGTTGGGAGCGTCTCATTTCTCTCCGACTCCATAGGCTGTGACATCACCCACAGCTTTGATTCGCGAGTCCAAACTCATCCCTGCACTTTCTCTTCAGAATCCGGCGAACACTTCAAGTTCCTCACCAGCTTCCAGAACTATGGTTAGCTCAGACTCAGTCACAGCTTCCCCAAACTGTCATCCTACTGTTTTTATCTTACGGTTGAAGGAACTGAATCCCAGGCAGTCTGAGCAGCCCATTTAGAATCACACCACAGATTTCTTCACCCCTGTTCCACACCACAGATCCTTCCCATTTTTACATGTCTTTTATATTAACACAAAACCAAAAACTCATAATGAAGGCAGTAGTGTAGAAACCTGAAAGTTATTTTGTTATAAAAGTTCACTGTGAACCAGGATTTAGAAAATGCAAACCCTCGGGTAAAATGAAGTGTTTTCGGGAGACTCACCAGCAGGATCCCTGCCCCCAATTCTGAGAATGTGACCATGAGGACAAGAGGCCCGACTGGTCACCCGAGGCCAGGCCATCTCTCTGACAGCCTGGATTCTCCCTGCATGCCCCCAGATCCATCCTAATCATGCAGCTCAGGTGCTGAGAGCTACTGATCAGATGTCGGCAGGGTCATCTAAATCCATAGGCACAGAGCAGCTGCTCTGCTTTGCCTGGCAGAGCTGTAGCCGGCACCTGCAGACACCACCCAAGAGACATTTCTGCAGTGGCTGAAGTGTCCGGAATCTCTACTCCTGGAGCAGTGGCGAGTGCGCACAGGTGGCTGTGGAGACTTAAAATGGGGCTAGTGCAAGTAGGAAACTGCATTTGCAAGTTTATGTCATTCTAACCGGTTTAAAGTTTATGCGGCCACATGTGGTTAGCGACTAATGCATTGGACGACACAGTTAGAAAAGCCCCTCTCCTGGGCACTGCCAGCTGCAGGCACATTCCTAACCGAAGACGTCCTGCTTGTTCCTCTGGGTGTGCAGGCTGCAGTCTCAGTGTCTGCTCACCCGTGTGGACACGCCTGCCTTTGCCAGCGCATCACTCAGCCGCCCCTTCCACACACACACATGCACCCAATTCACCTTAACTTTGTGCGTCCAAGTCTTTTCTTGGCCTCACCTGCAGTCTTGATGCCCCAGGTAGAAATCTTTGCATGTTGAGTGAGGGGCCTGTGGGCAGCAAACCGCATTCTCCTCCTTACTCTGCGATCGTCAAGGAGTCACCCCTGCCACTCTTCTCCCTCTGACCTCAGCGAGAGCACCGCTCAGCAGTTTGCCTAACTGAGAATCCACAGCTCCCCAGCCTCGTCTGGCTTCCTGCCTTGGAAGCAATGTTCTCGCATCTTCCTCCACCCAGGCAGCTGCTGGCATCTCCACAGCTCCCTCTCTCCGCGGCTGAAGTCAGGACCCACAGATGGTGCCCCTATTTTCCTCCGCGGCTCTGCTTACCGCATTTACAGGGGTGGCAGAAGCCAGTGTGAATGAATATTAAATTACCTAAGGCAGAACTTCTCAAAATACACTCCTCAAAACACGTTGTTGTTGTTGTTTTTCCCACAAACTGGGTCCATTTTAGCTTCAGCGAAAACCACACTCTCACCTTCCTTTCTGTGAATTACCAGGAAAGAGCTCCATTTTACTTTTTTTTTTTTCTTTCTGTCAAACATTTTCTTCTTAAACTTTTTGACTGCTATCTGTTTTCAAGCAGACGGCTAATCCGGTAGCAAATGGACTGGGTTTTTCTTAGGCTTGACATATCTCTGTCAACAGCCTTTTTCTTTTTTTAAAAATTAAGCCCAGATTTTTGTACAAAACCAAGAAATACCATGTCCACCTGAAGGCTGGGGTAGTGGCAACAAAATCAAGCTGATGAATTAAAGAAATATTGCCTGGTCAGGATGCCTGGAGGCCTCAGAGTTCTGATCTTTCTTCTGAGTGGCTTCTTCTTCTGGACGGCTCCCAGGGTGGTGTTTGTGATAAGCTGGTTTGCCCAGTAAAACTGTCACCCAATGAAGGTAAGCCCTACCTCCTGTCCTTTCTCATGCAGTGGTGTGGAGCGTGGTGGGGAATAAAGGGCATTCGACAGCAGGTTGAAACAAACTCTGGATTTCATTCATGGCTCAGACACTGCTCTTTGAAAGGAGTTTTGAAGCAAGCTTGCAAACGGTTACACCTGAACTCTCAGTTAAGAGCAAGTCCATTCTTCCAGTTGCTTAGGCCAAAAACTTCCATATCAGTCTTGACTCATATTTCTCTCATACACATGTACAGTCTGTCAGCTCCACCTCCACCAAATATGGAGAGCGGGATGCCATTCCTACCTCCCGTGCCAACCCCCTGGTCCAAGCGACCATGGCCTCTCAGCAGGGTGAACGCAAGAGACCCTTCTCTGGTCTCCTTGTATCACCCTTGAGCTTTTAAAATCTGTTTCCCACCCAGCAGCCAAAGAACCCCATTCCTCCTCTGTGGTTCTCCTCCTCACTCAGGAATAAGCCCTGCGTGATCTAGAGCCCCTTCCCAGCCTCTCCCTGCACATGCATCTTACCCTAGCTGCCCCTTCCCCCTTCCTCACCCCTCCCCCGCCTCTTTCCTGTCGTCTAGCACACTCTGCTCCGCCTTGGTGAGCACTTGCTGTCCCCTCTGTCAGAACACTTTGTTCCCAGCATCTTCACAGCCCAATCCCTCACTTCCTCCATATACTGGCCTTCCCAAACATTTTATCTGAAGTTCCAGCATCCTCTTGCGCCAACACATAATACAGACACACATTCCTGGCTTTAGTGTTCCTTGCTAACATTTCTCTCTTGAAAGCATATCTTATGCAGTTACTCTGTTTATTTCCAATCTCCTGCGTAAGAATGTAGCTTCCTGAGGGCAAAGATTTGGGTCTCTTTTGTTCACTGCTGTGACCTCGCTGTCCAGAGGAGTTAGGTCTAGCCCTCAGTAGACAGTCGGTAAAAGTTAAGTGACTTCATGAAAGCGTCTTCTTCACAGTAGTACCCACATTCTGTATTGTGGTGTCAACACTGGCTCACTTTGAAATGACTGGCCTCTAATGTAGAGACAACCCAACCTTCAACACAGTCACTGCCCGACTCTTCAAAAGCCCTGTAACCACTGAGGTAGGTTATTAAACTTAGTATCATAGGACTTTTAAAAAAATAGCAACAATTTTGAAGTATAACTGGTGTACAATAAACTGCATACCATTTAAGAGTAAAGTTTGATAAACATTGATGTGTATGCATCACTAGCACATGAAATATAATGAATATGCCCATTATCCCCTCAGATTTCCTCATGCTCTTTTTAATTCCTTCTTCTTGCCCCCTACTTTTTTCTACAACTATTGATCTGTTCTCTGTCACTATAGATTCGCTTGCATTTTCTAGAGTTTTAAGTAGGTGAAATCATGCATTACGTACTTTTTCCCCTAGGTTCATTCGCTCAACATAGTTATTTTGAGAAGCATCGACGTCACTGTGTGCATCAGAATCCATTTCTTTTTACTGCTCAGTAGCATTCCACATTTATCCAGTCATCTGTTGATAGGCATTTGGGTTAGTTCCAGTTTGGAGCTATTACTAATCAAGCTGCTGCAAACATTAGCATACAAGTCTTTGCATGGGCATCTGGTTTCATTTCTTTGTGTAAATACTTGGGAGTGAAAATGGTTGAGTCATATGATGGGTACATGTTTAGCTTTTTAAGAAACTGCCAAACTGTTTTTAAAAAGGGTCATGTCATTTTGCACTCCTGCCAATAGCAAGTAAGAGTTCCTGTTCCTCCACATCCTTGCCAACACTTAGTATGGTCGGTCTCTTTAATTTTAGTCATTCAAGTGGCTGTGTAGTAGTCTCTCACTGTGCTTTTTATTTGCATTTCTCTAACGATTAACAACTTTTTAAGGTATAATTGCCATGTATTAAATTGCACATGATTACAATATACAATTTAAATCTCATACATCTGCTTGTTTACTTGCCAACCCTGTATCTTCTTTCATAAAGTATGTGTTCAAATCTTTTTTCCATCTTTTATTGTTCATTTTTTATTGTTGAGTTTTGAAAGCTCTATGTATATTCTGGATGCAAGTCCTTTATCAGCTATATAATTTTCAGTGTTTTCTTCCAGTCTGTGTTTTATATTCTCATTCCTCTAAGAGCATCTTTTAAGAATCAAAAATGCTTATTTCTAATAAAGTCCAATTTATCAATTTGTTCTTTTATGGATGGTGGCTTTGATGTCATATTAAGAAATATTTTCTTACCCCAAGATTGTAAAGATTTCTCTTATGATTTCTGCTATAAGTTTTATAGTATTCAGTTTTGGTCATGTATATATTTATATTCTGTATGATGTACATACATTAAATTTATGACTCATTTTGAGCTAATTTTTTTATCTGATGTGAGGTATGTATAAAGTTAACTTTTTGGCATATGGGTATATCCTATTGTTTTAGCAGTATTTGTTGAAAAGGCTATGCTTTCTCCACCGAAATGCCTTTGCACTTTCATCCAAATTATTTGTTCATATACATGGATCTATTCTGGGACTCTCTTTTCTTGCATTGATCTATTTGGCTATCTTTATACTAATACCATACTGATTTGATTACTGTAGCTTTATAATAATCCTTGAAACCAAGCTGTGATGGCACTCCAACAAAGTCGTTTTGTCTATTTTAGGTCCTTTGCATTTCTTTTTCTTTGTTTTTTTTTTTTTGAGATGGAGTTTAACTCTGTTGCCCAGGCTAGAGTGCAGTAATGTGATCTAGGCTCACTGCAAGCTCCGCCTCCCGGGTTCACACCACTCTCCTTCCTCAGCCTCACAAGTAGCTGGGACTACAGACGCCTGCCACCACGCCCAGTTAATTTTTTGTATTTTTAGTAGAGACGGGGTGTCACCGAATTAGCCAAGATGGTGTCAATCTCCTGACCTCGTGATCCACCCACCTTGGCCTCCCAAAGTGCTGGGATTACAGGCGTGAGCCACTGCGCCTGGCCAGGTCCTTTGCATTTCTATAAGAATTTTAGAATTGGCTGGTAGAATTAAATTCTACAAAAAAGGCTTCTGGAATTTTGACATAGATTGTGTAGAATCTATAGAACAATTTAGTGAGTTAACATTTTAGCAACACTGAGTCTTCTGTATGACATATCTTTCTGTTTATAGGTCTTCTTAATTTTTCTTGTTCCTCTTCTGTAGGTATTCAATGTAGAGGCCTTGGATATCTTTTGTAAATACTTTTCCCTAATAATTTATTATTTTTGTTGCTATTTAATTTCAATTATTCACTGTTGCCAGTATATAGATAAACAATTTTTGCATATTTATTCTGTATCCTACAACTATAATAAATTACTAGTTTTAGTAGTTTTTGTTGCTGTTTTTGATGTCAGATGGCATCAGATAATTCTAAGTAGACAATTAAGTCAAGTTGTCTTCAAATAAAGGAAAATTACTTTTCCCTTTCCAGTCTAGATATTTTTTCCTTTTTCTTGCCTGAGTGAACTGTATAAAATCTCCAGTACATTTTTAAATAGAAGTGGAGAGAGTGAACATCTTGTTCTGTTACCAATCTTGAAGGAAAACAATTAGTTTTTCACCATTAGTTATAATGATAACTGTAGGTTATTCACAGATCCTTATTATCAGATTGAGGAAGTTCTAATCTTAGTTTGCTGAGAGTTTTTTTAAATCACAAATAGATGTTGGATTTTGTTGAATGATTTTCTGCATCTATCAAGATTATCATATGATTTTTCAATTTTAATTTGTTAACATGATAAATTTTATTGATTAATTTTTAAATATTAAATCAACCACGCACTCCTTGAAGAAATCCCACTTGGTTGTGACGTGTTTTCTATTTGAAATTTTTTTTAATTTAGTTATTAATATTTTGTTTAGAATTGTTACATCTTCTGTAATGTCTAAGTAGCTATTAATTCATACCTGGTATATTTTTCATCTAACAGTTTATGGTTTTTTTCTCTAGAAGTTTGATTTGGATCCACTTAACTTCTTGAACTAGAATGTAGTTATATAGTTATAATAACTGTCTTATGTCTTTATCTGCTAATTCAAACATTTGTATCAGTTCTGGATCAGCTTTGATTGGTTGAGTTTTCTCCTCAGTGTAGACACTTTCGTGTTTCTTTGCATGCTTGGTGAATTCGTGTTTCTTTGCATGCTTGGTGAATTTTACTTTGGTGCTGAGTATTTTTATATATCTACGGATATTCTTGAGCTTTGTTCTAGAAGGCAGTCAAATTACTTGGAAAAATTTGATCCTTTTGGGTCTTGCTTTAAAGAATCTTTACTTGGAACAGAGCAGTGTTTCGTCAAAAGGTAACTATTACACATTAATGTGTCATTAGATAGGGCACTCAAAGTAGTCTTTGAGTGGAAAGACTACTTTGAGTGCCCTATCTAATGACACATTAATCCTGATGCTTTTCTCTCTCAGTGATGGGAAGAGGCTGTTTATCTGGTCATGGTACTCTTCTCTAATCCTCTATGACACTTCCTTCCCCAGCCTCACATAGTTTCCTTACATGCATGTGCTTATCAACACTCTGCTAAATTCTTTAGGGGCATGTTCCACGATTCTCAGAAATCCTCTCCTCATGCAACTCTTTTCCTCTCTGGCACTTTAATCTGCAAATTCTAGGCAGCGTGGTCTCCCAGAGTCTCAGCTGTATTTACTTACAGGGTTCTCTTTATCCAGGGAGTTCACTGGGTGCCACCTGAATTCTCTTTTCCTCCACCACGGACTGGAAACTTTCTCATGGCAGTAAGCTGGAGTAATCACAGGGCTCATCTTGTTCATTTCCCATCTCTCAGGATTACTGTCCTTTATTGCCTAACGTCCGGTGTCTTGAAAACTACTGTGATTTTTTTTCTTTTTTTTTTTTTTTTTGGTTTTTATGATTATTTCAGACAGGAGGATAAGTCTGGTCTCTGTTATTCCATCTTGATCAGAAGCAGAAGTTGTAATTGGATGAATTTTTGTTTCCTTCTAACAAACATGTATGTATGTGGCTATGCTTTTACGTTGCACATGTACAATGGACATTTTCTCTAAGTAAAATCGATCCTTGTTTTTGTACTGGAACTAAATAGATGACTAATTCATGGGTTTTGTTTGTTAGGTAAATCATACCTGCCAGGTACTGAAGATGATAGAGAATTCCTACCCTTGTTTATCTACCTATCATAAATGTGCATTCACAGATCTCTTTTCCCATCAAGAGAGTATATCTCTTTTTCAGTGGGATTCTTCTTTGCTGCTATCAAGGTTCCACTTGGAATTTAGTTAAGCTTACTCCGTAAAATTCCAACTTTTGCTTCCCTTAGAATTTTACAGACTGACTTCTCCTTAAGGGACCATATCACATTTCTTTTCCAGTGTTAAAAATCTAAGCCTAAAGTAATACAACTTCTAAAAAAAATACATGGCAGGATGAGGTCCTTAGGCATGGAAATATTTAGACATTTTAAACAGATATTCAACAATGCTCTACGTATTTGGTAGAATTTCCACACCAGGTATCTTCCCATGTCACTAGCCCATGGGCACAAGAGATCATGAAAGAGAAACGGACGTAGGAAAACCTACATCAACACAGAAATAGCTTGTTCTTTGCCAGAATGGAGAACAAGGCAAAGCTGGTACTTTTAGAAAGCTGAAAATTTGTGCCAATGATTTTTTTCCTAGCTTATTTTTGGCTTTTTGATTTTAAGGATTTTTGACCTACAAAGATGCTTGATATTTAAATAGACAGATATTTTGTTTTATTTCTTCCATTGCTTTTATACTTTGGCATCCTCCTTACTGAGATGAGATAAAGTTTTCAAAAACATTATATGGAATTCTTTTCTATGTATCATTACTTAATTCATATGGAATTTATTAAGGGCATGAGAAAAAAATAATATTTTTTCCAAAATGAAAGACAATTCTCTCAGACCATTACTTTAAAAAATCCCCATTGGCCGGGCGTGTTGGCTCACGCCTGTAATCCCAGCACTTTGGGAGGCCGAGGCGGGCGGATCACGAGGTCAAGAGATCAAGATCATTCTGGCTAACACGGTGAAACCTCGTCTCTACTAAAAGTACAAAAATTAGCTGGGCATAGTGGCACACGCCTGTACTCCCAGTTACTCGGGAGGCTGAGGCAGGAGAATCGCTTGAATCCAGGAGGCGGAGGTTGCAGTGAGCAGAGATTGCGCCACTGCACTCCAGCCTGGCGACAGAGCAAGACTCCATCTCAAAAAAAAAAAAAAAAAAAAAAATTCCCCATTGATTGGTGATGCCACTTTTATAAAACATGTCCTTTTGGTGTATATTACGATTTGTTTATGGGTTCTCAGCTCTGTTCTGTTTTGTTTTTTTTGCTTTTTTTGTTTTTTTCTGGCTCTTTTACTTCCCTATAATGCTAATTGAAATTATTTAAACTTTAAAATATCTTTCCAAATTTGATAGAAAAACTCTCCTGTAGAAAAAATTAATACACTTCCTATTCACCAACTATTCTTATTTATCCTATTTTCCACATAAACTTTATGTTAACTTTTTTAACTTAAAAAAAAACCAACATTTTCTTTGGGATTAAATGGTATACTTCAATTATTTAGAGGAGTATTGCTATTTTTATAGTACTTTAATCTTCCCACTATTTTTATGCAGAAACATTTTGACTTTATTTCAATTTAAATTATTTTAATATTTCAATTTATGCAACTCAGTAAACAGATGTTGTGTGTGTATGTGTGTGTATCCTATGCATTTTAAAAAAAAGATTTTCCCAAGTTACTTGTTTTTTTCATGATTTATATTCATCTTTGCTGGTTGATAGTAAAAATATTAAGGTCCACACATTTTTTTGTCACATCACCTCAATAGTTTCCCATAGTTTTCAGTTGATTTTATATGGTTTTTTCTTTCACCAATAGATCACTCCACAATGAATGTTATCTTGATTCAAGATTCCATTTATTAATACAAGGAAGTCTTATGAAATGATAGAGGGGGAGAGACCACTAAACCCAAACTTCCAAAATATCCTCACTATATGATATATTTTGCTATAAAATCTTTGAATTCTTTACAATTGAGTAGAAATTTAGTCATACCAAACCTAATTCTTTCATTTTCAGGGAGTGAAATAGAGAATGTGACATGTAGCTGTTGTAATGTTAAATGTTGGGGGGAGAAAGAAACATGGGTGACCACGTTATGGTGAGCAGTCATCTACATTCCAATATGTTGTAGTGAAATTACATTTTGTGACCTGTAATTTTCCCCATAAGTGAGTTCAGTATAGCCCCCTTTGTCTTAAATGAACGTGCTTTATTTCAGAACAGAGGCAGAAGGGAAGGTTTCCCAGCTGTTGCTCTAAGCTGCAGTCTCAGCACATAGCACGCTAGCATGGGGCCACATGTTGCATTGGTCAAATCTCAAGGAGTGTCTGTAATGAGCCAATACAAACAGATGAAACCTCTACATGGAAACTCTCTGGTCTGGAGTCACGTTTGGCGGTGAGGCGGGGCCTGGAGGGTGTAACTCAGGGAACTCCACAGGAATAGGCCCGGCTGGGAACTTGTGTCCC
Organism: Mandrillus leucophaeus; assembly: GCF_000951045.1. Classification (NCBI taxonomy): domain Eukaryota; kingdom Metazoa; phylum Chordata; class Mammalia; order Primates; family Cercopithecidae; genus Mandrillus; species Mandrillus leucophaeus. The sequence goes on along the minus strand of NW_012101588.1, from coordinate 751,278 downwards.
TAAACTCACCAAAACTGCTATAACGCGCTCTGCAAGCGTATACTATTATTTGCTCTGAAAGGCAGGGCTGTTACCCAAATCCCCTGGAGGGAGCCAGCTTTGCAAAGTGTCTGATGTGAGCCCAGAGATCAGCAACAGATGACATAGATCTTTCTCCCCATCTGCAACCAGTCGGAAATAACTTTGTCCCTGCTCACCTCATCTTTGCTTCTGTTGTGGCTTGAGAGTCCTGTGAGAGTAACATCCTGGGATGAAAAATGCAGCTTCACTCCCTCAGGCTCCGCTGCAGCTAAGTCCCCAGATGCCTGAGGATCATTTATACAGAAGATGTAGGACTGAATCTCCATCTTTTTCTTTTGATTTTTTTGTTTGTTTGTTTTGAGACGGAGTTTCACTCTTGTTGCCCAGGATGGAGTGCAGTGGCGCGATCTCAGCTCACTGCAACCTCCTCCTCCCGGGTTCAAGCGATTTTCCTGCTGCAGCCTACTGAGTAGCTGGGATTACAGGCGCACGCCACCACACCAAGCTAATCTTTTGTATTTTTAGTAGAGATGGGGTTTTACCATGTTGGCCAGGCTGGTCTTGAACTCCTTACCTTGTGATCTGCCCACCTTGGCCTCTCAAAGTGCTGGGATTACAGGCATGAGCCACCGCGCCCAGCCGAATCTCTGCCTTTATAAAAAAAAATTCATTAACATCTCCAACAAATACAGAGTGAACTCGTTATGTGCCTAAGATTCTGAGAGTTACAAAGGATGGGGAAGACCTGGTCTCAGACATCATGGAGCTCCATAGGCTAAGTGTGGGTGAGGATATAGGGACAGGCTTCTATGTTGACTTACAGAATCTCTGCTAGCCTCACCCGTAAGTGCTAAGTGCTAGATAGGTATATTAATAGAACACGTAGACTCCTTTGAAGAGAGCATCCATATTATTGCAAATACAGTGATTCTTGTATATATCATGTGTGAAAGTTATGAAGGAATAAAAATAAAGGAATACACTGAAACATCGGGGTTGGAATCTCTATAATCTTTCTCCTCATCTGTAAGATGGAAGTTGCTCTATCTACAAATCAGTGTTAGTGAGATATTTATTGAGAAAATGTAGGTATAAGATTTTTGTAAACAAAAAGTCCTCTACAAATAAAGTTTTGGGTGGTGAGCTTTATTAGAAACAGTTTTGTTCAAATTATTTTACCAGCCTACAGAGCATATATAGGTAACTTCTACCAGGCTAAAAAGCAAAGGAACAAAACTGTGCATGATCCCAAAAGAGAGCACATATTAGTTAGATAAACCATTGGTTTAAGGGTTTAGGGAAGACAGTGATTATTTTCACGGTTCGTTGGCCTTGGTCACCGCATGGGTATAAGGTAGGATTAATCAGGAAGTCTTGTTGGAAGATGTGGTTTTTGACCTGGCTTAAAGCAGGCAGTGCCAGGAGGAAGCCCCAGATATCAACTCCTAGCAGGAGACTTTATACTCCCTTTGTGTGGACAAGCAAGCCCTGAAAACTTGAAGATGGAGTCAGTGTTCTGGTGGTGGATTTATCCCTAAGAATTTAGGGACACAAGTTCTCCTTAAAGCTATACAGGCACAGGGTAATCTGTGCCATCACTGGCTTTTATTATTTAGCAGGAATAAAGTGTTTCCCAATGAAAACAGAGAACTCAGAGTGTGATTTTCAGTCACAACCAGTGTTCAGCCCTTTCTACTTACAAATTTTAAGACTTTGGAGACTTGTTTCATGGATTATCAGAGACCTGGCCTTAAGGGATCAAGGTCAAACATTGGTTCCTCATGTGGGCCGTTACACTGGATTATTCCACAGTCACAGTCTGTACTTCTAAATGTGTGTGCGTGTTTCTAGAAGCTTTAGCCAGAGTGTGGTGAAAAGGTCACTATTCTACATTACTAGGGAGGGGCATCCAAATGGGGGCACTGGCCTCACATTTGCATACCAGTCAGGGATTTACTGAATGCTCATATTGCTTTTTTTTTGTTCACCTGTTGCTAGACCATGAGGTGAAGGTCTCCAAGGACAGGGGCTGTGACTTATTCATCAATGTGTGCTCAGTCCCCAGCCTATGCCTAGAAGAGGGTAGTTTTCAGTAAAGGCAGAAGTGAATAACTGAATAAACCTCTAGCATAAAAATGAATATAAGGTGTACATTCTATCCATTATGAACTGGTGAAGACTGTCCCTTGCTTCATATTTTTATTTTTTACAGCTTTATTAAGATAGAAATGACAAATAAAAGTTGTATATATTTAAAGTGCACAACATGATGAGACACATATACATTGTGACATACTTACTAAAATCAAGCTAATTAACGTATCAGTCACCTTACATTTTTTTCTTATACCTTACCTTTTTTTTTGGTGATAACACAAGATCTACTCTTAGCAAATGTTAAGTACACAGCACAGTATCTTTAACTCTAGTCTCCCTGTTGTAATAAGATCTCCGAAACTTATTCATGTTGTTTAACTGAAATTTTGTACTCTGAGACCAACATGTCTCCAAATCCCCTCCCTCAGCCCCTGATAACCATTCCACTCTCTACTCTTATGAGTTAAACTTTTTTGGATTCTACACATAGGTGAGATCATGCAGTATGTTTCTTTCTATATGTGGCTTATTTCACTGGGCATAATGTCCTTCAGGCTCATCCATGTTGTCACAAACGGCAGGATCTTCTTAAAAGCTGAATAGTATTCCATTGTGTGTGTGTGTGTACATCACATTTTCTTCACATATTTATCTGTTGATGGATGCTTTAGGTTGATTCCATGTCTTGATTATTGTGAGTAATAGCTGTAAATTGCAGCAATGATCATGAGGGTGCAGATGTCTCTATGAGACACTGATTTCATTTCCTTTAGATGCGTGCACAGAGGCAGGATTGCTGGATTAAGATAGCGTTACAGGTAATACAGGATAAGATGACATTGCATCTCTGGTCCAGGCAATCAGGAGGTTCCCTGCCACCATGTTACCTGGAGCAGGCTGAGGGAGGCAAGCACACTCAACAGGGAGATTGGACTCTGCTCTGGAGTGGAGCTGGGAAGTGATCCTGTTCCCCTGAGGGAGACTGAGTCGTTGACTCCACCTTGTGGCTGCTGAGCCCTGGCCACCCTGACAGGATGCAGGGTGAAGGCTGAGAGGCTCGAGGCACCTGTTGCCCATGCCCAGCATAAGGCCCCTTGGCATCTGCTTCAGGAGGAGGAGGACTCCCAGGGAGAGCTGGGGGCTGAGTGAGGCCCGAGGAAACTCTCTGGTCTCCAAAAGCCAGGATCCAAGCCTCATAGAGCTGTGTTCCCAGGATCCCACCCTCCAGAGCACAGTCCTTAGAGAGGATGGGCTGCCTAGCCTTGAAGTGGGACGAGGAAGAACAGCATATAGAGGATGTTGGCAAAGTGGCTGTCTGAATGTCCTCTGGATGGTCCAAGCATGGAAGGGCGGCTGGGAGGTTTCCTCTCATGTCCCCATTTTCCCAGAGATGAGTGTGACGTTCGGGGGAGAGTAGTGATGGTGACCTAGCTCTTCTGGCTTCGAGCCAGCCCTCTCATCACTGCAATGCAAAAGCCATCTCTCACCTCCCATGCATCCAGGGCTCTGCCATTGACGTGGCACTTCATGCATGAGCTAGGACCCACCTGGTCATCCAGTGAAAACACAGCTGTCCCAGGACACAGGTGAGAAGCTGGACAGTTGAGTTGTGGGTGGCTCGATGAGGTTGCCCAGTGAATGAACAGTGGCGTGGGACCAGACCCAGCTCTGCGTTCTTTGTGCCCCGCCACGGTGGCTAAGCTTTCAGAGTCAATTAGTCCTGCTGCTTTATGTCCTTGCCAGTGTGTGTGTTCATACTTCTGGCAGTTGGTTTGAGGAATACTACAGCCAAAACCTGCTATAACGTGGTCTGCTTCAGAGAGCTTTGCTCAGTGGCTTCCTTCTGTCATCTTGAGTGAGTCGAGAAAAAGAAAGAGGAGAGGATTTGAAGGTTTATTCGGGGCTGTTCTAGGGCCAGCAAAACACTTCCGATATTTCTGTGGGCATGGCCATATGGGGAATTGAGATGCTGCAACACCAAACCCACAATAGGCATTCCAAAGACAACACATATTATTCGTATATAAATCACGCGCGGAGATGGCAAATGTCTTCTTCATTTAGGTTGTGTTGAATTGTTCACTCACCCTGGCTGTGTGGGACTTCGTTATGGGAGAAGACAATCCCAGCTGTAGGTAAAAGCAAAGGGTGTAGAAAAAAGAAAAATATGTGTGGGCAGACGATGAAATGGACTTGAAGAGGTCACAGAGTGAGCGAAGACAAATAAATAATAGGGGCAAGGGAGGGATATGAAAAGTAGAGCTCACTGAGTGGTCAGATTTGTACTTTGCTTAACCCCAAAGGGGAAGAAGACACTATGTGTTATTTCATAAACATCCTGTCATCAGAGAGCACCACCCCAACCGGCATCATTTACCAGGACTGGGCTAACCTAAAATGAAGCAACAGTCATTGTTGCTTTTGACTGAAATTAGAAAACCTCAGGAAACACGCAACCCTATAAAAATATTTTTTTAAAGTGCAAGTCATCGTGTCTCCATCAAAAAGAAGTACAGACCAAGTCAGAACAGATGCGCGCTGTGCCTGGGAATGGACAGCATGATCCGATCAGAGTCAAAGTACACACACACACACACACACACACACACACACACTCTCTCTCTCTCTCATGCATATGAACACACATATATACACACATGTGCACACATGGGCACACACCCATACACATATGCATACACACATGCACACACATATACACACAAACACACATGCACATATGCCCACACATATACACGCATACACATATGCACACTCAGGCACACACACATACACACATGCATACACACACATGTGCAACACACATGCACCCATCTATACATCCACATGCACACACAACCACACATACACACATGCTCATACACCCACATACACATATCCACATGCACACACACAAATACACACATATACACACACACAGAAACACATATATACATGAGCACATACACACATGTAAACACACATATACACACACATATACATATCTAATCACATATATACACCACACACACAAATATGCACACATACATACACATATTATACACACATACACACATGCCCATGCACATACATAAACACACATACATACACATATACACACATACATACCCACATACACACACAGACACAGACACATATATACATATGCAAACACGCACAACACACGCACATATATACACACCCATATACTTACATACACACATATATGAGCATACACACGCACATCCACACACATACCCATCTATGCACACATACACATACACACACACAGTTACAGCCTGGATTAATTGAGTCCCTTGGAAATTCCTATGTTGAAATCCTAATCCCGAGTACCTCAGAATGTGGCTGTGTTTGGTGACAGGGCCTTTAAAGGGTGAAGTTAAAATGAGGCCTTAGGGTGGGCCCAGATCCAGTCTGACTGGTGTCCTTTTAAGGAAATTTGGCCGCACCCTGAGACCAGGGATGCGCGTGTGCGGAGAGAAGACCACGTGAGGACACAGCGAGAAGACGAGAAGATGGCTTGGTCTTCCTGTGGATGGGCATTCCGTTGTTTCCAATGTTTTGCTGCAATAACCATCGTTTGTGTGCCGTTATGTCCCGGAATATACTTTTATTTCTATGGAACAGATTTCCAGGAGTGGGATCGCAGGATCAAAAGTAAAGATTTTAATAATAACTGGCAATTCTGTGACCATCTCTAAGAAACTGTTTGTTTCTTTCCATGGGGAAACTGAGGCCCCGAGAGGCATCTGATTTCCATAATAACCAGGGAGCTTCAGCAGATTTTGGCGTTGCTCAGGGAACCCAGGTACATAAATCCAAAGATGACGGACTGTTTTCCAGGAGCCACTTCTGCCAGCAAAGCTTCCCTCTAAATCTTGTTGTTGCCTGTCAGGGAGCAGAGTGCACCCCGCCTCCGCCCCAGCCTTCAGAAGTCCTGGGCTCTGCCCTTCTCCTCTGGCTCCACACTCAGCTAACTCCATGCTGGGCATGGTGCTGGGCCCCGGGATGCCATCTGAAGGCGCTCATCGCCTGCCGGGGACCACGACCAGCAAACCCAAGGTGGTTATACAGCACCTGCCAAGGGCTTGGGGAGATCCAAACAGTGAACCTCCGAGACGAGGAAAGCGGGGGCAGCCAGGGCTTCCCAGAAGTGTGACAGGGCTTCCCAGAAAGTGTGACTTCTGGAAGGGCAGGCAGGGGCCAGCCCAGCAAAGGAGTGGGCAGGGTGTGTCTGACAGAGGAAGTGGATGGGAGGAGGTGTGGCCCATGCGGGAAACACAAAGTCCACACCCTCCCACCCAGGTGCCAGATGGGATTGGGGGACTCAACTCCCCTCCACAATCTCACTCTGCCAGGCCCCATCTCCTCACCCATCCCCCAGTGCAGCAGGTTCTGGCCAGTCTGTTGCTTTACTCCTGCGCTCTCCTTACCTTTCTCTCTAGGAAAATCCACATTTTGATGCTGCCACTTATCCCTTGTCTCCCGCAAGCAGCCCAGTGCTGGCACTTTGTAGGTGTTTATCGAGTCCCTGCGGCACTTACCTCTGGAAATCCACATCTGGCATTTGATGCTATGCTGGTAAGAGTTTTAGGCTTTTTAGGGCAGTGTCTTTTGCACTCACCAAGCCCCTTGCCGTGCACACCATCGGGGCTCAGCTAGGTGCTGAGAGACACAAACAGCATCCTTTGGGTCTCTGTGGACATCACAGCAACCTCATCTGCTGAGAATTGTTTACATCATGCTGAGGCTTTGTTGAGAATGTGGCTGCACAAGCAAAATCCTCCTTCCCCCACAGTACAGCAATTCAATTTCCAGCTTTCCCATCCAAAGAGCAGGGAGATATTGAGTAATATCATACCCACAGAAAGAGAAAAGGAGGGTTTTTGTATGTTTTCTCTTCCCACCAGCGCACAACACCATTAAATATTGGCAGGCTGAGCTATCCCTATCTCTTGTGAGCTTGTGAGGATTTCCCTTAGGATTTGGCTCAGGGAGTTTTTAGGCAGATCTGGTGCACAGTTTAAACACACTTGGTACAATCAGTACTGCTCCGAATAAGTGAGGAGTAAGGGATCATAAGAAAGCCCATTGCCGGGGTCTCCCAGGTTGTGGAGCTTCCCTGTGCTGCCTGGACAGTGGCCAAGCCCCAGCATCTCACCCATGTCGAGAACACAGTCTTCTGATCAGCCACCACCCTGCCTGTGATGGACACGGGCAGCTGAGACCCACTTATTCTGCTGAGACAGGATCATGTGGGCATTCTTGAGTCTTTCCTTTTAAAGACATACTAAAATTGTCATTCAAGCTAATTTCTAAAGGTCCTTTTCTTTGGTTAATATTTTGCAATCTAAACAAAAGTTGCACTTTATCTCAGATTGAAAGAACTTAAGAAATCTATGTTTCGTGGAAGTAATAACATATTAAGGAATAGGATGTTTATGCTAAGAAAATGTTCACTTGGGGCACTGTGCTTTGAGATAACTGTACAGGCCTGCTCTGAAATTATTAGACATCAAGTCCTATTCTGTCCATGGGGCAGCCATTTGCAGCTGCAAAGTAACTTCAAAGGCCTCACCAAGGGTCTACCTTAGAAAATAGCCAGCTTGAAAGGCCTTCATCTATTCTGGGCAGAGGTTATTTCTAGAAAACGATTGCACCTGATAGCCGATCTCTAAGCGAGCCCTTTATCTAAGAGGTAAGTGTCATCTGGTTGGATGAAATCATCTAGTAGGGTTTAAGGTGGTGCATTAATCAGAGGAGTTTCTTCCAGGAACCATGACAAGAGGGCAGTGTGGCCAACGTCACCAATCCTGGAAGGAAGAGCCAGGTGCTGAGAACTGGTCCCTGCTCTTCCCCGAACAAGATTTGCAAACTTGGGCAAGTCACTTAGCCTCAAAGGCCTCTCCTAGTTAACGATCTAATTTATTTAACTTTTTGGAGGTAGTTACAGAGTATTAGGTAGAGGAAAGCATTACTGGTGAGAAAAAGAGAAACACATATCCAATATAGTCCATACTTTCTGACATGGGTTGGCCCCATTTTTCCCGATTAATGGTATCAGGATATGATCACTTAGATTATAGTGCCCAGAAGAGAGTGGAATAATTCAGGAAAAGTTTATGAAATCAGCAAATCTTCACTTGAGTTTAGAGGGGTGGAGGAGGAACCTGGCCTGGAAGGGGAAAGATGTTCTGGGAGGGAGAGGATTTGCTTATCTGGTGCCTTGAGGAAGCGGTGGCTGGAATAGAGAGTTCGTGCTAGAGTTTGGGCAAAAAGACAAAGGTTGAGAAACTAGAATCGTAGGAAAAACTGTGTTAATTAATTTGCTGAACTAGATAATGCATGGGCTCACTAGAGATAAGAGCTGTGGATTCAGATAAGAAATCTGCTGATCAGTGCCAGCTGGTTGATGTATTAGTCTGTACTCGTGCTGCTAATAATGACATACCTGAGACTGGGTAATTTATGAAAAAAAAAGAGGTTTAATGGACTCATATTTCCACATAGCTGGGGAGGCCACACAATCATGGTGGAAGGCAAAGGAGGAGCAAAGGCACATCTTACATGGTGGCAGACAAGAGAGTGTGTGCAGGGGAACTGCCCTTTATAAAACCATCAGATCTCGTGAGACTTATCACTATCACATGGACAGCACAGGAAAAACCTTTCCACATGATTCAATTATCTTTCCCAGGTCCCTCCCATGACACATAGGGATTATGGGAGCTACAATTCAAGATGAGATTTAGGTGGAGACACAGCCAAATTATGTCAGTTGGACTTCATGGACCAGGAAAATAAATTTTAGAAATAGAATGATTGACACAGGGATGCCAACTAGATACTCAAAAACAAAACAAACAAAAAATCAAGCCAAAGCAGCAATGGCAAAAAGTTGTATGGCTGGGCATTGTGACTTATGCCTCTAATCCCAGCACTTTGGGTGGCTCAGGCAGGGGTTTGCTTGAGGCTCAGAGTTCAAGACCAGCCTGGATAGTAAGAACCATCCAGAAAGAACAAAAGAACGAAAGGAAGGAAAAAATGAAGGAAGAAAGGAAGGAAGGAAGGAAGAAGGAAGGAAGAAGGAAAGAAGGAAGGAAGGAAGGAAGGAAGGAAGGAAGGAAGGAGGGAGGGAAGGAAGGAGGAAGGAAGAAGGAAGGAAGAAAGGAAGGAAGGAAGGAAGAAGGAGGAAGGAAGGAAGGAAAGAAGGAAGGAAGGAAGGAAAAGAAGGAAAATAAGCCAGGCATGGTGGCATGTGTGTCATCCCAGTTACTTGGGAGGCTGAGGCAGGAATATCACTTGAGCCCAGGAGGTTGAGGCTGCAGTGAGCCAAGATTGCACTCCAGCCTGGGCAACTAAGCAAGACCCTGTCAAAAAAAAAAAAAAAAAAAAGTGGATATCAGAAACAGTGGGAATCATCTGCGAATTTAGAATAGAAGAAATTTAAGCTTATAAAAATGTAATGATATTGTTTTTACACTGCTCTCCCATTTTTACAGAAATCAGCAAATGCAGTCACAGACCAGCGCCATGATCTAACTAACCCATTTTTCAGACAGGACGATGGAGCCCTTGGAGATAGAATCACAATGTGCCTTGATGTTCATGGGCTCTTTAGTTTACAGTGCACTTTGGTGAGATCTCTGAAAATAAAAAGATGTGTCTTTTCTTTGTAAGGGGTCACTGAAGATGGGGAAGTAGTAATGAGAGATCTTTATTTTATACTTTCTTGTTAGCTTTAGATCCTGATTTATACTATAAGCTCTAGAAGCTTTAAAACTTGAATAGAATTAAAATTGTAGAATTATGAAACTAAGAAGGCTAAACGAATCTGGTCTGTCCCCTCATTTAACAGAAGAGCCAACTGAACCTCATGGAGATCATGATTTATCTAGCTTTGTGCCTGACACGCAGAGGCAGACACATCGGCCGTTCATAAAACCCAGAAGTCATGTGCTGACCCCCAAGGTTGAAGACTGGCATCAAAGTGATTAAGATCAATAATTGTAGAAATAAAGGTAGTGAGGCAAAGCATATCTGATTGGAATTTTTGATACAAATATTTGTAGTAAGAACATGTTAAACAGAGGATAATTTAAAATTGTTTGACTCACACATTGATGTCTGTGGAAGAGTCTAAAGTAAAACTCCCAACAAATGCTTGTGTGTTGTGCTGACTTTCTAATTGGGCTCAGCTGAGGCTCTAGGAAGCCTGGACACTCCCAGGCTCGCCTGCCTGCTGTGTGTATTCCACTGGGGAGGAGTGGGGGCGGGGTAACCAGGGTGACTCCACCAGATGCCAGGCTGGGTCTGTGCCCGCACACGGGGCCAGCCAGACAACATAGGAGCCTGTTCAGCTTCCCCCAGAACAAAACGCAGGATTGTTCCAGGGCTGCCCCACAGACAGGCAGTAGTTACACTAGATGCTACTAAAGGAAATCCTGCCTTTAGATCAGGAATGCTGTAAAAAGGTCAATCATGCCTCACGCCTGGGAAATACCTTCTTAAACAGAATAGCATCAACTCTGTCTTCTCATTTGTTCCCCACAATGATCCAGTAAAGTTGGTGGGAGTGTGGAAGTTATCCAGAAGACAGAGTAACTCATTTCTGGGCCACCAGACCAGTATTTGCCAGGAGCTCAACTAATGCTTGGATGAAGAAAGAAAGGATGGAAGGAAGGCGGGGGAGGGAAGTGAGGGTGCAGGCGGCATCTCTCTTTGACAGAGGAGAAAACAGGCTCAGGGAAAAAGTGACTTGTCCAATGTAACACAAGGGATTGATGGCAGGAATGTGTATGGGGGTGGGGGGCTTTGGGCTCCTGGCCCAGGTCTCTTCCTTCCCAGGACCCCTCCAGGGCCTCTCAGCTCTTTGCTAACAGGTGCATTTGAGTTACACTTTAAAAAAAAAAAAAAAAAAAAAAAAAAAAAAAAAAAAAAAAAAAAAAAAAACTTACTTTAATTGGCAAATCCAAACTGTATATAATTATCATGTACAACATGCTGTTTTAGCATATGTACACATTGTGAAATGGCTAAATCAAGCTGATTAACATATGCTTTACCTCACAAACATCAATTTTTTGTTTGTGATGAAAACACCTAAAATCTCCTCTCTTAGCAATTTTCAAGAATACAATACAATGTTATAAAAAGTAGTCACCATGCTACATAATAGATTTATTGACCTTATTCTTCCTGCCTGACAGAAGTTTGTGCCCTTTGACCAGCATCTCCTCTCCCCCAGCCCCTGGTAACTGCCTTTCTACTCTCTGCTTCTATGAATTCAGCTTTTTCAGATTCCACATACAAATGAGATCACATAGTATTTGTCTTTCTGTGTCTGGCTTATTTTACTTCACATGGTGTCCCCCAGGTTCATCCATGTTGTCTCAAATGACAGGATTTCCTTCCTTTTTAAGGCTGGATGGTATTCAATTTTGTATATACACTACATTTTATTTATCCATTTATTTGTTGATGGACACAGGTTGATCCCATATCTTGGCCACTGTGAATAGTGGTACAACGAACATGGGAATGTAGGTAAATCTTCAACATACTCATTTCATTTCCTTTGGATATATACCCAGTGGTGGGATTGCTGGAACCTAAGTTATTTGTAATCCATACTGTTATCTATAATGGGTGTACAATTTGCATTCCCACCAACAGTGTGCAAAGGTTCCCTTTTCTTTACATCCTTGCCAACACTTGTTATCTTTCACCTTTTTGGTAATGGCCATCTAACAGGTGTGAGTTCCTGCCTCATTGTGATTTTAATTTGCGTTTTCCTGATGATTAGTGATATAGAGCATTTTTCATATACCGGTTGGTCATTTGTGTGCCTTCTTTTATGCAATCTTTTTTATCTATTTTTGCATTTTTTTTCCTGTACTTTTGGGTCATATCAAAACAATTATTGCCCAGGCCAATGTCAAGAAGTTTTTCTCTTGTTTTCTTCTAGTAGTTTTACAGTTTCAGGTCTTATATTTAGGTCCTTAATCCATTTTGATTTTATTTTTAATATGATGATGTTAGATAAGGATTTAATTTCATTCTTCTGCATGTGGATATCCAGTGTTCCCAACACCATTTATAGAAGAAACTGTATGTGCTTGTAACCATTGTAAAAAACTAACTGACTAACTGCAATGGATTTATTTCTGGGCTTGCCATTTTGTTCCATTGGTCGTTGTCTGTTTTTACGCCAGAATAATACTGTCTTGACTATTCCAGCTTTATAGTATATTTTGAAGTCAGGTAATATATAATGTCTCTGGCTTTTTTCCCCTTCAATATCACTTTGGCTATTTGGAGTCTATTGCTTTCCATATGGATTTTAGGATTTTTTTCTATTTCTGTGAAAAATTTTACTAGAATTTTGATAGGAATTGCATCAAGTCAATAGATGGCTTTGGGTAGTAGCAGCATTTTAACTTTCAGGATAAAAATTCTTAACAAATTCAGTATAAATGAATGTACCTCAATGCAATAAAGGTGACAAACCTTTATTTATTCATAAATTGATATTAATGTTAATTTTTCTAATCCATAAACATGAGATATCTTTCTATTTATTTGCTTCTTCTTCAACTTCTTTAATCAATGTTTCATTGTTTTCAGTGTACAGATATTTTACCTCCTTGATTAAATTTAGTCCAATTATTTGCTAGCTATTTAAAGTAGGATTGTTATCTTGATTTATTTTTTGGTAGATTTTGGTGAATGTATAGAAAGGAAAATGATTTTTGTATGTTGTAGATAGAAAACATATCCACATATCCACAATATATGTTTTGTGGATACAATACATACTAATTTTTGTATGTTGTGGATACTGATTTTTGTATGTTTTGTATGTTGATTTTCTATTCTGCAACTTCACTGAATTTGTTTATTAGTGAATAACCATTTTTTGGTAGTGTCTTTAGGGTTTTCTATATACAAGAGTATGTCATTGGCAAACAGGAACAACTTAACTTCTTCCTTTCCAATTTGGATTCCTTTTATTTCTTTTATTTGCCTACTTGCTCTGGCTAAAACTTCCATTCCATAAAACTTCTATTATGTTGAATAGAAGTTGCAAGGGTGGGCATCCTTGTCTTATTCCTGATGTTAGAAGAAAATGTTTCAACTTTTCATTGTGGAATATAATGTGAACTGTGGGTTTGTCATAATAAAGATTTGTCACTTTATTGTGTTAAGGTACATTTATTTATACCTAATTTTTAAAGAATTTTTATCCTGAAAGGATAGTGAGTTTTATCAAATGCTTTTTGTGCATCTATTGAGATGATCATATGATTTTTGTCCTTCATTCTGTTAATGCAGTGTATCACATTTACAGATTTGTGTATGTTGAACCATCCTTACATTCCTGGGGGAAATGTCACTTGATCATGGTGAATGATCCCTTTAATGTACTGTTGGATTCAGTTTCCTAGTATTTTGTTGATAATTTTTGCATCCATGTTCATTAGGGATATTGGCCTCTAATTTTCTTTTTTTGGATAGTGTTGTGTTCTGTTTTGGTATCAGAGTAATGTTAGCCTCATAAAATGAATTTGAAACTATTCCCTTTTTCATTTTTTGGAAGAGTTTGAGGAGGATTGCTCTTATTAGTCCTTTAAACGTTTGGTACAATTCAGTAGTGAAGTTATTAGGTCCTGGACTTTTCATTGATGGGAGACTTTTTATTACTGATTTTAATCTTGTATTCATTATTACTCTGTTCAGATTTTTTATTTCTTCCTGATTTAGTTTTGATAGGTTGTTTACCTCTAGGAATTCATCCATTTCCTCTTAGTTATACAATTCGTTGGTCTATAATTGTTCATAGTAGCCTGTTATGACCATTTGTACTTCTTCAGTATCTATTATAGTGTTTTCTCTTTCATTTATGATTTTGTTTATTTGAGTCTTCTGTTTTTCTTAGTTTAAAGTGTGTCCATTTTAATTATCTTTTTAAAAATTAATTCTTAGTTTTGTTTCTCTTTTCTATCATTTTTCTAGTTTCTAGTTCTTCTATTTCTGCTGTGATCTTTATTATTTCCTTTTTTCTACTAACTTTTGGATTAATTTGTTCTTCTTTTTCTAGTTTTTTGAGGTATAATGTTAGCTTGTTTATTTGAGATCTCTCTTCCTTTTTTAAATAAGGATTTATTTTTATTTTTCACTTTTTTTGTTTGTTTTTTGAGATGAGTCTCACTCTGTCACCTAGGCTGGAGTGCACTGGCTCACTGCAACCTCTGCCTCTCAGGTTCAAGGGATTCTCCTGCCTCAGCCTCCAAAGTAACTGGGATTACAGGTGCCCACCACCATGCCCGGCTACTTTTTGCATTTTTAGTGGAGATGCAGTTTCACTATGTTGGCCAGGCTGGTCTCCAACTCCTTACCTCAGGTGATCTGTCTGCCTCAGCCTCCCAAAGAGCTGGGATTACAGTCACGAGCCACCACAGCTGGCTGTCTATGTTTCACTGTTTTGTGACAGAGTCTTGATCAGTCACCCAGGCTGGAGAGTAATGGTATGATCATGGCTCACTGCAGCCTTGACCTCCTGGGCTCAAGTGATCCTCCCACTTCAGCCTCCCAAGTAGCTAGGACTACAAGTAAGTCACCACAACTGGCTAATTTTTATTTTATTTTTTGTAGAGACACGGTCTCACAAAAATAGGTCTCACAAAAAACCGTCATCCATGCTGGTTTCAAATTCCTCCTGAGCTCAAGCCAGTCCTGCCTTGACTTCACAAAGTGCTGGAATTGCAGACATGAGCCACTGATCTGGGCCCTCTTTCTTCTCTTTTGATGTGTTTATTGCTATAAACTTCCCTCTTGGAACTGCTTTTGCTGCATACTGTAAGTTACTTATATGGAATGTTCTGTATATGTCTATTAGTTCCATTTGGATTAAAGTGTAGTTTAAATCTGATGTTTCATTATTAATTCTCTGTCTGTATAATTTGTCCATTGCTGAAAGTGGAGCTCTTAAAGTCCTCTGTTCTTATTGTATTACGCTCTACCTCTCTTTTTACATCTATTAATATTTGCTTTAGTTGACATATGTAGGTACCCCAGTCTTGGGTACATATATTTTTACAATTGTTATATTGTCTTAATAAATTAATCTCTTTGTCATTCTGTTATAATGATAATAATATATTCTTTGTCTTTTTTACAATTTTTGACTTAAAGTTTATTTTATCTGACACAGGTTGAGATTCCTTTATCCAAAATGGTTGGGACCAGAAATGTTTTAAATTAAAATTTTTTGATTTTGGTATATTTGCATTATATATTTACTGTTTTAGCATTCCTAATCTAAAAACCAAAATCTAAAGTTCTCCAGTGAGCATTTCCTTTGAGCATTATATCAGCACTCAAAATATTCTAAATTTTAGAGTATTTCAGACTTCAGATATTTGGATTAGGGATACTCAATCTGTACAACTATCCCTACTCTCTTTTGGTTTCCATTTAATGAAATATTTTTTCCAGGCCTTTCCTTTCAGTCTAGGTATGTCATTATAAGTGAAGTGAGTATCTCATAGGCAACATACAGTTGGATTTTATTTTTTAAACTATTCAATCACTGTGTCTTTTTTTTTTTTTTTTTTCTGAGAAGGAGTCTTGCTCTGTCGCCAGGCTGGAGTGCAGTGGTGTGATCTCAGTTCACTGCAACTTCTGCCTCCCGGGTGCAAGCGATTCTCCCGCCTCAGCCTCTTGTGTAGCTGAGATTACAGGCACATGCCACCATGCTCAGCTAAGTTTTGTGTTTTTAGTAGAGACAGGGTTTCACCATGTTAGCTAGGATGGTCTCGATCTCTTGACCTCATTATCTTCCGCCTCGACTTCCCAAAGGGCTGGGATTACAGGTGTGAGCCACTGTGCTGCACCCACTGTGTCTTTTTATTGGAGAATTTAATCATTGTCCATTCAAGATAATTATTGGCAAGTAAGGACTTACTATTGGCATTTTGTTAATTGTGTTCTGGTTGTTTGGTAGACCTTTTGTTTCTTTCTTCTCTAGTGTTATGCTTTGATTCCTTTTTATCTTTTATATATCTACTATAGGTTTTTGCTTCTGGTTACTAGGAAACTTACAAAAGATCTTAGTTATAACAGGCTATTTTATACTGATAATTTTGATTGCATGAAAACTACACTTTCACTCTCCACCTCCCCACGTTTAAAATTTTTTATTTTTATTGTCAAAATGTATATCTTATATGCCCCTTAACAAATTATTGTAGCTATTTTTATTATTTACTTTTACCAGTGAGTTTTATTTTTTCAGTTTTTTTTTTTGTAACTAATTATCATCTTTTTGTCCAGCATGCAGACTCCATATAAACTTTCTTGTAAGACAGGTCTGGGGGTAATGAACTCCCTCAGCTTTTGTTTGTTTGGTAAAGTCTTAATATCTCATTCATTTGTGAAGGGCAGCTTTGGTGAATACACAGTATTCTTGTAGTTTTTTTCTTCAGCAGTTTGAATATATTATCTTATTCTCTCCTGACCTGTAAGTTTCTTGCTGAGAAATTTGCTGCTAGTCTTACTAGAACTCCCTTATAGGTGATTTGCTTATTCTCTCTTTCTGCTTTCAGAATCATCTCTTTGCCTTTGATTTTTGACAGTTTATGTTTTGATGGCATTGTGTTTGAACTGAATTGGATTGGAGACTTTTGACCATCCTATACCTGGATATTTATATCTTTCCCTAGATTTGAAAAGGTTTCTGTTATTATTTCTTTAAATAAGCTTTCTACCACTGTTTCTCTCTCTTGAACTCCAATAACCCAAATACTAGCTCTTTTCATGTTCCTTCATAAGTTCAATAAGCTTTTTCCTTTTTAAAGGACAAATTCCTTTTTATCCTTTTTTCTTTTTTCTCTTTTGACTGTATATTTTCAAATAGCCTGTCTTCAAGTTCAAAGATTCTTTCTTTTACTTGATCGATTCTGTATTTGATGTGTTCTGCTAAATTTTTCATTTCATTCATTGTATTCTTCAGTTTCAAAATTTCTGTTTGACTGTTTAAAATAACTTCAATCTCTCCATTACATTTCTCATTTTGGTCATTTATTATTTTCTGATTTTATTGAATCATCTGTATTTTCTTAAGGTTTGCTAAGCTCCCTTAAAACAATTATTTTGTTATCATTGTCAGGCTGTTAATATATCTGTATTTCTTTGGGGCCAGGTACTGGGAGATTATTGTGTTCTTTTACTGATGTTATATCTCCTTGGTTTTTTATGTTTCTTGTTGCCTTACACTGATGTTTACATATTCAAAATAGAGACTTATTTTAGCTTTGGCAGACTAAAAAACCTAGAGGTTCTAGGCAGGCTCCCTGGTATAGTTTGTAAGAAGCTTTGTTGCTGGAATCTGCAGGCAGGCTGACCTGGTGCCTGGGTCCATATGGTGGGTCTACATCCTGGAGCCACTAGGGGGACCAGTTGACTGGGTCCATGGAGTAGGCCTGGAGCCTGGGTCCAGAAGGTAGGTCTGGAGCCTATATCTGCGGAGAATGGCCTGAAGCCTGGGTCCACAAGGGCTGACCTGGCACTTGAGTGGGCCTTAAGCTTTAGTCTGCAGGGGCTTTCTGGGCACTGAGATGGTCCTGGGGTTGGGGTGTGCCTGGTGTATTGGTCCATTGGGGCCAGCCTGGAGGGTGGGTGTATGGGTACTGGCCTGGAGGATAGGTTAATGAGGGCTAGCCTAGATCCTGGGGCTGTAGAGGCTGGTTTGAAACTTAGTTCCACAGGGGATGAGGTCCGTGGGGGCTGGCCTAGCCCTGGGATCTACTGCCATAGGCCTATAAAAATCTTCATAGATTATGGAATCTTTGGCTGAGAAACACTTGCTTCTGAACAGAATGAGGCTCTATGAGGCCTGAGTAGGAGTTCAGTTAAGCTGTGCACTAACAGAGATGATGAAGGTGGTATAATACTGAGAGACAAGAGTTCCACTCAGCCAGAGTAGAGTGACCTCACTGAACATGCTGGGCTTTCAGCTAATGTAGCAGAAAGGCCACACCTTAGAAGTAAAGCTACTCTACTTAGAGTGAGGACTATTCCAGACTCAGCCTAACAAAGTTTAAAAATAGGCCTCAAAAGAATTAAGTTTATCTATCAGTAAATTAATCATCTGTCAGCACAAAATTATATGGTTTCCAGAGACAGATGTCAAAATCTGGACTCTTAACAATGTAGTATTCACAATAACCACCATTACATCTTACACTGATGGATGAGTAATAAGCAGGAAAATGTGATCCATAATCAGGGGAAAAACCAATAGAAAGTAACTCTGAAATAACCTTAATGTGGTAATTAGGAGTAGGCAAGGACTTTAAAATAGTTACTATAATATATTCAAGAAATTAAAGGGGAAATGTTTATAATACAAAAATAGACATAGGATTTCAGCAGAGTAATGGAAACCATAAAAAAGAAGCAAACAGAAATTTTAGAACTAAGAATTAAAATATCCAAAATGAAAAATTAATTGCCTGGGCTTAATTGTAGACTACGTTTGACAAAATAAATTATCAGGGAACTTGCAGGTTAATACATGAACATTGTCAATTCTGAAAAATAAAGAGAAAATAGATTGAAAAGAGATTGACTTGTGGGACAAGATGAAGACGTCTACACACATGTAACTGGAGTTCCAGAAAGAGAAAAAGGAGAATATAGGGCAGAAAATAATATTTTGAATACATGACTTAAATTTTCTCAAATTTAAACTTCCAGATCCAAGTAATTCAGTAAACCCAAGAAAAATAAAGACAAAGGAATACATACCTTGGCATGTCATAGGCAAGCTGTTGAAAATTGAAGACAAAGTGAAAATATTTGAAATGGGGGACAAAAACAACTAATAACAGTGAGAAACCCACATTAACTATAGGGAAGCAACAACATGAATAATGACTCACATCAAAATGATTCACATCAGAATTAATGGAGGAAGAATACTTTGAAAAAACATCTTTAAAGTTCAGGGGAATAAAAACAACCTTCAACCCAGAATTCTGTACCTAGCAAAAATTTCATTCAAAAATGATGATGAAATAAAGACTTTTTCAGGTGAGTGAAAATAGAATCAGTCACAGCAGATTCACATTATAAGGAATAATAGCAAAAAAAGTTATTCAGTCTAAAAAAGTAGACTCCAAAAGTAGTCATAAAGGAACAGAAAGAAACAAGGGGCACCAGAAATAGTAAGTATGCGGCACATATGAAGATTACACAGTTTTTTATTTCTCTTAATTTTTTAAAAGACATAATACTGTGTAACACTATATTGGGGCTTTATAATGTATTTAGATATGATAAATATGACAATAATAGAACTAAGGATGGTAACAAGTGGAACTATAATACTACAAAGTCCTTATATTTTATGAGAAGTGGCACAACATTAACTCTAAGCAGACTGTGATAAAGATTTATATTGTAATCCCTATAGGAACAACTAAAAGAGTAATGAAAGACATGCAGCTGAAAAATCCAATGAAGGAACTGATGAACACTGAGTTGTGCCTTCTAGATCCCTCTAAGGAAAGACTTGTTGACCTAGCAGCAAGGCCTGTTTTTGGCTGATGTCTTCTATTGTCAGAACCTTCAGTAATTATGTTAGCTTCAGAAAGGGATTTTGCCCACTCCTTCCTTGGGCAGCCCACATTAAATGAGAGAACAATAAAAAAATACAATGTCTGGCCATTTTGGCCCAACTCAGGTCAACTCTGAAAAACCAGTGTAGCTCCAGAGGTCTCTGTGGGTCTTTGGGTGTTACTTCTGGGCCCCTGTTACAGCTCAGTTTTTCTCTCTGCCCCATTCTCCTTCCTTCTCCTTTCTCCCTCCTTCAGGTATTAATCTCAAGGACACTCTTGAGCAAGCACTTATCATGCAAAATTCTTTCTCAGAAACTTTCCCAGAGAACTCAATCTGTAACAGTTAGTAGCAGGAATGTGCTAAGAAAGCAGGTGAAAAAATAGAGTTTTGGAGCTGGCATACTCACTTATTCAAATGGCAATGAGGACCCCATCACCGGTGGTAGCTGGAGTCAGTAGATGGAGGTAATAGATGGCAGATGGAGATATCTTCTAGTATAAGACTAAAAAGTGAAGTCTAATGGCTTCGCTTCTCTAGTGGAAAACTGAGATGGTGTAATGAGGGAAGAGATGTGCTGAAATGTAGATGACATGATACATCAGGCATTTCAGAGAAAAGTATAATAAAGACTTGAGATTGATTAACAAGCAAGTGGAAACCTTGGTAGCATACGAAGACTTTCTCATCTGCAGCATGAGAAAAGACAGAGCTGAGGATAAGACCTCACACTTAATTCAGAGTAGCCAAGCTCCAAAGAATGCTAAATGCTCAATCAAGGCAGGTCTGTAATACCAAAGTCAGGGAGCTCAATGGGACACATGAAGTCGGGATAAGTGGGTCAATGTTCCTCCAAATACGTATTTTTTTAATTTGTTGTTTAACATGGATAAAATTCACCGTTATAATAATGTCAAATTCTTTAATTTAGTGGTTTTTAGTATATACAAAATGTGTAACCATATCATTATCTAATTCCAGAATATTTCCATCATACCCCAAAGAAACCATGTACCTCCCGATTCCCTCCTTCTCCCATGTTCTGGAAATTATCTATTTACTTTCTGTCTCTACAGATTTGTCTATTATGGATATCCTATAGAAATGAAATCATACAAAATGTGGCATTTTGTGTCTGGCTTCTGTCACTTAGCATAATGTTTTATAGGTTCATGCCTGTTGTTGCATGTGTGAGGTCACTAAAACTTGTACCTATGTTTTCTTCTAAGAATTTATAGTTTCAGCTCTAATATTTAGGTCTTTGACCCACTTGCATTGATGTTTGTATACAGTGTAAAGCAGGGATCCAAATTTATTCTTTTGCATGTAGGTATTCAGCATCATTTGTTGAAATGATTATTATTTCCATCTTCGAATGATCTTGGAACCCTTGAGAAAAATCAATTGACCATAGGCATATAAACTTATTTCTGGACTTTCAATGCTAGTCCATTGTTGTACACATTTATCCATATGCCAGTATCACATTGTTTCAAATACTGTACATTTGTAGTAAATTTTGAAACTGGAAAGTGTGAGTCCTCCAATTTTGTTCTTTTTTAAACATTGTCTTGGCTATTTGGGAGTCACTTGTTCATTTTAGAATCAACTTGTCCATTTCTGGGAAAAAAAAAAAAAACCACTGGAATTTTGGTAGGGATTGCATGGAATCTGTTGATCAGTTTGGCATATATTATGAAATGATACATCGGTCCATTCATTTAGGTATTTATTATTTTTCAGTAATGTTTTGTAGTCTTCAGTTTACAGCACTTGCACTTCCTTGGTCAAATTTATTCCCAAAATTCTTTTTGTTGCTATTATAAATTGAATTGTTTTCTTAACTTTATCTTTGGATTGTTCATTGCTACTTTATAGAAATACAACTGATATTTGCATGTTGATCTTGTATCCTGCAACTTTTCTGAACTCATTTATTAGCTCTTACCGAGTTGTAACTTACATTTGCCTGTTAATGTTGTTTGACAGATGCTCTCAGGTAGTGATTTTAGCACTGGATGAGTTCAAGGTAGGTGACATGAAGGCAAACCTTTTAAGTTGGTGTTTCAGGGATCCACCAAACAGGTCAAAACAGTTATAATTCTTGGTGAATGATGTTTGTTCTGCTCTCTATTGCACTAGGGATATAGGATTGGATTATCAAGACTATCACTGAGCTGGAGCATGGCAGATGGAATTGGGTAAATGAAAAAGCCATAGAGTTTGATTTTCTTACTGAAATTCAACTTTTTACGAAAGCATCTCTTGATTATTAGAAGCTTTTAGTTCACTTCTTGAGTTCTGAACAATTGATTTTGAAAGTTTTTGCCAGTTTTTTTCATTGCTTTCATGGTTGGGTGGACTTTTGGATTTTCCTGCTCCAGGATTTTCACATACTTCAAGTTATTCTTTTTTCTTTCTTTCTTTTTTCTTTTCTTTTCTTTTTTCTTTTTTCTTTTTTTTTTTTTTTCTTTGAGATGGAGTCTCGCTTTGTCGCTCACGCTGGAGTGCAGTGGCCGGATCTCAGCTCACTGCAAGCTCCGCCTCCCGGGTTCACGCCATTCTCCTGCCTCAGCCTCCCCAGTAGCTGGGACTACAGGCGCCCGCCACCACGCCCAGCTAATTTTTTGTATTTTTAGTAGAGACGGGGTTTCACCATGTTAGCCAGGATGGTCTCGATCTCCTGACCTTGTGATCTGCCCGCCTCAGCCTCCCAAAGTGCTGGGATTACAGGCGTGAGCCACCGCGCCCGGCCCAAGCTATTCTTAAATTTTGAATGCACAAATTCCTCTAAATCCGAAGAGTCTATAGAGGTGGGTTACTTTTCCCTCATTTGTAAACAATGCAGAGGCCTCTACCCTGTAAGACAACATGTGGCCCCTTGGGATCCCCCCACCTACCCATCTATCACTAGTCTTATAGCTAATAAGTTTGAACCCAACCTTAGCCAGGGTTGCGCTGACCCTGACAGGAGAGGAAAGGGACTATATCCCAAATAAGCTGCAGCACTCAGCATTGATAGGTAAGAGCTGGAAGAAGATTTGAATCATAGGATCATATGACTGGATTCAGAGGGCACTGTTTTTGTTTCTGTTTTTAACTTTTTAAATTGACACATTGTAATTGTACATATTTATGGGGTACAATTTGATGTTCTGATGCATATCCATGTTGTATAAAGATCCAGTCATGGTAGTTTGTATATCCATCACCTCATGTATTTATCATTTGCTTGTGATGAGAACCTTCAAAAGCCTCTCTTTTAGCTATTTTGTAATATACAATATTTTACCATGAACCATAGTCACTCTGCTGTGCAACAGAACATCAGAATTTATTCTTCCTAATTGTAACTTTGTGCCTGTTGACCAACCCTTCTCCCATACCCTCCGTAATCTCTGGTAACCATTGTTCTACTCTCTGCTTCCATATTATCAACTTTTTTTCTTCTTCCTGAGGGTGCTGTTTTGAAAAAGAGACCAAAACATGAGGTTGGAAACTGAAGAGTTTATTGATTTGAGGTCCTGTTCCCAGTTACAAGATTTAGCATGCTGGCAAGGGCCTCAGAATAGAGTGTGAACTCACCACTGGGATGGCTCCCAGGAGCCTAGAAACAGTAATGGTCCATGCCAAGTGAGCTTGAAATTCCGGAATTACCATGGCTGCCAGTGGGAAAAAGGATTAAAAGGCTCAGAGAAGTGAGTCTGCTGGAGGGCGTAGACTTTGTGAGACTGGGAAACCCACCAAATGCCTGTGTTTCATGGGAAAGCTTCAAGAAAACACCATTTCCAGGCCACAAGGAATGCATTGGTGCATGTAGTTGCCACCGTAAATGGCAAGGTTGTAGGGACAGTCAGGGGACCTGATTACCTGAGAGTTAGACTCCCAATAGATTATGGCATGTTTAGGGACAAAATAAATGAGCTTCCAAGAAGGTTACTACTCAATCTGTACAAAACAAAAACAAACAAGCAAACAAAACAAAACCAAAAAAAAAAAAAAACAAACAAGGATAGAGATCAGGAGGTTGAGAGCAATTGCCCTAGTAAAGTGTCATGATTCCTTGAACAGTTACTGAATCAATGCTATTTTTATTTTATTTTGTTTTATTTTGTTTTATTTTATTTTATTTTATTTATTGTTTTACGAGAAATTACATTCATCTTTTAAAAAGTATCTGGGCTCCAGGAGGAAGAATCCTGCAACATCGCAGCAAGTTCACACAATAACAATTACCCGAGTCTTTCCACAAAGGGATTTATGGCCAGTTACTTGGGTAATTGTACACTATGGAAAGGAGAATACCAAACATGTCAAGGATTGTTGGACACTGGGTCGAAGTTGACACAGACATCCAGAAACTCAGTACATTATCATGTATCCCATGTCAGAGATTGGGCATATTGGAGGTGAGTAATAAATTGAGACCTGCCAAGGTTAGGATCTCAGTGGGTGCAATGGCCATTTTCCTTTTCTATCATGGACACGTTACATTTGGTAGTTGGCATAACTTCACATCAGGTCCTTGGCCTATTGGGTAGGAGCCCAAGGGAAAGCCCCTGAAATGGTCTCCCCCAACCTCTTGCCTCAGCAGAGATAGTGTATAAAAATCAATATTGTATCCCCTGAGAAGGATGATGGAAATCAGTCCCCTCCTTAAAGATCTAAAAAGTGCAGTACAGTGGTTCTCATCATATCTTTATTTAATTCACCAGGCTGGGCTCTTCGAAACCCAGCTGAACCCTGGAGGGTGACAGTAGACTACCACCAACTCAAGCAAGCAGTAGCAAGCCTTGCCCTCACCCTGCAGAATATGATATATTTAGAAGGGGACAACACAGCCTTAGGGGCATGGCATGTGGCTATTGATTTGGCAAATAGGTTTTTTTGCATCGTCTGAAGAAAAGAGGATGAAAAACCATTTGCACTCACATGAAATGGTTAACAGTGTAAATTTTAACTGAAATGGTTAACAGTGTAAATTTGCAGTGTGTCCCAGGCCTGTTAGTTCTTTGTCCCACCCACCCTCTGTCACAATATAGTCCAAAGAGATATGGACTGTTTTGAAGTCCTGGCCGTTGATTCATTTTATCAGTGGTATCGTGAGAATGGGGCTGGATGACAAGAAATCCAAGAATTGGAAGCCTTGGTAAGGCACATGCATTCTAGAGAGTATGAGATACCCTTTATGAACATTCAGGGGCCCACCATCTTAGTAAAATTTTTAGGGATTCAGTGGCCAAGGATATGTTGAAATATCCCATCCAAAGAATAGGACAAAGTATTGCGTCTTACATCTCCCACCATGAAAAAAGGAAGCACAATGGAATCCATATAGTGGAAGGCATAAGAGACTTCTAGCTTGGCATGGGGTCCAGAGCAGGAAAGTGTATGATGTAAGCAGCCCTGCCACTTGGGCCATACAATCTGACAGATCCTATGATATGGGAGGTGTTAGTGGTGGGAAAAGGTGCCAGGTACAGTTTAAAACACATGCCTTGTGGGAGAATCATAATGAAGACTCCTAGGTTTCTGGGGCTTAGTCATGCCATCTGCAGTAGAGAACTTCCTGCCTTTTGGAAAACAATTTCTATTGTGCTACTGAGCCCTGGAGATGGGGCGCCTGACTGTGAGGACCAATGACAATGTGGCAACAATTGCCCAAGTGAGTGGGCTGTGTCAGAACCACCAAGTCACAAGATCGGGTGGGCCCACTGTGTCATGGAATGGGTGCATTTGGTATTGAGTACGAGCTGAGCCAGAAGCTTTTCCAGCTCATGAGCAGGTAGCCTAGGACCCCATGTCACCCACTGTGCTGCACAGGGTCAAACAGACACACGGGCAGTGGAGAATCACTTGGCTGATGGGCCACTGGTCTAAAAAGAGAAAGATTGAAAGGCTGGGGAGTGGAAGGCCTGAGGCAGTGGTGCGTAAATGGACACAGGAGAAGGATGAGTGTTCCATGTCATGTGTTGTGTGCTTCCACTTTGAAAGAGGAATTGAACAACCAAGGAAACAAAATGACCAAGCCAAATGATATGAGCTGACCAGTAACTGGTCACCACAAGGCCAGCCCGTGGATACCTGGGGAGGCCAGGTGAGGCAGGAATGGAGGCGTGGGCGCAAGAGCCTGGGCTTGCAAGGGGAAGGGTGGATCAAGCTGCTGCTGCTGCCAAATATACAACCTGCCAGCCACAAAGATGAATACTGTGCCCCTAAAGGCTCTATCCCTCTAGGAGGCCCTGGTCACTTGGTGGTGAGTTGACTACATTGGACTCTGTCAGCCATTTAAAGACCAGCTCTTCTTCTGGATAGAAATGGACACAGTACTTTCCTTCCCGCAGGCCCCCAGCCACTATGCTAATGAGAAGAACAGGATTCTTTTTTAAGGAACTAGCATTTGCTAGAATGGGTCTCAGAGTTACAGCTCCCTATCATCAAGTTGATTGCAAACATTCATCTGCAAACAGCTGTCTTAGCTCATGAGCCATGCAAAACCAGCTGGTGACTGAATGCGGCCTGTGGCCGTCATTTTATATGCATCATTACCGAGTCTTATATAACAGTACAGATGTGCCACCACATCTGTGTTCCAGGTGGCAAGAAGAAAAAGAAGGACATGGACATCAATTCTTTTTGAAGGAAACTTCCAAAGTCCCACCCAAAACTGCTAACATCTCCTTGGCCAGAACTTGGGTCACATGGTCACACATTCCTGCAAAGGAGGCTGGGAAATGCAGTTGTTTACTCCCAATGTTAGAACTCACTATGAATCATAATTTTCATCAGTTTACTTCATTTGTTAGGAGCTATGATAGACTCAAGTAAAACTGTAATTCTCCAAAGAACTTAAAGACATTGATGTTAATTAAATATAAAACAGATACCTAATAGAGACAATCAGCCAAGCTAAAACAACTCTCTTAAGAATACAAAAAAATTGGTAAGCCTTTGGTAACATTAGTCAAGAAAAATAGAAGGCATAAATAACCAAAATAGCCCATGGGAAGAGGAACAGAATTCCAGAGACTGCTGGAGGATTCTGGTCTGGCTAGAGATGCTGGTAGCTTCTCTGTCCTGCCAATATGAACTTCTTAACATTGCTCAAAGCTGTCCTCTGTGCTCACAGCCCACCCCTCAGCTGGGGGCTTTCACATGTTCTGTTGCCCTGGTCTCTCCTTGGCCCCTCACCTCTGCCCTCTTCCCTCTCACCTGTGCTGTGCTTTCAGACTCTCGCAGCCTCCAGAAGAAATCCTAGACCACTCAGCGTGGCATCCACAGCCTTTCTTGGGCTATTGCTGGTCTCTCTTCCAGCTCTATTGTCCAGTCCTAAATTAAAACACGTTTGATTCTCCAAATTTCTCCTTGTAACTGCCTCCTTCTGTAATCTTGCTCAGGACTCTTCCACTTCTCTTCTCAGGGGACCCAAATGTATTCAAGTAAAATGTTACCATTTCTCCAAGGTTCCTGATGTGGTTTGGATTTATATTCTCGCCCAAATTTCATGTCAAACTGTGATCCCCAATGTTGGAGGTGGGGCCTGGTGGGAGGTGATTAGATCACGGGGGCGGATCTCCCCCTTGGTGTTGTTCTCTTGATAGTGAGTTCTCGTGAGATCTGGTTGTCTAAAAGTGTGTAGCGCCCGCCATGTGCAGTGCTGACTCCCCCTTTGCCTTCTGCCATGATAGGAAACTTCCTGAGGCCTCCGCAGAAGCAGAAGCCGCTATGCTTCCAGTACAGCCTGTGGAACTGTGAGCCAATTAAATCTCTTTTCTTTATAAATTACCTCATCTCAGGTAGTTCTTTCTAGCAGTGTGAGAACAGTCTAATACAGTCCCCAAGTTGGAAACCAGACTTCTTCTTCCCAACATCTATAATAATTTTTGTATCTTTTTATCTTGACATCATTTCACATACATAGAAAAGTTGCCTGAGTAATAAAAACAAGTTCTGTGTACCATTTCCCAGATTCACAGACTACTCACATCTTGCCTTGCTTTTTTCTCCCTCTGCGCACATGTGTGCTTGTATGCACACACACATGCACACACACACACACACACACACACGCATTTTATGAAACATGTGAGAGTAAATTAGAAACATGTTGCCTCTTTTCCCTTAAGTGCTTCTGTGTGTGTGTGTGTGTGTGTGTGTGTGTGTGTGTGTGTGTGTGTCTTAAGACCAAGGACATTTTCTTGCAAACCACAGTGCAATAATCAAGATTAGAAAATGTAACATTGGTACAGTACTATTATCTAACCCAAAGTCTATGTTCCAATTTCATCAATTGTCCCAATATGTCCTTTATAGCTGTTGTCCCCAAACCAGGATCAATTCAGGAGCACTGGCTGCCCTTGGTTACCATGTCCCTTTGGTCTCCTTCAGTCTGGATGCCTCAACATTCGTTTGTCTTTCTTACAGGACTATGAATGGATTTGTCTCACATACCTTAACAATTGCTCCCTCATGTAATGGTTATTTATGTACATTATTCATGACGCTTGCCAGCCATTCGACTCCTCTGAGGGGTAATCCATGTGTGGCACAACTTTCAAGCTCACCCAGCACTTCCCAAAGTGCCTGGCACATTCTAGATTTATTACGAACAAAAGGACAGCTGTCCCAGTATTTGGAGAGGTTGCTTTGTAGGACTACTTTCGAGTAGTCGAGCTCCAAAGAGTCTGTCTCAATTAATGGTGCACCTGGACACTGAAGGTGAGTCCTACATTTTGACAAAGAAGGTGGTGGGCCAAGGAAAGGAGAGAGATTTTTAAAATATTTCCATAAAATTGAGAGCAAAGAGCACAAAGCAAGGCCACCCAGGCTTTAGTCCTTGTCTTGTGCTGCGGACTCCATGTCCTGCCCCCAGCAATCTCAGGAGCAGACGAGTCTACCCGCCTTCACAGGAGTTTAGTGTACGTTTGGTCTCTTTGTTTGAACTGGATCTTTTCTATTAACATTTAAACACGTTCATGCCTCTTTCACCTAAAATACGAGCCCTCACTATACTTCAGTTGTCCATCTTTCCCAGTGCCTGTATCAGTAGCTATGAACAAGAATGGCATCGGTGTCACCAAACTGAAGGGACGTTTTCCAGACCTTAGCTCCCTTGGCCTTTCAGCACTATTAAACCCTCTCCATCA
>NW_012101588.1:715694-722252 GCF_000951045.1 Mandrillus leucophaeus | reverse complement strand
GCCCTGGGTCTCCTCAGACACCGCGCCCTGGGTCTCCTCAGACACCGTGCCCTGGGTCTCCTCAGACACCGTGCCCTGGGTTTCTTCCTGCCTATGTGGTCACATCTGCGTTTCCTGTGAGGCTCCTTCTCCTCACCCAGCCATTAAATATGAGCCTCCTCAGTGCGTGGAGCCTTCTCTTTGCGGTTGCTACTCTCTCGCTCCTCATGTCAGCCTTGTCCGTGGCTTTAACCGACACATATGCAAATGACTCAAATTTACACACCCAGCCCTGCCTTCTCCCTAGAGCACTAGACCAAATCTCTCACTGCCTCTTTGACATCTACATTAGTGCATATCAAACACACCCTAAACTCAACATGGCTGGATTGGTTTGCTGGGGCTGCAATCACCAAGTACCACAGACTTGGGGGCTTCAGTAGCAGAAACGTGTCCTGTCACGATTCAAGAGGCCAGAAGATCAAGGTGTGGGCAGAGGTTGACAACTGTTCTACCCAGTGAGGCACAGGTGATGTGTTAGCTGCGGGTTGGCGGTCATCACCGGGTCAGGGATCTGATGGGTTTTGGATGTCCCAGTGCAGGCAGAGCCACAGTGAGGTGTCTTCCTCCTCTCTCAGCCTGAGGGACTGAAGCTCCCACTTCCCCAGACCTCAGTGGAGAATGAACAAGTGTCAGCCCCCCACTGAAGACCACACAGAAAAAGACATGAGACCTTGGGGAGGGGAGTGAGGAGGAGAGAGCAGAGAATGAGGAGATTAAAAGATCTGAGGGGCAGGGGGAAGAAGGTACAAGAGGAAGGGCACCCCCAAAATCCAGAATTAAGGCACCCCATTGCGAGCTACCCATGAGTCCAGGGTGAGTACAGAGAACAGAGAATAATATAGAGAATCCAATCCTGTGTTCGAAAGTGCTGTGATGGATGGGCCTCTGGGCCAAAGCAAAGAATGACTACTGCTTTTTTAGACGTGTGTGCCCTGGCCACCCCCAACCCTGCTTCTCCTCCAGGCAGCACCCTTGCCTTTGGCCAGCGTGGACTGCAGGGAGCCGGTGTGGACGGTGGGGTCAAAGCCTGGGGGAAACCAGCTTGGTCTGAGAACGCCTTTGTGGCTGGGCTTGCCGCCTCCACTCTCCCTGACATGAAGTTAATACATCCTGAGGGCCGTTTGTTCCTTTCTTCAGAGCACTGATCACAGTGAACACTCTTTTGTTTGTGTGATAATTGTCCTATTTCCGGCTCTTCGAAGGTCATGGGTAACTGGGGGCTGATTTTTTTTCTCATTGTTTCATTTCTCATGCATATTAATTAGTCCCTTAAAAAGTATTCATTGTCTGATAACTAAATAAACAAATTGATTTACTCTCTTCTGTGAAGGCACTGGCTACTACGGCTATTTTGAAATATAAGGGAGTAAATATATTCAGCCAAGAAAAAGCCATGAAACATACTTTCCACTTACAGATAATATTCATCCTAAATATGTAACTGTAGTTTCTCAAGGAATGAAAAAATTACTTTAAAAAACTCTTGACCGGACGCGGTGGCTCATGCCTGTAATCCCAGTACTTTGGGAGGCCAAGATGGATGGATCACGAGGTCAGGATTTCGGGACCATCCTGGCTAATACCCTGTCTCTACTAAAAATACAAAAAATTAGCCAGGCATGGTGGTGGGCGCCTGTAGTCCAGCTACTACTCGGGAGGCTGAGGCAGGAGAATGGCATGAACCCGGGAGGCAGAGCTTGCAGTGAGCCAAGATCACGCCACTGCACTCCAGCCTGGGCGACAGAGCAAGACTCCATCTCAAAAAAAAAAAAAAAAAAAACTCTTAAAAGGATGTAAGTTTATATTTATTAAAAAATTTTTTTTCACGTGGCATATTTTATTCTCAAACTCAGGGTATCATCTTGTTTTAGAAGCACATGCTAAGCACCTCAATTCTGTTTTCTGATCCAATCTGAGTGAACAGGAAAATTTAACCCATTCACTTTCAATATAATAAAGTGAAGTGTGATGAAAGAATGGCAACAAGGACAGGCTGTGTTCTGTTCAAAAGAAGGTGAAATTGTCTGAGATTACAGCAGCCTGATTTTACCAATTTCCCCATTGCTAAAGGCCCCAATCGCCTGCCATTTTCCAGCCGGGGCCCACAACACTTTTGACTGAGCCCAGCTGATTTTTCAGAGTCACCAGCCTCCTTCCCTGAGACAATCCCCTCCCTCCATCTTTTCCTCCCATTTCCTGGCACCCAGAGCTTTCACATTTCATCCCGTATCAAAATAGTGTGCTCAGAAAAGGATGTGACTTTCAAAGGCCTAGAGTGACCAGCTTAGCAACGGAGAAGCTTAACAGCTTCTCGGGAACTTATATTTAAGCTTTGAGAAGAATTATGGAATCAACACCTTTGTTTCCAAGTAAAACATTTTCTAGATCAAGCAAGAGATATTTCGGAGATTAAACTATAGCTACAGTTTAGCATACTAATACTTTTTAAACAAACAGCAGTATCATGAGCTTTTCACATTATTATCATTATTATTATTGTTGTTATTATTATTTTCAGACGGAGTCTCGCTCTTTCACCAGACTGGAGTGCAGTGGCGCCATCTCGGCTCACTGCAACCTCTGCCTCCCAGGTTCAAGTGATTCTCCTGCCTCAGCCTCCCGAGTAGCTGAGAGCTTTTCACATTATTGAAGAGTCTTTGAATACAGGATTCCAGACATAGATATTTTACTGGACTCCCCCTCAGAGACTTATTGAGAATCCAGGCCAGGCGCGGTGGCTCACACCTGTAATTCCAGCACTTTGGGAGGCCAAGAGTGGTGGATCGCTTGCAGTCAAGAGTTCGAGACCAGCCTGGCCAACATGGCAAAACTCCGTCTCTACTAAAAATACAAAAATTAGCTGGGCGTGGTGGTGCATGCCTGTAGTCCCAGCTACTCAGGAGGCTGAGGCAGGGAGAATTGCTCGAACCGGGAGGCGGAGGTTGCAGTGAGCCGAGATCGTGCCACTGCACTCCAGCCTGGAGTGAGACTTCATGTGAAAAAAAAAAAAAAAAAAAAAAGAATCCATTTGGTTGATCCCAAGAATCCCCAAACGAGACAGTGTCTGAATTGTAAAGCTGTTTTACACAAGCCTCCACAACACTGTTCAGTTGATTTGCTTATTACAAAATGAGAAAGGAGGACATACTTTCTTCCCAGGTCCCTAGTTGGTCATAGTAGAAGGAATTTCTCTTTGGTGGCTATTCAACAGGATGAATTCCTGATATCTATTATCAGCTACATATTGACATCCAGGGAGGGTTCGGATGACATCCACAGAGTGCTCTCAGTGCTTCATTTTGTCCACATATCTCCCTCTATCAAGGTTTCTAGTGTTAGAACAGAACTTGTAGACATTGCTTGGGTGATCCAGATAATTAATTGGCAATGCTGAAATTATCAAAAAATAAAGGCTTTTGTGTTATTGTCTTCTATAACAATACAATGATCAAAATGGAGAGTAGGAGCAACTGGTAAATGAAAAGGAAAACAAAACTTTAGGTCAGGTATTCCAGTGCGTCCTTGGAACATCTCAGTGAGCATGTGGCCTCTTTGTGCACATTAACTGCTTGTTACATCATGAGAAAGTTACTGACGTCCTTCACTGAAGGTCAAGATCACGCTGCTTCTGGTAGCCTCGCCACATGATGCCAGAAGTCTCCAGTCATGGAGTTCATGATGGAGCCCCTCCCACAGGGGCTGGCAGTGTCACAGAAAGGAGTGTTCTCAGGCTATTTTGGGAATCCTGTTCCCAGAGAGAAACGAGGAAGGCAGACTCACGTGAAACTGGAAAGGATGTGGGGAGAAAATAACTTACTAAGCTTCGTGGGGCTGGAAAGGAAGAAGGAGTACACAAGTTCAGGCTTATTATTGTTATTTTTAATGGGAGAAAGGCTGTAGGAGTCATTCTGGCTACTCACTTCGGTCCTGAGAGAGGAGCTGGGCCCACAGGTGTGGCGTGGACGCATGGCACTCATGTTCCCACTTGCCTCCGAATCCGGCCAGATCCCAGACTGGGTTTATGTTTGTGGAGTTTATGGGACTTTCGTTTTTGGCTAAAAGAGGAAAATTTGGGGAAACGAAGTGTTTCAGTGCCTCCAAAAGAAGCCAGGAGCAGTGGCCAATGCTGGAGCTGGGATGGTGTCCATCCTGCTAGACCTGAGATTTGGAGTGCCTGGGGGAAAAGGGACAAACCGGAAACTGAAGGAACTCTGTGCAAGACTCTGAGATGTGGAGCAGAAGCTTCATGGCCAGGTGGCAAGACAACGCAGAGCCACCTGGAAGCCAGCTCGTCCACCCTCCGCCCAGAGGTCCAGGACCAGGGCTCTGGTGCCCTGACAGCTGCAGGCAGCACAGAGTGGAGACAGGAGAATGGTGGAGGCAGCCACCTGCTCAGGGACGTACCAGCTGCAGGGGCGATGGGGACATGCAGGACCACAGGTCAGGCTCACTTCAGAGGGTGCAGGGAGGCCCCGCCACAGTGGGGAGGTCTGTGGGGGTGGTGGGAGACAGGCTGGGAGCTGATTCAGCTGCTAAGAGCTGAAAGCTCTCAGCCCTTATAACCTAGGCAGACCTGCCAAAATAATGTCCTTTCCTCCTAAAGGCTGGAGAGCCCTAGAACATTCAGTCTAGATCCTCATATCAAAAGCAGTTGTGTGGGCTTATTTTAAGAGACCCCAATGAAATGGAATACAGCCATTCTCCCTTAAGGAAAAATAAAAAAACAAAACACAGATAGGCACTCTGTGTGTCAGGGTGAAGTTTAGGGGCTTCTTTTAAATAGTCCTTCCCTTCCTGTCCCCCAAAACCCCCAGGAGCTGAATCTGCATCATAGAAAATAGTTCCACGAGGCCAGTGCCTCCTGCGGGCAACCTCCCCCAAGCCGCACCCTCAAAAAAATTTTAAACACAAAACATCAAGAACAACACCTAAATTGAGGCCTGGTTTGGGCAAAAGACTTCAGATGTTTGCCACGGGAAGGCTTCCTTCCTTGCCCTATTTTTAGAGGACAAAGGGGGAAAAAGGATTCTACCATTATTTTTATATCAAAACATATTTTTTCCTGGGGCAATGTAGTGGGCTGAACAGTGTCTCACCCCAAAAGATATGTCTACACCCTCACCTTTGGAAGCTCTGAATGTGATTTTATTTGGAAAATGGGTCTTTGAAGATGTAATTAAGTTAAGGATCTCAACATGAGCTTATCCTGAATTATGCAGGTGGATCCTAAATCCAATGCCAAGTGCCTGAGCTGCACAGAGGAGAGAAACACAGGGAGAAGAGGAGAAGGCCATGGGGAGATGGAGGCAGAGAAGGGAGCCATGTAGCCGCAAGCCCAGGAACGCCTGCAGCCACCAGAAAATGGAAGAGGCTGGGAACAGACCCTCCTCTAGAGCCTCAGGAGGGAGAGCAGCCTTGTTGACACCTGGATCTTGGGCTTCCGTCCTCCAGAACTATGAGATAATGGAGTTCTGTTGTTTTGAGCCAGGAACTGGGTCTTCTTTACATTTTAGCCTACAGTTTTCATCCTTCCCTGTCATTCAGTCCTGTTCAGGAGATGGCAAAAAGCTTTCTGCATTTTTCTTTTTTTTTGAGATGGAGTTTCGCTCTTGTTGCCCAGGCTGGAATGCAATGGCACAATCTCAGCTCACCGCAACCTCTGCCTCCCGGGTTCAAGCAAGTCTCCTGTCTCGGCCTCCCGAGTAGCTGGGATTACAGGCATACGCCACCACACCCAGCTAATTTTGTATTTTTAGTGGAGATGGAGTTTCTCCTTGTTGGTCAGGCTGGTCTCAAACTCCTAACCTCAGGTAATCCACCCACCTCGGCCTCCCAAAGTGCTGGGATTACAGGCGTGAGCCACCACGCCCGGCCTAAAGGCAAAAAGCTTTCTGATGTTTGTATTTGTGACTCTACCTCAAAGCTGATTAACACAAGAGTGAACACTGAAATAACTGAAGTTTGAACTGAGTAGCTGAAGAAATGAAATACACTGTGAGAAGCCTCATTTTCAAATGCCAGCAGCTCCACCAGAGGACTTGGCTGACGACAGACTTGCCTGAAATTTGGTGAGGTTTATTATACCACTCAGGAATGGCCCATTTCACCATCCCCATGGGAAGTCTTAACACTTTTGAAGC
The DNA here is from genome assembly GCF_000951045.1 of Mandrillus leucophaeus. Lineage (NCBI taxonomy): Eukaryota > Metazoa > Chordata > Mammalia > Primates > Cercopithecidae > Mandrillus > Mandrillus leucophaeus. The sequence goes on along the minus strand of NW_012101588.1, from coordinate 716,070 downwards.
CGGGGGAGGCATAAAAAATGTTAGAAGATCAGAGATGCAGGAAAGCTGGTATTCTCGTCGCACATGGTTGAGTCAGGAGACACCATCCACAGTTCCAGGACAAGAAATCGAGATTTGATAACTTCATTGAAACACATAACTCAAAATTATCTGTAGCAGTAAAACACTTAAAGGACTATAGGGAAAAATTGCTTATGTTTTGCAGAAAGGAGTCACTAGATGTTATCGAGGGTTACTAAACAAGAAAGAGAAGCCTAGGCTTATTATTCCACATTACAGCAGTAACTTTCAAGAGGACTGAAAACTGAAATTGTTAAAAAAATGGTCAGCCAGCTGGGCGCGGTGGCTCAAGCCTGTAATCCCAGCACTTTGGGAG
>NW_012101588.1:700279-715419 GCF_000951045.1 Mandrillus leucophaeus | reverse complement strand
CACTGGGGAAGGGGAAGGGTTTGTGAAAGTCATCAGAATCAAAATGGAGTCACTTGTGTTAAATGAAACAAAACAAAACGCCCTGACAAACAGAGCTAGGAAGGCTATGAAGAGAGGGTTCTTACACTTGTATGCCTGATAACAAAAGTCTCACAAAAGATTCTGCGGAAACCATAACCTTGCACAAAGGCCACTGCAACTTACACAGAAAATACATACCTTGGACAGGCATGACCCTTGTGATTGACCCTTGTAGCCAAGGATAATCATTTCAAAACAAGTGTGTCATCCTCCTCATTTCTCCTTTAAAAACCCGTCTTCCTTTACCTCCCTGAATAGGCATATAGTTTACCATGGTGCACGTATTCCCACTGCAATGCCCTATTCCCGGGGGAGCCTCTTTTTCCTTTAGAGAGCCTCTGTTATTTAAGGTGACAGGTTGCATAATAGGCTGTTGTTTTCCATATTTCCTTTTTATATCATTTAGTTTTCATATGCATGTATTATTTTAATGAAATGTTTCAAAATAAAATAATCCAACAGTAAAATATGTTTCCAAAGTAGAGATTGAGGGAGAGTGAAAAAGGGGTAGAGGAGGCCGGAGACCCATGGAATGGGGCCCCTCTGGACTTCTTTCCTAGTCCTGGGTATCAGGTACCAGTCCCCAGAGAGGACAACTTGTAATGGGCTGCAGAGTTCCCAGAAGGTCTCTGGTGTCACAGGGCCCCTGCTTGTGCCTATGCCTGAGGGCCCACATTTCATAAGCCGCCTTTGGCACACCAGGGAGCGTCCATGCCAAGCTTGGCTTGGATCACAAATCTGTGAAGACTGGGAATATGGGGGTATTTAAAGACTGACGTCAATCACCCAGGATGCTTTTTGTCCAAAAGTAGAAGTGCTGGTGATGTCTAACTGGTCTTGATTGTGTTTGAAAAGGTATCCCTACCATTAGTATCTGTAGCAAGTGCCATGGCATGTCGCCAGCATTCATGGATTTGCAAGGTAGTCAGAAAATGCTGGGATAATTTTGGAATTGGAAGAGTTTTAAAATTTTTTATTAGAAAGGGGTAGAGAAGAGAGAAGTCGTTTCCATCCAGTTCCACACAGTTTCCTCACTCTCTCTCTCTCACTCTGTCTGCCTCTCTCCATTTAAAATTTATTTCAAAGATGGGTTTTGGAAGGCAATTTTGATTATGTAGGGGATATGTAGCTATGTCTGTCAAAGACAAAAAAGCTAATGAACCCTTTCACTAGGTACTGGAGAAGGCTGCACTCGGAAATGCAAGGCACTCTCTACCACTCAACAATTTTGGGGGTAAAAATCTTACTTTTTATATTCTTCACCAAGTTTGTTCAAGAATTCAGGCATTCGCTGTTTCCCATCTAAAGCCCATAGGAGCAATAAGGAGGCCTTTTCTACAAGACACGGGAGAAAAGGGAGAGTAGATGACAGCAGCTGTGATCTCCTCTGCATTCCTCAGGGCAAGTTCCTCTTGGGCAAATGTAAACTAATTTGCAAATGTAGACCCAGGAACCTCGGAAATTAATCACTAATGCTGATAAAGACCTGGAACAGATAAATATAGAAAGGACTCAGAGCTCTAATTTGGAGGTAAAAAGTCCGGGTTTAAATCCCAACTCTGCCTCTTACTGATGGCTTATTTGTTTGTCTGAACTTCAGTCTCTCTGAGAAAGAAGAAAGCAGAATGACCAGGTGCAGAAACCACTGGCTTTAGAATCGGATGGACTTGTATTTGAATTCTGGATTTGTGTGGATTTACGCTCTCTGAACCCTGGTTTACCCTATGAAATTGGGCATAAAGATTAAATGAGATGAAGTGTGCAAAAATATCGGGGACGGTCTAGTGAATATTCCACCGGAAGAGGTAAGACCTGAGGAGGTAAAAATAAAATAAAAGGCTGCCTATGAAATTGAGGTAAGAGAAAGAGGGAGGAGAGGTGGGAAGGACTGAAAGTGGGAAAGAATCCCGATTTCGATGACGTGACTGGGAAGAAGACTCTCAGTTGTTCCTTGTCTTAGCAAAATTAAAGATCCATTAGCTTAATGATATAAGTAGATCAGATAGGATGAGTCACCATGTATTTTGGGGTCCATTTGCTACTGCAGCTATGCCTACTCTGCTACTGATGACAACTGGAGCTGAGGGGTAGTGGAGATTGCCCAAGGGGAGTTTGTAGGAAAGCAATTTGGACAGAACCCGTGGAATGCCCCAGTGAGAGGAGTGGACAGAGGGAAAAAGAACCCACTAAGATGTCTAAGGAGTGGGCTTTTGGGCCGTTCAGAAGTCAAGGGAAGAAAGTGGCCCACAGAGTGGTTGCACATTCTTTATGAAGGAAGGTTCAATAGCATGAAATGCTGCCAGGGAGACAAGTAATGACCTTGCCAAAAGGTGGCCTTGAGCAAGCGTATCAAGATAGTGGCATGGTGAAGACAGGGCAAGTGGACATGGTGGGGGAATGAGGGCAAGGGGAGAAGAAACCTCGACTGAGAAGGAGTGGGTGGTGCTGCGGAGACATGTGGTTGTCGGAAGATGTGCTTTCTTCCTCCTCCTTCTTCTTTTTCTTTTTAGTTCTTTCCTTCATGCCTCCTTGTTTTCCTTCTTTGAGTAGAGACCATGTTTAAATTCTAATGAAAAAAGGGAAATTAAAGATGCAGACAAATAATTTCCAAAACTCTCATCTACTGTCCAGGTGGCTGTCTCATACCAGGTGGCTGTCTCATAACAGGTGGTTGTCTCATACCAGGTTGCTGTCTCATACTAGCTGGCTGTCTCATACCAGGTGGTTGTCTCCTGTTCAGGTGGCTGTCTCATACCAAGTGGCTGTCTCATGTCCAGGTGGCTGTCTCATATAACCAATTTGTTGCCAACCCAATGGCTCCCTCTGGGGGTCCCTTGGACACTTGAAGTTCAGCGTGTCTACAACTGGCTTTCCTGTTTTTCTTCCAGTCTCTTGCTTCTCTTATCCTCCTGCCTGGCTCCACCATTCATCCTCCCAGTGGCCAAGTCAGATGCCTGTGGACCACCCTAAAATCCATCTTCTCCCTCCCCACACAGAGCGCTGGCCTGCTACCTCTTAACACCCACTGTCACCCCTTAGTAGATGTCCTCACTGTCTCTCCAGGGACTACTGAGAGAGGTTCCTGAATGGCTACCTTGTCTATATCCCCATTTCTTTAAGATCTTTCCACAATTAAATAACCCAGTCTTTCAAGGAATTCTTCTCCTTTGGGATTCCAGCTGTAGGAGAAGGTGTGTAGCATTCCAAATGTGATGTGGCTTACTTGTCTTTACCTGTTTGCATTCATCATCCTCAGCCTGGAGTGGCTTCTTATCCTCATGGCTCAGACGCAAATCCAGGGCTGAGTGTTTTCTGATTCCCAGACAGAACTGATGACCACCTTTCCTTTGTCTGGAGACAAAACTAGTACTCTGACCTGATTTCATATATCTCTCTGTTCCTTCTATCCTGGAGAGAACATTCTTTCAGGGCAAGGATAGTATCTTATTAACTTCTGTACGCCTAGTAGCTGGTTCAATAGTAGGAGCTCCATGAATGAACAAATGAATGCATACATGAATGAATGAAATGAAGAAGATAGGGATAAATGCAGTTTTGTGGTACTGATTCCTCACCTCACTTTTTAGGTTCAGATCCTTTACTAGCCAGAAAGCCTCCAAATCAGATTGTTACTCTCTGAGTTCATTCCTCTTATTGCCCATAGGACAGCCACCATAAAAGGGTCTGCCATGTTGCCTGCATTTCCCATGGTTTGCCCCGAGGAACCACTAGTCTTTCAAGATGTTCTTTGAGAGAAAGACACCAAGGTCACAATAAGTTTTGGAAACAGTGTGTACCCCTTCCCTTCTTGGGAAGAAGTTTTATAGTAAAAAGCTTAGTTTGGTTGCCCAAGGCCTCCCAAACATGTTTGAAATGCAACGCTTTTTTCTTCAAGCCACATCTTGAAGTTTTAATATCTCCTAAAGTTTGTGAATGCTGTTCTATCATTGTCTTTCAATTTACTAACATGGTGGGATGGCCCTAGTTAAGAGAGCTCACTGGTTTCCTACGCAGTGACTCGGGGCAGTCTTCTGAAAACAAAATGGCTATGAGGTGTCAACATATTTCTGCTTTTCAAATACACAATATGTTTTGAGTTTATAACATGTTTTATAAATTGATTATTTTTTCTCAGTTACGAACATCTATACTTATCTAAGAGATTCCCTTTATTTTATGAGGTTTATATTCTTTTTGGTAGAAAACATTTTGTTCCACCTTAACTGAGGATTAATAAAGTAAGATGTATAAATGTTATTTTGATTTCTTAATTGAAATGTAATTTAAAGTTGGGTCTTGCTGCCTTTTGGGGCTTCACGCCAGGCACCTTAAGGAAAGACAAATCAAATTATTCTCCAACGTGCTCTGGGAGGTGAGCCTCAAACCTGAATATTTCATGTTTTGAAATTTGAGTTTTCAGAGTCAGAAATTTAGAGTATATCCATACAGATATCCTAGAATAAAACATACACTTCTTATTTAAAAGTTAAGTTTAAAGATACTTTATCATCTAAATAATCCATCCATCTAGTTGACTTCTACAGGTGAGCTAGCATAATTAAATCATTTTCCTTTCATTTCCATTAATATTGGCTTTCCTGAAAGGATAACAGGAATTTCAAATTCTATTATAAAGCTGATATTTAAAAGCTCAATTTCACCATTTTTCCAAACCCAATTTTCTAAGTATTTTGATTAATTAATGCTATGTGTACATCATACTTTCAGCCATCTGAAAAGTCATTCCTAGGGCATTTCATGAGTGAAGATTATGCCAACGCTTCAGATATCATATCTGTAAAAAAAATTTTGATATTCTCTAATGGAGATTTCACAGTCACAAAATATCCAAGTGGAAAAATTTTTTAAATCAGTTTGTCGGCCACCATATCTGAGGTATAAAAATGCACCCCCATTGAACAAAAGTCTGCCAACAACACAAACTGAGGATCTTTTAGGTTGCGTCTATATGATACCTGCAAGGGCAATGAGGCCATAAATCAACTCTCACTCTGGCAAGTTTCCTTTGTAAAGTTGTTGTGTTGGCATCACCGGCTCATGACAGGCTGCTCAGAAGCACATCCGAAAACGTCAGTGGAGCAATAATTAGCAACTGCGTCAGGCATTTGGGCCCATTTTGATAATGTGAGATCATGGCTTTTCTGCTCTTGGATGAACAAAAAATAACGGTGTTTGGAAACCACAGAAGACCTAATTTATTTTGTTCACTTGGGTGTTGGGGAAGGTATGATTACACCAAATCATTTTTTTAAAAAGCGGTGCAGAAAATACGAATATTCTAAACTGATAATCAAATGAGTTGTTGGGTTTTCCTCAAAATGATTCAGAGAGTCAAGGAATTATTTGTAGAATATCTAGTGATATGTCCTGAACTACATTGGGCATTTTTCACACAAGAGAAATATATAATACAGTACCTGTGTTCAAAAAGATTAAGGACACAATAATAACTTATTTAACACAATTTTTTAAAAGTATGGGTAAGGTGCAGTGGTTCATGCCTGTAATCCTAGCACTTTGGGAGGCCAAGGCGGGTGGATCATTCGAGCCTAGGAGTTTGAGATTGGCCTGGCCAAACCCCATCTCTACAAAAAATATGACAATCAGCTGGGTGTGGGGACACACACCTATAGTCATAACTACTTGGGAGGATTGCTTGAGCCTAGGAGGTGGAGGTTGCAGTGAGCCGAGATCATGCCACTGCACTCCAGCCTGGCCAACAGAGTGAGGCCCTATCTCAAAAAAGAAAAAAAAAAAGGCAGGGGGAGGGAACTTCCTGCTAAGGGTATGCTATTGAATGTTAAGTGGTTTGATGTGAGCATAAATATTTAGGAGTTAAGAGAAACAAGCAGAGTTTAGGAAAGAGGCATGAGGGAGGTGAGATTAAGTGCGATTTGGAAATGGCAAGAACTTTGAAAAATAGTTAATATTGATCAAACCCTTCTTTTTGTCTGACACTATGCTGAACAATTGACTTACAGTGTTTCCTTTGTTTCTCCCTACAGTTCTACAGGGTTGATGCTGTTATTTATCCCCGTTTTACCAAAGAGGAAATGAAATGCAAAGAGGGTGAGCAGTGTGTCTGACACATAGCAAATGAATGACAGAGGTGGAATTCCAGAGCAGCTTCTAGCAGTTGCCTGCTTGACCACCGTGCTGCAATAGCTAGCTATGTTGACCTGCAGGGTGTAGGTAAAGATATGATATGGGTATAAATGGAGACGTATATATTAGATGTGGTGTGAACAGGAGATAGTGATAAGAGAGATCATCTCAGATTGAAGAGAAGGATTAAGCACATGTATGAAGAGGGCATTGGCATGGGCTTGGGGGTGGTGATGAAAATACTGACTGATAAAGAGGGCTTATCTTGCGAGGGGTCACATGATTAGGGGATGGGTTATGGAGTCCCCAGTGGTCAGTGTTAGCACGTGACAGGAAGTGTTGGCTAGTCTGGAACGAAGACTCAAGTGTGTAGTGGTTGATCAAATAGGTGACCACTATACTTTGTCTGTGGGCTTTGGGCACACAGAATATTTAGGGACACAAGCCTAGATGCCACGGATATCCGCTGATTTGACTGGAGTCCAGGAAACCTTTGGGAGAAAACTCGAACTCTGACTGTACCTGTGGCTCAGACACGCCAATCTGAGGGATAGATTGGAGCCGGGAGCAGTGGGAACCTGTAGGGTGGACTGGAAGGGAAATTTGTCCGGTTCCCTTTCATCCCTATCCAGAGAACAGAGGCCCCTAGTGAGTGTGCACTAAGAGACGTGAACCTGCCGTTCCTGGCATTCTCAAGCCTCCCACGTGTATACATCACCAATTGAATTGTTCACTTTCCAACAAGATGATTCCTGTGCTCAAGCCAATGGCTTCGTCAAACCCCTGACCAAAACACCCATGATCTGTTCTCATTCTGGATACTGAAAAGACATTCAGCTAGGATTTTTAACCACATACTATTTTCTTTCTGTGCTCTGACTTAAGAACTTGCCCATGAGTAAAATGCAAATCCACAGTACACATGAGACACCCCCACCCGTCCTCGTCCTAGAGATTCCTAGAAAGGTACAAGAAGTACAGAAAACTGTCAAGATGGTGTTTGGGGAATTATAAAAATCAGTTCCTGGGAACTCCCAGACACGTTTGAGTGTGAGACCACTGCGAGGATAGGGCTTCCTGCAGGACTGAAGAATGACCGCTACTGAGGTTCACACGGAGGTGTTGAAGGGGTTGCATTTGTGAGCACAGATGCCCTGGAGAACAAGGTATTAAATACAACTGTTTGGAGGTACATTTAGGTATGTTGTGGGATGTGCACACACAACTCCTATGCACCATGCTGTGTTGTTGTATCTATTAAGAAAAGATAGCAAGTCTTTTGCAGTAAGATCACTAATTAACACCAGTAATTAAAACAGTAAAAGAGTAGAAGAAACACAAATGTTATTTTTTTCAGTAATGGCCTTCTTATAAGACTTTGGCTTGGGGAAATATGCTTGGTCACCATATTTGTAAAACTTGTGAAACTTGCCCATTCATCGTCAGATGAATGCTTATTTCAAAGCAGAAGAAACCCATAGCTGTGGCTTCCATTTCACTTGTCCTTTGTGCTACACCTAAGGTCACAGTCACAGCAGGTCATAGACCACCCCCAACCTACAGACGGGTTGGACTTCAAGAGTACAGTTGTGAATCGATTCTCTGGAATACAGAAGCAATTCCCTATAGAAACAATGCTAGGAAAGAAGCCTCGACTCTCAGGCCAGCCTGTAAAACTCTATTAGCCCCCTGAGCTCTGAAGTGTACCAAGAGCCCCTGTGCACCTGTGAGACTGGGGATAGAGCCGACCTGGGAGGTGGGGCTGGATCTGGAATTCAGGCGCTGCCATGTCTATTAAAGGAGGAGCACCAGGGTATGATCATTTTCGCAAAGTTTCTCAGGACTGGTTGTCCTAGCCATATATCATCACTGAAAAAACAAAACAAAACAAAATGACTTTTTGTTCTGAAGTAGCTCAAGACTCACAAGAAGTTGCCAGAATAGTACGGAGGGGTTCCATCTACCCTTCAGACAGCTTCCTCAATGGCCATGTCACACAGAACTAGAGTGCCTTGTCAGAACCGGGAAGCTGACATTGATACAATGCTATTATCTCAGGTAGAGAAATTACTTGGATTTGATTTACTCCCTTTTTTCCCCCTAATCAAATACAATGCTCTGGAATTATTTTTCAAGTGTTACAAATGCTAAAAATCTTTATTTTTGCAACAAAAGCTTCCATTCTTCACTGCAGGAACACTTTTTTTTTCTTTTTCTTTTGCTTTTTTTTTTGAGACGGAGTCTCGCTCTCTCGCCCAGGCTGGAGTGCAGTGGTGCAATCTCGGCTCATTGTAAGCTCCGCCTCCCTGGTTCCTGTGGTTCTTCTGCCTCAGCCTCTCGAGTTCACGCCATCCTCCTGCCTCAGCCTCCTGAGTAGCTGGGACTACAGGCGCCCGTCACCACACCTGGCTAATTTTTTGTGTTTTTAGTAGAGATGGAGTTTCACTATGTTAGCCAGGATGGTCTCCATCTCCTGACCTTGTGATCCACCCACCTCAGCCTCCCAAAGTGCTGGGATTACAGGCCTGAGCCACTGTGCCAAAAAGCAAATTTGTGCAATATTCTTATTCGAGTTCAAAATGGGTGGGAACATCAACAACGCATTGGGTCCAGGAACTGCTAACAACAAAAACTTTACTGACAATGTTATTTGAATGAAGACTGGGTAGGTTTTACATTCATACAAATTAATTTCAATATAAATAAAGTGAATTTTTTTAATGTATAGAACATACTGTAACCAAAAGGAGATTTATGAAATGAAGGATTTAGTAAAGAATCTGAGGCGGTGTGTTTATCACAGTGCGTGGGCCTGGGTCCTGTTTCCCCTGTGCTATAAACCGAGCAAAGTTCCTTCAGTTGAGTCATTTAATCTCTTTGGTCCTTAATTACTTGATTGGAAAGCAAGGAAATTAGATTACACAGCTTCTAAAACTTATTTCAATTAAAAAAATCCTACGATACCTTCATGTCTAAGATATTATATAGAGATCATTGTAGAATGCATGAGATGGTTTTATTTTTATTTTTTTAAAAAACTAGAACTTAAGTGAAAAGAAAACATGCCTTGTCAGAACATAAAAGTCATGGGGAAAGTTGGAAAGAAAATGTAAACATGTTGTGAGTGTCCAGGGGACCAGGAGACCTGTGGGTGACCCAGAGCAGCAGGAAAGGCAGGCTGTGGGGTGCCACCAGGGAGCCACTGCAGCCCGCCTGACGTTTGTGCAACTGATGCCAACCTTTCCAAGTCTCAGTGTCCACACTTGTGAAAGGCTGGCAGCCCCCCGTCACTGTGGTTCTGAGGATTACAGGGCCACAGTACGTCCAGCACACAGCAGGGCCCCTGGTATAGAGCCCATTTGGTGGAGGATAAGGAGGGCCTAACCCGTGGGAATGAAGTACAGCCTGGGAACAGTGTGAATTGGACGATGTGAAGGGAACCAGGGAGCCAGCCTGCCTTTGACAGTGGCAGTTAGCTTAAGTGGGGAGCCCCTGGTTTCTGAGGAAACCCCTGAGGGGAACATGTTGCGGTGCTTGGGTGTGGCTGGAACCTGGGCACTGACTGGGCTGAACTGAGGAAAGTGACTGGGCTTTCTCACAAGCGGATGGAGAGGCACTCTCGGTCTCAATGGGCTCTGAATTGCAGACAGTCAGAAATGCACAAACCAGAGCTCTCTCATTCATGTTTAGGAAAAGCAAACAGGTCCCACATACGCTTTATCTCACAGTAAATCCGAGATCAGAATTTGGACTGTGGATTCTAGGGAGAACCTAAGATATCTTAATATAAAAGCAAAACAACACTTTGGTGACTTGCTGCTCATACTAGTTTCTTATCCATGAACCCTTCTCTTCTACCATTCTCTGGGCTTTTCTCTGAGTATTTACGGTAGCATCTCAGATAGAGTCTTCTCATTGCTGCCACTCAATATAAATTGTAAAATTATCTAGACAATTAATTACATAAAACAAGAATAAAAGACAGTTAAAACAGAAATATTTGTATATACTCCGGTCATTTACATAAAATTTCCTAATGATATTCTTGTTCCCCTTCTACTTCTTTGGGACTCATTATAAAAAGTTTTCCTTTTAAATGTTTTGGATGGATTTCACCTTTTCATGTTTAAGACATAGCTTTAAAATCTTACAAAACTGAATATTTCAGGCTGGGCACACTGATTCATACCTGTAAACCCAGCATTTTGGGTGTCTGAGATGGGAGGATCGCTTTAGCCCAGGAGATCAAGACCAGTCTGGACAACCTGACAAAACTCCATCTCTACAAAAGATACAAAACATAGCCAGGTGTGGTGGTATTTGCTGGTGGTCCCAGCTACTTGGGAGGTTGAGCGGGGAGGATGACTTGAGCCGAGGAGTTTAGGGCTGCAGTGAGCTGTGATTGAGTCACTGCACTCCAGTCTGGGTGACAGAGTGAGACCCTATCTCAAAAAAAAAAAAAAAGAAAAGAAAAGAAAGAAAAACTTTTGAATATTTCATCTGCCAGCGTCCTACAAACTGCCTCAGAAAACCTGCCTTAGTTTGTACAGGTTTTGTACAAATATGTGCAAACTGCATGAAAAATAACCTGGATGACCATAATTTATACATTTTGGCTTTGTGTTTAAAGGAAGATAACTTGAAGCCACTGCATTTTACAACCAGGAAATGGTCTAATGATCTTAGTTTTATTGTATTTTGAGGAAGAAATCATTTATTGGTTTATACCAGAATGAGAAATTATGCTTTGACTTAGAAAAAATTATTTATAATTAAAAAATACAAATAAAAACTAATTGCAAAAGTAATCTACAAGTAGAATGGTGACTTTAATTTAAAAATTTTTTAAGTATCCCATGAATACTTTTCACAAAGTGTTTACATCAAACCTTCACAGTGTTATAAATGAACCTGCCTACTTGAACTGTGTTAAGAATTTCAATTTTAGCATTTATTGTGTCAAATCCAATGGCTTCTGAACCCAGCGCTATGGGCTTAGCATTGGACAGGCTCTGAGCCTGGAAGGTGAATATTGGTCACATCAGGAGAAAATGTTTCTTTAGACTCTTATACAACCACATATGCACATTATTTGGATAGTGATCCTCTGCACGTAGAGATGAGGCCTCATATTCCATTTTAAGACTTCTACAACACAAGCAAACATAGAAGGCCCAACAAACCCAGGTTTCCAAATGGTTAGAAACCACATCTGTATATAAATGGAATATTCTAAGAGAATTTCAGTAGCTCTGTGGGAAAAAAATGTGATTCATTAGATGAGGCACTTTATGATGTGACTTAAGGGACAGGATGCCTGCCCTAAGAGTTGTGGAGGCTAATGAGGACTATTGTGGCAATGTGGTGCCTCCCCAGCTGCACTGATCAGCGGAAGGATGACCACCTTTTCACACTCATTCTGCCACTCCCCTTTTCTCTCCCCGTGTTGGACATTCCTAATCAGCTGGGGCCTGTTTTCCACTCAGCCTCAAAGTCAGCCTCAACACTGTGCTCCAGATAGCTCCTGCCAAATAAGAGTGGTGGGCTGTGAGTAAAAGCCTGCTTCCCATCCCTTCCCCAAACTGCGTGACGAAAAGATATGAACCCTAGAATTCTCTTGTTGTAATTCAACTCTGGAATATTTAGTCTTATTTAGCATTTTCTTTTTGGCTACCCCTTTCTCCAAAGGTGACTTTAAGTCTAAGATCCTATAGATTTTAAGTACAGAAAAAGCATCTATTTCAAAAGATCTGTAACAGTTTCCCTAAAAAATGAAGACTTTCCTCTAACAAAGTCCAAACTGTAATCCACTGGCAAGCGACAGATAATTATGGTTGTTGGTCAATTTAATTCAACATTAGGGTCTATTTATAGGCCACAGAATAATGGGAGTGCTCTGTAGTTTTTATTACATTCACATGCTAACGTAAAAAATAGCAACTCCACGCCAGATAAAGAAAGAATGAGAGATTTTCAGACATTCCTATCCACTTGTTTAAAAAGTAAATATGAACCTTGATTTTTTTTTTTTCCTGTAGGCCTGAGCACATGTACTACCAGTTCACCTGCCAAATTTCTCTTCCGTGAATCTTAGGAAAAAAATCTTGAAACCAACATTTATTATAGCACTCCCAAGCTAATCTTCTTAGTGCTTTACTCTTCCCAAACTGCATAAATGTCATGATGACTTAGTTTGGCAACTCAATATGTGGTGAATATTCTGGCATTGGTATATTCATTCCTAAATGCAATAAAACTACCAACCATAAAACTTCAGATGAATAAATTAAAATGATTACCTTTTTAAAAAAAGTTAATGTCAGCGTGTTTTTACAAAAGCCTGTGGTTGTGGGACAATTGATTCTTATTATTGCTATTTAACCAATATTTATTGATTACTATGTGTTGATTAGCTCTGTGCACCAGAATGTCTGGTGGCGACAGAAATGTTCTTCCTCTCTCTGTGTAAGCCAGTGTGCTAGTTCCTGCACTTGTGGCTGCTGAGCTCTTGGAATATGGCTCATAGGAACAGAATTATTCATTTTATTTAATTTTAATAAGCGTACATTTAAATGGACACAACATTTTGGATGGTGCAGATATAGAACAGATAACGGATGTTTCAAAGATACAAAGGTGAGTGTGATTTGGTTTTTCTCTCAAAATGCCTACAATGCGATGGCAGAAAAAAAGTGCATACATGATTTTAAACTAAGACTTCAACTGATTTTTGTGGAACTTAGTAAAATGTAAGAGTTGTATGGAAGAAAGAGTCCAAGAATAGCCAAGGAAATTTTGGAGAGGACAAGGTGAGGGGAGAGGATAGGTGGGATTTGTCTTACTAGATATTAAGACTGGTTAAGAACCCCGGGAATGAATGGTGAAATATTAGCCTAGAAGTGGGCAAACAGAGCAGTAGGACAGAATGAAGGCTTAGAAACAGAAGGAAGCAGGGACAGGAACCTACTTTAAGAGAGAGGCAATAGTGTGAGTCAAAGAGAAGTTCAGTTAAGTAGCATCTTGGTGAGTGGTTGTCCTTTCGAAAGAAATAAGTAAAGTTAGATCCCACCATCCTCTGCACAAAAATAACTCCAGAGATATTAAACCTCAATTTGAAAAGTATGATTTAATAAGAATATACAGAAGAAAGTACTTAAGATCTCAGACTAGAGCAGGATTATTGTAACAAGTCTGAAAAAGCAGAAGCTATGAGGGAGGATGATCAGTTTTACTATACCACAATTTAAAATTTGTGTAGCCTCCAGGATGCTAAAAGTTAAAAGACAACCCCCAGACTGAGAAGATTGAATATATACAGCTGGCAGAGAAGCAGAATACACAAATATGCAAATAATTTCCCAAAAATCCAATAAGAAAAAAAACCCACAGATAACAAAGAGAACATAAGCAGATGATAGGAAGAGGCAACTCACAGAAGAGAAAACCTGAATGATGAACACATAAGTAAATGTGTTAGTCACGTCCCTGACTAGATCAGAACAATGGGACCGCATTTTTCACCCATAGTATCTGCTAACATGGTTGAGTCTAACAAGACCAAGTGTTGGTATGGACATGAATCATCTCATGTGTTGCTGGTGGGATGTCAGCTGAGGACAGCCATTGACAGCAATGTCTAGTAAAGTTCAAACAAGCCCACTTATGGTTCATCTAGTCTACTTCTAGGCATTTATCTTCGACCAATGCTTGCATAAATACATAAATGTGCACAATATGTTCACTGCAGCACAATTTGTAACTGTGAAAAATTAAAAATGAACTAAATGTTCATTTTTAGTTCATTGGAACTAAACATTTCCATTGAACATTTTTAGTCATAGGATGACTAAAAAGTCATAGGATGACCTTTCAATAGAATGATACAAGCAGTTAGAGGAGCCCGATCTCTATATATCAAGGCTAACAGGTCTCAAAAATATATTTTGGTGTTAAAAAAAAAAAGGAGAGACAGAAAACTATGTAGAGTATGGTATCATTTATGTAAAATTTTCAAAGCACTCCAAATACTATCTACTGTTCCGTTGCAATACCTGTGTGTTAAAGACTTCAAACAGATAAGAAAAATAGCTTCCGGAAAATTACATCTGGGCAAGAGAGGCCTGGGGCCTTGAGGGTGCCCACTGAGGCCCTACTCCCAACCTCCTCCAGGGCCAAGAGGTTGTGCTTACCTAAAGCCAATCACCTTCCTTCCCCATCCCACTTCCAACCACACTCTGAGAGCTGAGACTCTGGGATTCCCTGCTCAGTAGCTCTGAGCCCCATGTCCCAAAGAAAAGACCTAATGGCTGCCCCAGGGAGGAAGGGAGGAGACAGAGGATAGGATCTGAAGCAACAGGAAGGAGACTTCAGCTGTGTCTGATATGTCAGGACTTTATAACAACATATCCAAAGCAAACATAAGATGACGTTTGCTAATTCTGGGGGTGGGTGGTATTTTTATCTCTCTTTTTATTATTAGCTGACTCTTACCTAGCACATACGTTTCAAGGCCTGCTCTAAGTGATTTGCATTAAAAAGGAGAAGGTTCCATTATTACTCAATTTTACAGAAGAGGCTAAATAACTTGCCCAATATCACTCAGCTATAAGTACGAGAGGGGGATTTGAACCCAGTGGGTCTGGCTCCCAGTCCACCATGTAGTCAGCAACTATACTGGATGTATCTGTACATAGGCTGAGATGACATCCTTTTTTAATTTTTATTTTAATTTTGTTTTTATTTTTTCTTTTTAAGATGGAGTCTCACTCTGTTGCCCAGGCTAGAGTGCAGTGGTGTGATCTCGGCTCACTGCAAGCTCCGCCTCCCGGGTTCACACCATCCTTCTGCCTCAGCCTCCTGAGTAGCTGGGACTACAGGCACCCACCACCACACCTGGCTAATTTTTTGTATTTTTAGTAGAGATGGGGTTTCTC
>NW_012101588.1:697625-698854 GCF_000951045.1 Mandrillus leucophaeus | reverse complement strand
GAGCTAGAAAGGGAGAGTGAGAAAGGAGGATTTTAGAAAACAAGGCAAGCTGCTGAAGGTGACACCCCCAAGCTGCACTGTGGGAAGATGATCACGAGTGCAGGCTGAACCAGAGGACAGGTGCTGCAGGGATGGAGCCCTGAGGGGAGCCCAAGGCAATCATATAGCTGGGAGGAGGGGACACGTGAGTGTGTGTGTATGGTGGGGGAGTCAAGAAGCATCTGTTTATTTCACAAATATTTACTGAGCGCCTATAATGCACCAAGCACTGTACCAGAAGGTAGCAATACAAGAAAACAGACAAAACTGTGCCCTCATGAAACCTGAGTTGTAATAGAGGGACACAGATCAGATAAATAAATAAATAAAATGAATAAGTATAAATATAAATATATGATAAATGAATAAAAACATACTTATGTTAGATGACAATAAGTGCTTTGGAGACAAAGCAGGAAAGAGGGGAATGTGCTCATGTGTGCAGAGGTTGGGGTGGGTCAAAGTTCCCTGAAAATTCACAGAAAAGAGACCGATGACCAGAAGAAAAGGTGTACTCATTTCTTTAAGGTGTACATGGGGGCCTTCAGAATGAAGGTCCAAAGATACAGGGGAAATTGCCTACTTTTATGCTTAGGTTCAACAAAATATGGATAGCCGTGTCCAGATAGGATTGGACCAAAAGGGTGTGATCTAATGCCGATACTGAGTGGGGAAACTCAGCGAGGCTGCTCCCTCTAGATTCTTCTTGGCCTGTCTGAGCAGCCCTTTTTCCTTCCGGGTAAGGGGCAGGTCCTTCTGTGGAATGCGGGGGGGGGGGTCTTAGGACTTACAATCAACAAGGTAGAACAGGTGATTTCCTTATGGCCAGTTTTTACACAGAGAAGTGAGGGAAAATCTCAGTGATATTTTTGTTTTATGAGTGGCTTTGGGGAAAAGTGTTCTGGTTTCGGTGGCTAGCCTGGGGGAGAATACGACCGAAAGACAGGAGACTGCTTCTGAGGCCTCCATTTTGGTGTACTGTTTTCTAAGCCCCAACATCGGCAAAAGGGGTTCCAAGCCGAGGTGACCTAAGAGTACAGGCCTGAGGAGTGAGGGGTGTCCCCGCCATACTGAGGTTCTGAGTCTGGGCCCAGGACATGGTTGCACGGAAAGACAGGGCAGGAAAGGGGAGCTGGGTTGGAGGGTGACAGACTGAGTCTGGGGTCTAGCAGGCAGTTGAAACTGCTGGT
>NW_012101588.1:679396-693125 GCF_000951045.1 Mandrillus leucophaeus | reverse complement strand
CCTTCCCCAACCGTTCGGCGCCCCTTGTGCCGTGCAGCGGCGGCTGGCGCTATGCCCAGGCCCACTCCACCATCATCAGCGAGGTAAGGGTGCCCTGGCCCTTTGGAAGCCGGCGGGAGAGGACGATGCTGGCTCGCAGGCGGACACGCCTCGTGTGAGACGCTGGCCGCCAGGGGAGGTCGGTGGAGACGGGACCGGTCGGCTGCCTCTGGGGACAGGCAGGATTCAGCGCACCCTTGGAAGTGCCGCGTCGTAAATGCTGGGAAAAAAGCCTTTTGTTACTTGCCTGAGCCCGTGAGTTAGTGCACAGGTAGTTTGGTTTCGAGTGTGAACAAAAACTTTCATCGAAGCCGAGTTCTAGACGCCTGGCGCACGCCTGCTCAAGAAGGCAAAGATCCAGCACCGCGTCATCTTTGAGATGTGCGGGCTCCGTCATTGGAAATTACGGTTTGGCGCGCGATTGGGAACGTCAGTCTCTGGGGCGAGCGACCTTGGCAGATCCGAATTCGCTTGTGGTCTCCAGGGGCAAAGGAAAGGGGGAACCAACGTTTGAAGGCAGCGGCAGCTTTTTCCAGTTGCCCAGATGGTTACCCAAAATGCAAGGGGACAAAGGTCGAGGTTTTCCCGGGGAATAGTTTTGGTAAAATTGCTTTCGGGCAAAGAGCAACATCTGAGAGACGTTGGGAAAACTGAAGTACTGCATACATTTTAGTTTTTTTCTGGTGGTACATTGCAGGAACACAGCGGGAGGGCCACAGCCTTCCAACGCAAATCCCCAACCCATTTACAGGCGGAAGTTGCTGCGGGAGTGGGGAGGGGTGGGCGGGGGCGATCCCCACATTTTGGGCAGTCAGTGCATTTGGAAGTTAGGGGAGCTTCCTTCACCCTTGGCCTCAGTAATCTGTTTCTACATCCTTGCTGAAATGGAAGATTGCCTCTCTGCGAGGTCCATATATAGAGCAGAGTTACTTTGTAAATAATCAGAACTCAGAAACGGCCTCAATTGAGCATGGGTTGCAGGGATGAGCCGTTGTATTGAGCTTTGTCTACAATCACAGCTTAAGTTAATTTAAAAAAAATGATTGAATGTGATCAGGTACATTAGGGGAAAAAAAAGGTTTGTCCTTTTTTGTGATAAACTTTTAAAAATGGCCTACTTGAAGAGTGGGGAAAACACTGGATTAGGAGGTAGGAGTGCCCTTTCTGCCGCTGTTGCTGTTGGTCTGGTGAGCTTATCTCACTGCAGTTGGGAGTGCCGGTGCTTGCAATTGTGCATGTTTTATAACACCATGTGCTGGTGTGTTAGCATAGTGGATGGCTCTATGCTAAGTGCTCCAGGGATAAAACCCCTGGCGGGACAGCCAAGCGATGTATATATGTGTTTGGGATCTTTCTCTAATGTCATGTACTGGTGTGTTAGCACAGTGGATGGCTCTATGCTAAGTGCTCCAGGGATAAAACTGCCTGGCAGGACGGCCAGGCAATGTGTATGTGTGTTCGGGGTGTTTCTATAATGCTATACACAGGTGTGTTAGCACACTGAGTGGCTCTATGCTGAGTTATCTCAGGATAAAACCCTCTAGCAGGACAACCAGGCAATACATGTGTGTTTGGGATCTTTAATTTCTACTTAATCCATGGTAAGGCTGGGGACTACTTTATAATCGGTGATGGTCTTGTTAGGGATTTCACAGTCGAAAGGACAGGGCATGGACTTGGGTGAGAGAGAGCGTTATCTCTGCGAGTCACGTCTGTTAGGTGGCTCCTTCCACTCCACTCAGCAGTGCTGCCTAGTGCTTACTTCCCAAGTGAACCAGAAGACCCACATGGAGGGCAGACAGCCGATTTTTGAAGACATTTAAAGGTGAAGAATAAAATGAGCCTCAAAAAGTGCTCAAGTGAGGTTTGCATGAGTGAGCATGATCCATGGACATCAAAGCAGACAGACATAAAAATCTGTAATTTAATGCTCCCACAGATACTTTGGAAGCATTCTGGGGTTGCAGGGTTACTAGCATTCTGGGGTTACAATAAGGTAATTTTATGAAGATCAGTGGCTCCTAAAATGCGGTGTGCAGTGATGGAGGGTCAGGGGCTGGCTCAGTCTCCAGCTGGCTGTATGGCTTGGGTGAGTTACTCGCCCTCTCTGAGCTTTTTTCATCTGTAAAATTAGCCATTGGATTCAGCCCTTTACCATGCCCCAAATATCATCAGGGTCACCACCTGGTTACTGTTTGGTGGGCCCAGAACAATGATTTTAAAATCTTTAAGAAAGTAAAATGATATTAGGAATATGCCCCTTAAAACCTCAAACAAGTTTTTGAAATATATTGGAGAGATTCTGTTTTTTGTTTTGTTTTGTTTTGAGACAGAGTCTCACTCTGTCTCCCAGGCTAGAGTGCAGTGGCTCACTGCAAAGCTATGCCTCCTACGTTCACTCCATTCTCCTGCCTCAGCCTCCTGAGTAGCTGGGACTACAGGCAGCCGCCACCATGCCCGGTTAATTTTTTGTATTTTTAGTAGAGATGGGTTTTCACCATGTTGGCCAGGATGGTATCAATCTCCTGACCTCATGATCTGCCCGCCTCAGCCTCCCAAAGTGCTGGGATTACAGGTGTGAGGCACCGCGCCTGGCCTCTTTTTTAAATCCCAAATAGTTTTGTGCTTCTTTCAGTTTGTTTTTCATGTTTGGATTCTTAAGAGGAAAACCCCCACCTGTTCATAAAGTTCAACTATCCAAAACAAGTCAGCCATTCTCTGAATTCTGTGTAGCTAATTTGCTGTCTTTGGTTCGACTAATTTTTTTCTTTCAAATTCTGTCTGATGAAAGGAACTGTAGTTACATCTTCCGCTAACATTATGTATCCAGTGTATTTTTATAAACTTGAAGGCTAATATATAAATCATGCAAAGGGGTGAATTGGGAGAGTTTACCAAGTGGGCGGGATGACCAGACTCCAGAATGCCTCCATAGAGCTATAATACTTCATCCATGCACCATGGTGGGAGAGGAATCATTGTCCTGGCTTTATAGAAGAGAAACCTGAGGACCTTCCAGGGTCCCACGCCATTTATGTAGCCAAAATGGATTCAAATCCGGGGGCCTTGAGTGTAAGTCAGTCCACTTTCCTCCATAAAGTGGTCAAAATCCTTCAAACAAGTCAATGAAACATGGTACTCAGATCTCTCACTGTTTATAACCTGCAGAAACCTTGTTGAAATTTTGTATTTATTTTCTTACTATCAGGGTCCTCCAATGGGCTATTTTGTTTCATTTTATGGTGTCAGGATCCACAATCAGCCAGACTGGCGGAAGGGAAGGCTGTGCTTTCATTTGGTGGGAATGGTTCTCTAGCCTCCTGAGGTGCAAGTTGCAAAATGGTCATTTAAATCTCATACACCCTCTTCGCATCTTACAACTTGAGATAGTTCTAAGACACTAAGTCAGAAATCAATGCCAAGTGCACAGCTCTTTATGGCCGACTCCCTATTTGTGTCTTCCGCTCAAGGCAAGGCAGTGGATTTATCACCTACATTGAACTTCCTCAATGGAGACTTTTCTAATGTCTGAATCTCGGTCTTATCTCGTTGTCAGATATTGGGCAGAATAAAATACGATGTAATGCAGAGAAGTGAGTCTGACCCCCTGTCCCAAATATTTCAATTCACTGCCCAGGGAGTATCTTCAAGATTGATGTTAGGATTTTTCAATGCTTGCTAATATGCCATGGATGAAAAAAAAGAGCTTCTCCCTAGGCTATCACTCAGAGCAGGGCTTCAGAACACCTTTAAAAATAGACTGAATCACATTCATTTTTCCTTTTCAGATCATTTTGACTTGGAATCACTGTTTCCCTTCCAGATGACCTGGCTGAATCTGTAAAAACTGAATCCATTGTTTGTTTTTATTAGAAGAGTATGTCTTTCCCATACTTTCTGAAACATCAACAATTCAACAAAAATTGTATTTTATGTTGACCCTTGTCCCTCAAAGTACCTAGTCCTTTCTGCTGATGACAACAAAAGTGTTTTAATAGTGTAATAGGCTTTTTAAATTTTGTTTTTTATTTATTTTTATTTTTATTTTTTGACAAAGTCTCGCTGTGTCACCCAGGCTGGAGTGCAGTGGCGCAATCTCGACTCACTGCAACCTTGCCTCCCGGGTTCAAGCAATTCTCCTGCCTCAGCCTCCCGAGTAGCTGGGATTACAGGTGTCCGCCACCACGCCTGGCTAATTTTTGTATTTTTAGTAGAGACAGGATTTCACCATATTGGCCAGGCTGGTCTAGAACTCCCGACCTCAGGCGATCTGCCCGCCTCGGCCTCCCAAAGTGCTGGGATTACAGGCATGAGCCACTGCACTTGGCCTAATAGTTTATTTTCAAATGGAATGAAAGCAGGACTCGAGTGAACGAGTGAACAGCCACCCCACTAGGTGTCTGATTCTTGGTCTAGGCGGCAGAATGGCCAAACAGATTCATGCAGCAATGCTTTCTGGACCTCAGAACAAGGAAAATATTTAAAATAAAGATCTTTATTATGAGAGTATGCAAGCGTATCTCCCGCTCCTCTCTGGCAGCTGATATTTTAAATTATCAACAGCAGTTCAGCTGAAGTTTATTTAGCATTTGTTATATTGTAGGCACTGGGCTAGGCTGGGGATAGAAAGATACATGAGTCTTTCTCCAAACAGTGTGGAGCTTGGCAGGGAAAATTGCAGAGATAATGTGATGACAGTGGCTGTGGGTGCGGTAAAGGGTACCACCCTCTGATGGGACAGAGGAGTGAACTGGGGCAGAAAGTACATTGACCTTAACCTCAGCCTCAGAGTACAAGGAGGAGTCCAAGAGGAAAATATGAGGAAAAGATGTTCCATTCTCACACCCTCTCATCTTCATTATTTCCTCTGCACCCATTTATTTTGTGCCTTCAGGGGCAGTGGTTGGGTGCGCATTCTTGGGTCGCACATACAGGGTTTGGAATCAAAACCTGAGGGTTGGAGTTCAGGAATTTTCCTTTTTCACAAACATCTAGGGCCCTTTCAGATGGTCCATGGACCACACAGAGAGACGAGCTGGGTGTTTCTTTAATGAGGAGCATGACGAGAATATAATGACTGGGAGAGAAAAGGCAGTTCCACCAAGCACACCCTGGAGACTCTCGGAGGGGAACATTATCCCTTTATCCTCAGATAGGTGTCCCAAATCTTATCAGGTGAAGTGCTGCTGTTTATTTTCAGAAAGCTTTGAGTTCTCCAGGGATGGGCAACTGATAATAAAATCCTGGGATTCATTGGGGAGCGGGGAAGCCCACAGCTGAACCACATTTTCTGGGAATCTTGGTAAACCTCAGAAAGGAGCTTTGGGCAGAGGTAGGGGACTCCAACAGATGTTGCAGAGACATCTGTACTTTTGGACCCACGGGTTATTTTTGGCATTGGCATCTTAGTAGAGTGGAAAAAATACACATGTCCTTTGGTCTCAGATAAATCTTGTCCTAAATCCCAGCTCCTCTATTTATTAACTTGAAGGGCAAGTCAACTGAGCATCTGCCTAAGCCTCAGTTTCCTCAGCACTAGAACGGGCGCAAGAATGCCAGCCTTAGCAATGGGCTTGAAATATGCATGCAAAGTGCCTGCCATTGTGCCTGGTCATAGGTTGTGCTCAGTACGGTTGGTTCCTGTGAACACATAAAGACCCTTAAGCCAGGTGGGAGTCAGGAGGGAGGGAAGGAACAGGCTGTGGGCCAGATTTGACCCTGGAGCTGTAAGTTTGCTGATCCCTGGTCTAGCATAATAAATCACTGATAAATTTGCCTTAAATATAAATAGTCAAACCCTTGGCCAGGTGTGGTGGTTCATGCCTGTAATCCCAGGAGTCTGAGGCCAGCCTAGGTCACATAGTGAGACTCCATCTATACAAAGATATTTTAAAAATTAAAAAAAAAATTAGCCGAGTGTGGTGATGCATGCCTGTAGTCCTATCTACTCAGGAGGTTGAACCCAGGAAGTTGACCTGTGCCACTGTACTCCAGCCTGGGTGACAGAGGAAGACCCTGTCTCTGAAAAATAAAATAAAATATCTCGGACACTAATTTGCTCTAGAGGCTGAGAATACCAATACTTTCTCACTGGACCCCACAGATAGGTCATATTTCCCAGCTTCCCTTGAAGTTAGAGAGGCCACATGTCTGAGGCTTGGTCAACAATGTTGGGGAAGTGAATGTGGAACTGCTAGGCCTGGAGCCAGAGCGACCTTTCTCCTGCAGTCCCTAGAGGATGCTGGAGTTCTCACATGGAAGGATATGGGTTCCTGGAAGCATGCAAGGAGGGCGGGAGCCCCATACCTCCCCTCCCCACCAATTCATCTGCACAGGAATATGGGATTGCAAATAAGAAATAAGCTTCATTGCGTTACACAACTGAAACGTGGGAGATTGCTTGTTGCAGCCTTACTGTTAGGCTGTTCTGACTCATACAGCATTTTAGTGTGCTTTCTGGTAGGGCACAAGTCACAAGGCTGCAGGCACCTGATAAAATGGCATGCAGGCTGGTGCCTCTAAGAGCATCCTCCCCTGGGTCTGGTACACAAGGTCTCCGTGCCTCCAACCCGTGTCTCCGCCTATAGAGGCTTTTCCCTCTCTGGGCACCCGGGGCTCCCACTCTCCAGGAGATCACCCTGGGACAGGTGCCACAGCTGTCCTCCCCTTGGGCTCTTGTGTGCACTATTTCCTTTCCTTTCCTCAAAATACCTGTCTTTCCTCGGTCGGGTGTGGTGGCTCACACCTGTAATCCCAGCACTTTGGGAGGCAGAGGCAGGCAGATCACGAGGTCAGGAGATCGAGACCATCCTGGCTAACACCGTGAAACCCTGTCTCTACTAAAAAAATACGAAAACAATTAGTGGGGCGTGGTGGCAGGTGGCTGCAGTACCAGCTACTGGGGAGGCTGAGGCAGGAGAATGGCGTGAACCCGGGAGGCAGAGCTTGCAATGAGCCAAGATGGCGCCACTACACTCCAGCCTGGGTGACAGAGTGAGACTGTGTCTCAAAAAACAAAACAAAACAAAACAACAAACAAACAAAAAAACCCTGTCTTTCCTCATGAGGCTGTTCCATTTTGTACCTTTACACACACGTATTCCAGAAACACCTGCCCCACTGCTACCTCCACCCAGGGCTGGGCTGGGCTTCCTTTCTCTGTCTAGCTGCCTTTGCTGTACTCATCTTGTGCACATGGCCTCATCAGACTCTGGGGCACTGGAGGGCCGGCACTCTGTCCTCTGAGCCTAATGCAGTGTTTGGCAAATATTTGTGATTAAATTAATGAATGAATGAGAAAGGGATTCCTTGGCACATGTAATGCTTTTTATGATCATGGCTAGGCCAACCCTGGAACTGGCTTTCAGAGATTAACCCAGGCCCTCTACCAATGGTGTTGCTTCCTGCTGACCTCTAACGCCAATTCCTTGCGTCATCCTCAGCCTTGCATCCACGAGGTGTGATCAGTCACAGGGTGAACAGTCATCGCAGCCATGGCCCCCCACAGACCTCTGGAGCAGGGGAAAACAGGCCTCCACTTCACTCGAGTCCTATCTGCTCATGGAGTCTGTGTCCGCAGAATCTTAATGTAGGGGATGTGACCTGGAACATGAAAGGAACAGGAAGGAATAGAACTGCTGGCTCTTTGGGGCCATAATTTTAATGTGCTGACGTCCATTGTGCCGAAGAGACTTTTCCCAGCTGTCCTGGCACCGCAGAGTAGTCTGTGTCATCAGCCGAGCCTGCTCCAGGGCAGCTGGGCACAGGTGCAAGGCCCAGTGCAGCGAGGAGCACTGAGGGGCCTGGGCTGAGCAGCTCCCAGGGCGCAGCGCTGCCCACTTCATGGCTATGGAGTGGGGAGCAAACACCACCTACCTTCCAAAACAGAATAAAACCTTTCCAACATTCTGCCCCAGTTTTTCCCCCCTCTTAGACCATAACCAAGAAAGGAAGTTTATTTATATTCTGTGAGGAAAAAGCAAAGTTTTAATGGTCTTTAGTGTAGCTTTTTAAAGTGATAAATGACTGTTGAGCTTGTCAAATGATGGCTAATACTGTTTTATCTGGGTGAGGTCAGTAACAACTTTTTAAGGGTTACCATGCTCTTACTTCTCTTTGTGTTGGTAATTAAACAAATGACTCTGTGGCTAGTACTTGTGTGATAATAGAGAAAATTAGTGAGGGGTGAAGTGTAGGGGCTTAGAAGAAGGTGAATAAATAAATGTGATTTACACAATTCTGGGGCAGGCATCCATCCCCCCTTCCTTAACATCTACTCTGGATCCTAGTGCCCTGTAGAGTCCAAGGAGGGGACTTGTCCTTGGCTGTGAGCATGGTGGAAACCACTGGACAGAACAAGGATAGGCACAAGCCTGGACCTGAGAAACAAAAGCACCTACTCTGCTTTCAAACTCAGTTCTGGGAGGGCAGGTGACCTCTCTCATAGGATCGCTATAGGGCACCAGCAATGGAAATAACCAAGTGATAAGCAAGTCTTTCCACGTTAACAGAGACCACTGGCCCCAACATGCCAAAGTGTCTCAGAGGCCTTTCCCAGTTGCTGCGTCTGCCCAGCATACGCACAGGATGGCTCTGATTTCATGGCACTTCTGCCAACGGGAAGCTTTGGGCAACCGACAGCACAGAATGAAAGACAACATGCGTGTTTCCAGGCTAGTGAAGAGGGACGTCGTAAGCTGATGCTTCTGAGACAGAAACCGAAGGGACAAGGTGCCAGGAGCTCCTGTACTAAGAACTGTTGGTAGCACATTTGTGGGGATTAAGTGGTTGTGGTGAAAACAACCTGCACATGTAATATTGATGATGTTTTAAAAAGCAATCACTGCAAATATCCGTTGAGAAACCAATGCCTTTAATTGTTCACAAATGAGTATTTTAATGCAAATACCCACAGAGAAGTTGCCTGGATAGTTAAAAACATTAACTATTCAAGGTAGAGGAGAAAATTAGATTGAAGCTAATTCAGATTAATTTGGCATCAACTTTAAAAAAATCAAATAAATAAATGTCCAAGTTATTCGGGTGGAAGAAGGTGTTCCAGGAACCTTTCCCGCAGAGGTTCTTGATCTTCCTGTGTGGCAGTTAGTGGGAAATTGTGTGACACATTTATCACATCTTTTGTCAGCCCCTGGCATCCTTGTAAGATTGCTACAATTCCCTATCCAGTCTGTATCTAATAGAGCATACACAATAATTTTTATTTTAAATCCGACCAAGTAGAATACATTGTAAAACCAAATAAAATTGTCTTTCTATGTATCAACTCCAGAGATCATTAGATAATAACAATTTATTGTTGCAAAGTTTTGTGAAAAAATGATCAAATTTTAGATCCAAACTGGTTTAGTGTAGTGTATTGCTAAGGCAAATAGGTGGCTAAGAATGTAGACTTCCTAGTTTTGTGGATATAAGCAAATGGCTGAATTTGAGGGTTTCTGAGCTCTGGACTAGCCCAGTCCTGAGATTTCCCTGGTTTTAGTGGGGATACGTATGTCAATAAGGCATTCAAAGTGCTTGTCCTGTCGTCTGAGATACGTAAGTAGCTGGTGATGATCATAGATGCTGACAACAGATACTGAGGAAGTTGACTCAGAGAGGCAGCTTGGGCTTGGAAATTTGGGCAGATGGCAAGCCCCTAGGGCTGAGGGAAGTAGGCTTTAGGCAGGGCACCAAGATTCCAACACTAAGGACGTGGCCAGGGTCCACTCTCAGGAGCTGGTATAAACTGGAGCTTAGTAATGAAAACTAGGGAAAGGCCCAGGGTAGAAGTCAGAGCTACCTGATTTGGCAAGATTTCTCAAGCCCCCATGGATTCAGTGGTGATATAGAGTGAACAATCCCCCCATCCAGGTGGCTCTGGGGACTAATGAGAAACATGCAGGAACTGCTGAGCATGTGGAAGGTTCTGGGCACGTGCCAGTCCCCTCCTTCTTGCTCTTTGTCACTCACTGTAGTGCCCAAGTCCTCCCCTTGCCTGGTCTGGTCTGGGGTTGCTGGACGTAGACTTGCTCAGAAACCCACACTTCTTTCCAATTGCAGTCTGAGCAGAGGAACGCTGGGACAGAGCCCTGGACTTTCCTAAAACCAGGAAATCCCAGGACAGGACTAGATCAGAGCTCAGTAGGGGCTGAAGACTCAACTGTGGGACTGCGGGACTTGAACTCCATCCCATGTTTTCTCATGAGCCTGGAAATCCTTCAATAAATATGGACAACAAAAGGTGCCCCAAAGGTGCCTTATGGTGGTTAGAAAGGCACCCATCTGGCTCATGCCTATGTTCTAGTTGGGTCAATAAGACAAATTTGCCTTAGGTTGTTGGTGGGCAGTTGCAATGGTGCTATAGGCAATGAAAACATCAGATCACAGTTTGCTTGTGTTGCTACGAGAATCTGACCTCAAAGAAAATACTCCCCCAAGCCAAATCCAAATCTATGAAATGAAGACACAGCAGTTATGATGGGGCAGTAATTATGAATGCTGAGCTTCAGGTTAGGGTTGAGGTAAATTTGGACTAAAGTGCTTTATATATTGAGCATTCCAATTCTCATAATATTGAATAGACACTAAAACTTAATTCACGAAAGTAGTTTAATATCCAATGGGAACAAAACGCCATGTTATAATATACTCCATTTATGCTTACAGTTATCAATACTCATTTCCTGCTTAGAAACTTGTTTTCTTCCTTAATTATCAGAAAACATAGTACATTTAATAATCAATCATACTAAATTTAAAATTAGGGAAAGAGAGCTTATGGTGTTCAGCAAAAAGAGATATATCAAAAAAAGATATCTTAGCATCTGGATTTTTTTGGCCAAAAGGAGACCCTGCAGTTTCATTAATGGTCTACATCAAACAGGTTATGTTATGAAGCAATAGAAAGCTGTAATTAAATCTAGCTTTATGGATTTGATACATCACAAAAGCAGGAGATAAAAGCAACAGCAACAGAAAATTGGTGACAGGGTTGAAATCCAACCTTGTTCAAGAAGCAGTCACAATGGAAGCTGTTGACCTATATTCTATATACTGTACATTTCAACAGGTAGTCTATGTTTGAACAGTGATTTTCTTTATATGTGAAGATTTTCGGTAAAGAACTGTAATAACATTTGTAAACAGAGTCTAAGAAAGATCAATTATGACTCCTTTTTTGGATTTCACATTGGTACAGCATGACCTTTAACTCATTATCTTATTACAACTATTAGATGAATAGTAAAAATATTATTTCCTATACTTTTCAAGTATTTATAATCATAGTATTCTTTTTATAATAGTTTTCAATTCTTATTTGATAGCATACTATACAATTATTTTTCCTTACTAAATTTTCATAGACAGTTCACTTAAATGATTTTTCTTTCTTTAAACCATACAACCTGTCAAAGTATAAAAGATACATACAAGCAGCTGGGCGCAGTGGCTCATGCCCATAATCCCAGCACTTTGGGAGGCCGAAATGGGTGGATCACCTGAGGTCAGGAGTTTGAGACCAGCCTGGACAACATGGTGAAACCCTGTCTCTACTAAAAATACAAAAATTAGTCAGCCGTGGTGGCAGGCTCCTGTAATCCCAGCTACTCAGGAGGCTGAGGCAGGAGAATCGCTTGAACCGAGGAGGTGGAGGTTGCAGTAAGCTGAAACCACACCATTGCACTCCAGCCTGAGCAACAAGAGCAAGACTCCGTCTTAAAAAAAAGATACATACAAGCTACAAATTATTTGAATTACTCTATATTGATCTCCCTTTTCATTCTCTCAGTCTCTTTTTATTAAACCTCTTTCCCTTAAGAACATAAACAAATAACAACTACTAGAAAAGCTTCAAAGTCCAGCATTAGTCAAATTGGAGCACTCTCCTGACCCAGAAAACATCATCCAAAAAAGTCCATTTCAAGGCCACCTTTCCTAAACCAGTCTCAGGAAGGTCCATGCTCTATTTCCCTTTGCAAAAGCATTTAAGTTAATGCTGATATAAGATTTGTATTTATTAACTCCCCCTCCCCCAAAATGTAGTCTTTTTACCTTAACCTATTATTGACTTGGTGACAAAATACAGGGTGATCATGGAGCTGGGATCCATGTTCCTATTTGTCGTCAGTTAAAGGAAAGAAGAGGCAAAGGGAGTTATTCTAACATTTATACAGAAGAATGAAGGCCCAGAAGCAGGTAAATCATTCTAAAAGAAGGGGTAGGGAGTAAGAGGAGGGCTTCCTCTACCAGAAATTAAAGTGAAATTCTAAGCCAAACTAATCAGTACAGCATGGTATTGGAACAAGAACAAACAAGTGGACCAATGGACAGATCAGAGCACTCAGAAACTGACTTCACCCAGGGGGACATCATATACAGTAAGGATGGCCCCATAACTCCATGACGAGAGGATGGATTGTTGGCTAACTGGTGTTGAGAAAAGTAATGACTCATCAGAAATGGAGAATAATCAATCCACCTATCCCCACGTACAAAAGTGGACTCGAAGTGGGCTGAAGACTTAAATGTCAAAGTAAATGGTAATATTAATGAAGGAACATACAGAGAAACATGACAAGGTCAGGGAAAGACTTTTAAAGAAAAGTATAAGCCAAAAATGGATTATCTAGATTATGTCAGATTTCTGTCTCATGACAGATACCATTAGCAGAATTAATTGGATGATGACAATGATACTGAGTACAGCCATATTACTCTAATCAGGGTCATTATGGAAGTTATACAATGCATATCAAAGGCTTCAATAATATTCACTGTGTGCTCAACACTGCTATAGACACTTGACATATGTTCAACTCAATCCTACCCACTTGATGAGGCATGTGCCATTTTCGTAGATATTTTTTAGAGGAGGAAGATACAGAGAGATTAGATAACTTGTCCAGAATCTGGAGCTGCAGGATAGGAGAGTTGGAAAAGAAATTGCAATGTCTGAACCAACAAGTAATTAACTGACATCTCTAGAACAGAAAAAGAAGTTCTGTAAATCAACAAATAAAAGATAGCAAGTCTTGCAGAGGAATCAACAAAGGATAGAGATAGTTTTCATGAGAGGAAACTTCTCGAAAAGACCACTAAGCACATGAAGAAATGCGTGTGTCTAGGGAGTTTTCCCTTTCTAATACTAGGTCAGCTTCTGTCTGGTAACTTGAGAGTACAATGAAACATCATTTCAAGTGACCTGTGGCATACACTTGTGCCTCGCAGGCTAAATACATCCTAAGTGTGCTAACACTGCAGATACTTTGATCCCCTTAGGACAGTTGACTCAAGCCTTCCCAGGAGCTGTTTACCTGTGGGTGTCACCTGGCTGCAAAACGGGGATGAACAATGCACAGATTTCAGGGGTCACCCAGGGATGCTGCGACCCCAGAACACGTCACATGGAAGATGCGTCTCAGTTTCCATCTGAAAAACCTAGTATTAATCCGGTAATTCAATTACCAAATTTAGTAGTTGCATTCCCCAGATTTTCTTTTGGATAATCCACAGTTTGTAGGATGCTTTTATGTGTTCTCAGGTTCAGAATTTCAGGGATTGCTTCTGTCTTCAAGGAGCACATCAGCTTCCTGGTTAGGAAGAGAAGGTAGCAGATGTGTCTAAAACCCTCTGCGGGACTCTGCTCTGGCGGCTTTTGCTTTTCTTCCTTCTTTTTTTTTTTTTTTTTTTT
>NW_012101588.1:669161-679326 GCF_000951045.1 Mandrillus leucophaeus | reverse complement strand
GCCCAGGCTGGAGTGCAGTGGCGCGATCTCGGCTCACTGCAAGCCTCGCCTCCCAGGTTCACGCCATTCTTCTGCCTCCCGAGTAGCTGGGACTACAGGCGCCCGCCACCACGCCTGGCTCATTTTTTGTATTTTTAGTAGAGACGGGGTTTCACCGTGTTAGCCAGGATGGTCTCGATCTCCTGACCTTGTGATCCCCCCGCCTTGGCCTCCCAAAGTGCTGGGATTACAGGCGTGAGCCACCGCGCCCGGCCTGCTCTGGCGGTTTTCTGGGTAGGCGCAGGCTTGCCTGAAACCAAATGCTCTGGCCTCTTACCACTTTCCTTTCTAGGTCACCCTTTCCGTTTGTCTTTTTGGTTCTTTAGCGTGGTAGTGTCTCCATGTGAGTTTCCAGGGAAGCAGAGGCTGAAGCGAGGGCGTGGAAGCTGTTTCATGCATTAGACTCTCTGGGGAGCCGCCACAGAGAGGGGACTGAGGGGCACCGCAGGATGTCCAGAGAGGCCGGGCCCCAGTGGGTGGGGGCAGGCCAGACAGTGCAGTAGGGGAGAGGAGGAAAACTGTCCAAGGCATGAGCCTTCTGGCATTGTGGGTTCCCCCACGCTCCGGCGCCCGGAGGGGACCCAGGCGGCCCCAGCGTGGAATCCTGCGCCCAGGAGCAGTGGGGCAGGAGGTCCGAGCTCGAGGTGGTGCCGGCAGCGGGGCGCTCAGAGCTCCGACAGGGCTGGGCCGGGGCCGGGGAGCCAGAGAACGTCCCATGCAGGGACCCACCGATCCTTCACTCCTGCCAGGGTCTCCTTTGGGGCTACGGAGACGGAGACGTCTCTAACTGAGCGCAGGCAGCCCCGGAGCCCGCCGAGAGCTGAGGCTAGGCTGGGCTTCCCGCAGCTATATCAGGCAGACGTGGGGCATCGTGCACCAATGCACACAGTGTTGCCGAGGAGCAGAAAGAGAGGGTCTTGGCCTAAACCCGGTGGAAGGTCCGAGAAGAGGCTGGAAGGGGGCGATGTGTCCAGCAGGAGCTGGGATGAGCCAAGGCTGGAAGAGCAAGATGGGAGTTTCAGGTGAGGGAAGTGACCTGGAAGCGGAGCAGAGGTTGCAGCCGGCCCCTGCTGGGCCTAGTCTGGCTTCTGTCGTGACCCCTTTTCTAGGAAGATCCCATCGCGAAGGCCTCGTGTGTCCTACGTGACCGGCACACCTATGAGGCAGGAAGCTCTGACTCCGGCCCCGTGCCCCTCTTTGGGGGCTAGAGCTTCTCCCAGCTGCAGGCAGCCTGCTCACAAGAGCAGGGCCCTCCGGGGTGAAGCCTCAGGCTCCGGTTGTCACCCCTGGCAGATGGGTGCCCAGCTCAGATTCACCTGCAGCTGGCTCTGAATGCTGGATGGGGCCGGGTTGGGGTTTTCCTGTGGCCTGGGGTGAGTCCCAGCAAGCCACCACCATCCTTGCCCACTCCCCACAGTGGACAGAGCACAGACCCTGTCCCTGATCCTCCCAGGCCACACTCTGCAGAATGCTGCTTCTCTGTTTCCAAGCGCCTGCATGTCTTGCATCCGCTGCCACCATCTTTTGTCCGCCTGAAGGGGCAGCTCCGTAAACCTTACTTAGACATTCCCTGACCCCAGCACAGTGGCTGCCTTCAAACCCGCCTTTGTCTGTGGGGGGTTTTCCTTGATGACCCTGATCAGCATGTTGGCCCCACTTTCTTCTGCTTGCATCTGGGGCTTTCCCAGGCTGACCAGCTCTCCCCACTTGCTGGGAGTGAAGGGGTTTCCTGGGACACGAACTTTCAGTGTTAAAACCAGGAGAGTCCTAGATAAACGGGGACAATTGGTCACCCTAAGTGACCCACAAGTAGAAAATTGATTCATAAAATGTATGATGATGAAAAGCTGTGAATTATTTGCATGTGTAATAGAGAGGGAATATGGCTAAATAAATGTGGTGTAGTCATTTGAAATAGTTACTGCAGGGATGAGGAAACCATGCTTATAAAATGACACAGAAATGTTGATGGTATATTAAGGAAGAAGAAGGCTGGGTTATACATTTGTGCAGACTGTATGATTTCAACCGTATTTGTGCACTCCATGTGGTAGATGAGTTGTTGGAAGGTAAAGACTGGCTGCATAGGAGCCCTAAAGGCGAGACTTTTAGTTACTGCTGCTTACACTTTCTTCTTAACTAATTCAGATATTATTTTGCCAAATGCAGAACCAGGAGGTGTGAAGCAGCCTTCGTGGTGGCACCACATTTGACACAGA
Source organism: Mandrillus leucophaeus (assembly GCF_000951045.1). Taxonomy (NCBI): domain Eukaryota; kingdom Metazoa; phylum Chordata; class Mammalia; order Primates; family Cercopithecidae; genus Mandrillus; species Mandrillus leucophaeus. The sequence continues at coordinate 677,068 of NW_012101588.1, read as the reverse complement.
TGAGTGGATGGGTGCAGTGTTGACAATAACTACAGTCATGCTGTTCAACTTGATGGGATTTCTGAGGAACAAGTCAAAGATGCAGAAATTAAAGTATGCAAATTGGATTGGGTTTTCAGTAAAGGAACAGGCACCAAATTGTTTCTCTGTAAGGCACAATAGAGGGAGGTTGTCAAAACCTATAGTTAGTAAACTAAGTACCTGTTGATCATCTCTTAAGCAAAATTGTTACCTAGTTGTCCACGTGAAGGAAAAGACTCTCTGAAAAGAGGGGGCTGTTTAGAGAAGAATCAAGCCTCTGGCACCAGAGGGAATTCCCCAGTTAGGAAACTGTTGTAACAAAAAGACTCCATCGCTCAGAGCAGGATCCGATGATGAATTAAGCTGAAATGGTATGCGAAACCTACAATTACCTTCCTCCATATGAATAATTGAAAAGGCAATGGCTTCATTTAGGTTGTAATCTGATTTATAGCTCTTAATAGCTATGCTCTGTTAAAGTGTACACATTATCTTTTACCTTATCAAGTTTATATTGTTTTATATCAATATAATGACTTTTTTATTACGTAAAAAAATACACGTACATAGTAAGTGTATTTACATAGTAAAATCAATGATTTTTTTACTATGTAGCAAAATACACTTGATTCATGAGCCATTAAGGTTTTTAAATCTGTGTGAGATAATGTATTCTTTGGGGTTATTTTGATTACTGAAAATTTCTAGTCACAAGACATTATAGCTAGATACATTCCAGGCATTTTAAATGTTAAACTGTCTTCAGCATCAGAAATAGCCTCATGAGGTAAGTCATTATTTTCCCCTATTTTGAAGGATGGAATTGAGGCTGGGAGCAGTTTTGTGACTCACCCAAGTTAAGACATCATGAAAAATGGTTTACCTGCAAGGTCTGCCTCACCCTAAACCAATGTCCTGTCCCAATCCACCTGACTTGAGGGCTGTTAGATTTTAGATCTCAGAATCACCTAAAGGGCTTGTGGAACCAGACTGCTGGGCCTCACTGGAGTTTCTGATCGAGTGGGTCTGGGGTAGGGCCTGAAAATTTGCATTTCTAACACTTGCAGTTCCCAGATGTTGTTGTTGTCCCAGGTCTTAGGACCACACTTTGAGGATCACTGGTCTAGAAGGAGGCTTGTATTAGCTAGTGATTTTTTCATTGTGATGATGATGGCTAACCTTACACTTGAACGAAAAATATGGCTTTCTTCAAAGAAAGTCATCAGAACTTCACTTCTTTAAAATTCAGCTACTACTCACTGACATGGTGTATTAGTCTGTTCTCATGCTGCTAATAAAGACATACCTGAGACTGGGTAATTTATAAAGGAAAGAGGTTTAATTGACTCACAGTTCAGAACAGTTGGGGAGGCCTCAGGAAACTTACAATCATGGTGGAAGGGGAGGCAAACACTTCCTTCTTTACATAGTGGCAGCAAGGAGAAGTACTGAACAAAAGGGGGAAAAGAAAACCATGAGATTCCATGAGAGCTCACTCACTATCATGAGAACAGCAGCATGGGGTAACCACCCCCATGACTCAATTACCTCCCACCAGGTCCCCCCACGACACATGAGGATTATGAGAACTACAATTCAAGATGGGTTTGGGTAGAAACACAGCCAAACCATATCATTCCACCCTGTCCCCTCCCAAATCTTATGTCCTCCCATCTCAAAACACAATCATGCTCTCCCAACAGTCCCCCAAATTCTTAACTTATTCCAGCATTAACTAAAAAGTCCAAGTCCAAAGTCTCATCTGAGACAAGGCAAGTCCCTTCAACCTATGAGCCTGTAAAACCGAAAATAATTTAGTTACTTCCTAGATACAATGGGGATACAGGCATTGGGTAAATACAGCCATGCCAAATGGGAAAAATTGGCCAAAATAAATGTGCTACAAGCCACATCTAGGTCACACTGATGCAAGAGATGGGCTCCCACAGCCTTGGACAGCTCTGCTCTTGTGGCTGTGCAGGGTACAATCCCCCTTACAGCTACCTTCATGGCTGGTGTTGAGTGTGTGGCTTTTCTAGGCACACGGTGCAAGCTGTCAGTGGATCTATCCATTCTGGGTTCTGGAGGACAGTGGCCCTCTTATCACAGCTCCACTAGGAAGTACCCTAGTAGGGACTCTGTGTGAGGGCTCTGACCCCACATTTCCCTTCTGCACTGCCCTAGCAGAGGTTCTCCATGAGGGCTGTGCCCCCCAGTACACATCTACCTGGACATCCGTGTGTTTTCATACATCCTTTGAAATCTAGGTGGAGGATCCTGAACCTCAATTCTTGTCCTCTGCCAACCCACAGGACCAACACCACGTGAAAGCTGCCAAGGCTTGGAACTGAGACCACCTCAGTCTGGATTTCATTGTCCACTATCAGCATTTTGGTCAAAGTAGTTCAATAAGTCTCTAGGAACTTCCAAACTTTCCCACATCTTCCTGTCTTCTGAGCCCTCCAAGTCTCTAGGAAGTTCCAAACTTTTCCATGTTTTCCTGCCTTTTGAGCCCTCCAAACTGTTTCAATCTCTGCTTGTTACCTAGTTCCAAAGTTGCTTCCACATTTTTGGGTATCCTTATAGCAGCACCCCATTCTCTGGAGTACCAATTTACTATATTAGCCGATTCTTATGCTGCTAATAAAGATATAACCAATACTGGGTAATATATAAAGAAAACAGGTTTAATTGACTCACAGTTCTGCATGGCTAGGGAGGCCTCAGGAAACTTATAGCCATGGTGGAAGGGGAAGCAAACACGTCCTTCTTCACGTGACGGCAGCAAAAAGTGCTGAGCAAAAGGGGGAAAAGCTCCTTATAAAACCATAAGAACTCATTCACTATTATGAGAATAGCAGCATGGGGGTAACCTCCCCCATGATTCAATTATCTTCCACCAGGTTCCCCCCATAACACATGGGGGTTATGGGAACTAGAATTCAAAATGAGATTTGGGTGGACACAGCCAAACCATATCACATGGCTTCTTTCACTGAAGCATTTTCCTCTCTACTGCAACTTGCATACCTCTATTGCAACTTTCATAGCTCTATTGCAACTTGCAAGTCCTATAAAAACAGCACATACTCCCATCAGGCATTGATAGCACCTCCATGTGCAGATTTTGAATGTAACTGAACCTTCCTCTGCCCTGACAGTTCATGCTGCTGTTCAGTGTCTTCTGCTACTGTCTCCAAGTGGTGTTCCTGTCATCCTAGAAGCCCTGCCTTGGGCCATGCCTGAAATGCACTAATTTGTTCATTTGAGAGGTAGTATAAAGTGGTCAAGGCATCCAGACACATTGTGGATGATGGGGCACTGCTATAGGTGCTGGGACACTGCCATGAACAAGAGGCCCAGGTCCCTCCCCTGTACTTATGTAGTCGGTGCCAGCCTCAGGCCACTCAGCTACCTTCACCCATAATGTCCCTGCACCCTCTCTGTTGAGTCTTCCTCCTTTTCCTCCTCCATCCAGCCTAGGTCGCTGGTCCAGTTCTTCAGCCCATATCTTTCAGGGGCCCCGCTGCCCTTCCTACTGTCCTGCCTGGGCTGAGAGCACTGCTGGAGACACCACTCCCAGCACATGCTGCTCTATCCTCTCTAGTTCCTGGTGTCCTGGTGTTGCCTGACAGTCATGTTGAGTGTCCTGATGTCCACTCTGGCTCTCCAGACTCTATTCTCTGCCAACTTCCCACCTGCCCCTCCCCACTCACACTCTCTTCCCCCACTCTTAGCAAACCACTCACTCTTCACTTCCCTGAGAAAATAGAAAACTTGGAATAATACATTTCTTCAATGTCCTGCACCAGGACAATCAACTTCTCTATCTTTGCTCCCATAGCTTCCTTCTAACCCCACAATAGAAGAGCTATAATACCACCCCTTGTTGAAAGCTTATTTTTCACCTGTGCTCTGGTCCCCACCCCTCAGGTGATTTCCACCTGCCCACCACACCTTTGATGCCTGTCTTCAGTCTCTCCTTCACTGGTGTTCTTTGTTCATCCACACTTAAACCTGCTTAAGTTCACCTGCTGTTTAGAGCAGTGTCCCTTATCCCTGTGTTCCTCTGCAGCTGAGCACCTGTAATTGTCTGTCATAGACACATTCATCATTTCTACATTCTTACCTTCCACTCATTCCTCAACCTAGTGTGGTCTCCATCATCCCCGCCACACCACAGAATCTGCGCTTACCAGTATCTCCGATGACCTTGAGGTTGCCGTTCACTCACCTCCTCACACTTGGTCTTGTGTATCACACCAGAGCGTCAGCTGTGCGAAAGGCAGGAATAGGATTCCAACTCTGTAGGGACCCCTGTGGCCGGCGCAGGTAGCTGCCATAGTCACTGGTTCATATTTCACTGTTCTGCTCATTTTGTGCTTCCCGGTACGTCTCTTCTTTCACTGCTTGCATATTCTGTCCAAGCTCTGATGAAGCCAAACACATTTCACAGATGGACACAACTGACCGTGCTTCGGGCTTCTGATTCACCCATACTTCCAGGAGTCATGAATCTGAAATCTGGAGCTGGTCTGTAGAAAGCATTCTATTTAGTGAAATGTTGAAGTAATCTTAGGTCAACTATCGTGTATTTCATTATCTCCAATGCCACAATTTCCAAGTGCCTACTTGAACAGTAGATACTTTCAGGGGATTTTCATATCAATGATTGCATTTTGCCATTGTTCTTTATTTTTTCAGTAATGCTCCATCTGTAAACAACCCAAACTTCAAAGCCTGACATAGTGTATTGACAAATTATCCCTGGATGCCTGTTTTTATCAGGCCAAAATCCATGGTTATTCCAAAATGGATATCATGCAAATAATGCTGCCGTAGCATGCTAACATTTTCCAGACTATTATGAAAATGTTTAACTCATTTGTAAGTCATGGGGAACAATACCAGAATTTGCTACTGTGTAAACCACTACTACAGCAATTCCAGTGATGCCTGCTTGTGATCTTTATTGCCCACTTCATAGTTCTGTATTTTCGTCTCCATTTTTTTTTAATCCTTAAATATACAAAGTAAATGTAAATATCTTTATTTGTGGGTCTTTTAGAATTATTTTTTAACATTAGCACTTTTAAATTTACTGGAAGTTTCAAAAATTTGTATTTCGTGTTAGATCACATAAACTTTTTCAATTAAAAGTAAGAAAGCTTTCAAATAAAAGTCTAACACATACAACATATGTACCCACCTCTCCAAATGAAAAAATGTTAGCATTTTGTTATATTTTCTTTAGATTTTTTGGCAGAGAAATAAGCCATTATAGATCAAGCTGAAATACTACTTACTATTGTTGTGTGACAAATTATCCTAAAACTTAGTAATTTAAAACAACCATTTTTTTTTTTTTTACTCACAGATTGTGAGAGTCATGAATCCTGAACAGGAACAATAGGGAGTGTTTGTTTCTGCTACACAAAGTGCAGCTTCAGATAGGAAGGCTTAGAGGTTGGGATGACCCGATGGCCAGGGCAGGAGCTATCAGCATGTCTTCGTTCGCTGATCTGGCAGTCAGTACTGCTGTCAGTTGGGCCGTCAGTTAGCTGCAACAACTGCAAATGATGCCTCTGTGTAGCTTGGGCTTCCTCGTGGCATGGCAGCTGCAGACTTCTCACTAAGTGGTTCAGAGCCCCATGGGTGTGTTCTATAATAGTTCACAAGGCAGAAGCTGCATTGCCTTTCAGGACCTAGCCTCATAAGTCACACTGCCTCATTTCTGCTGTATTCTGTCAGTTCCAGGAGAGTCACAAGCCCTTCCTGGATTTAAGGGAAAGGGAATTAGATGCCATTTCCTGATGAAGGTGGAGCAAAGTTCTGAAAGAGAACGTGCTGGGGAGTCATGCCATCTTTGGATAGGCCAGAAGTCCCAGTCTCCCTCCTCAGGGACATCCAGTCTTGTAGTTTGTCTCCAGTCCAAACATGTGTGGGCACTTTCCCTGCATATGTGAGTATCCACGTGAATGTCTCTTCATTGTATCTCCATCTTTCTAAAAAGTAATCACAGAGAGTCATGAAATCCAGTGTTAGAATCAGGCATTGTTAATGCTCTTATGTTATTGTTATTCAAGCTGGGCTAGGGGATGCAGCATTAATAAAACAATATGTACATTGGATTTAGTTATACTATACTGTCTACTCTAATACTTTGTAATCATTAGTAATAAATAGTAGCATCTCACTTCATGTAGGATTTGGCAATGCTTAAACTATTTTCACGTTTGCTCCTTCAGTCCAGGTTTCCTAAAAATAAAATATGATAAGAGTCTTGAGACTTAAGTTCATATTTTACATGAATCAGATAAAATAATAGATAGTAAAATGCTTTGTAAACTGTGCAGAGCTATTAAGCTGCCCCTTATCATTAAGTCTTTAAGTCAGATTTTCTGATATTGTAATCCTATCCTAAACTTCCTCTCATTTCTTTGCTGACTTGTAATCTTCGCTTCTGCCTCATTTCTTGTGTCCAAATACAATCAATTCTTCAAGGCCTGGCTCAAATGCTGCCTAGAAGCCTTTCCTGACACAGACCTCCCAGCTTATCTTGTCTCCCTCTTCTGTGCTTTTATCGCATTCTGTGTTTCTCTTGTGGGTTTACACAGATCATCTTTTGTATTATATTTCATGTATCACATCACTGGGGCTCACCTGGAAGCTTCTAGCAAACCAAACCCCAGTCTCTGTAGCCCTCAGTGCACAACAACATGCCTCCCACCCAGGAGCAGGCTGTGAAAGTCTTTTTATTTTTTAATTATTATACTTTAAATTCTGGGATACATGTGCAGAACGTGCAGGTCTGTTACATAGGTATACAGGTGCCATGGTGGTTTGCTGCACTCATCAACCCGTCACGTACATTAGGTATTTCTCCTAATGCTATCCCTCCCCTAGTACCCTACCCCCTGACAGACCCTGGTATGTGATGTTCCCCTCCCTATGTCCGTGTGTTCTCATTGTTCAACTCTCACTTATGAGTGAGAACATGAGGTGTTTGGTTTTCTGTTCCTGTGTTAGTTTGCTGAGAATGATGGTTTCCAGCTTCATTCATGTCCCTGCAAAGGACATGAACTCATCCTTTTTCATGGCTGCATAGTATTCCATGGTGTATATGTGCCACATTTTCTTTATCCAGTCTATCATTGATGGGCATTTGGGTTGGTTCCCAAGTCTTTGCCATTGTGAATAGTGCCATAATAAACATATGTGCGCATGTGTCTTTATAGTAGAGTGATTTATAATCCTTTGGGTATATACCCAGTAGTGGGATTGCTGGGTCAAGTAGTATTTCTGGTTTTAGATCATTGAGGAATGGCCACACTGTCTTCCACAATGGTGGAAGACAATCCCACCAACTGTGTGAATGTGTTCCTAGTTCTCCACATCCTCTCCAGCATCTGTTGTTTTCTGACTTTTTAATTTTTGCCATTCTAACTGACTTGATATGGTATCTCATTGTGGTTTTGATTTGCATTTCTCTAACTACCAGTGATGATGAACTTTTTTTTCATATGTTTGTTGGCCAGATAAATGTCTTCTTTTGAGAAGTGTCTGTTCATATCCTTTGTCCACTTTTTGATGGGGTTGTTTTTTTTCTTATAAATTTGTTTAAATTTGTTTACAAGTGAGGTGACAGTGTAAAGTATCCCACTATTATTATGTGGGAGTCTAAGTCTCTTTGTAGGTCTCTAAGAACTTGCTTTATGAATCTGGGTACTCTTGTACTAGGTGCACATATATTTCGGATAGTTAGCTCTTTTTGTTGCATTTTTCCTTAACCATTATGTAATGCCCTTCTTTGTCTTTTTTGATCTTTGTTGATTTAAAGTCTGTTATATCAGAGAGTAGGATTGCAACCCCAGCTTTTTTTTTTT
>NW_012101588.1:667489-668481 GCF_000951045.1 Mandrillus leucophaeus | reverse complement strand
CACTCCAGCCTGGGCGGCAGAGCGAGACTCCGTCTCAAAAAAAACAAAAACAAAAACAAAAACAAACAAACAAAAAAAGAATGTCGAATATTGACCCCCACTCTCTTCTGGATTGTAGGGTTTCTGCAGAGAGATCCACTGCTGGTCTGATGGACTTGCCTTTGTGGGTAACCTGACCTTTCTCTCTGGCTGCCCTTTATATTTTTTTCCTTCATTTCAACCTTGGTGAATCTGACGATTATGTGTCTTGGGGTTGTTCTTCTCAAGGAGTTTCTTTGTGGTGTTCTGAATTTACTGAATTTGAATGTTGGCCTGTTGTGCTGGGTTGGGGAAATTCTCCTGGATAATAATACCCTGAAGAGTGTTTTCCAACTTGGATTCATTCTCCCCATCACTTTCAGGTACACCAGTCAAGCGTAGGTTTGGTCTTTTCACATAGTCCCATATTTCTTGGAGGCTTTGTTTGTTCCTTTTCATACTTTTTTCTCTGATCTTGTCTTCATGATTTATTTCATTAAGTTGATATTCAATCTCTGATATCCTTTCTTCTGCTTGATGGATTTGGCTATTGATACTTGTATATGCTTCATGAAGTTCTTGTGCTGTGTTTTTCAGCGCCATCAGGTCATTTATGTTCTTCTCTAAACTGGTTATTCAAGTTAACAATTCCTCTCACCTTTTTTCAAGGTTCTTAGCTTCCTTGCATTGGGTTAGAACATTGCTCCTTTAGCTCAGAGAAGTTTGTTATTACTCACCTTCTGAAGCCTACTTCTGTCAGTTCATCAAAGTAATTCTAATTCTCCCTCTAGTTTTGTTCCCCTGCTGGCAAGGACTTGTGATCCCTTGGCAGAGAAGAGGCGTCCTGGTTTTTGGAATTTTCGCCTTTTTGCACTGGTTTTTGGAATTTTCAGCCTTCTTGCTCTGGTTTTTCCTCATCGTTGTGGATTTATCTACCTTTGGTCTTTGATACTGGTGACTTTCTGATGGGGTTT
>NW_012101588.1:666113-666649 GCF_000951045.1 Mandrillus leucophaeus | reverse complement strand
TGTCTTTGCACATGAGATGGGTCTCCTGAATACAGCTCACCAAAGGGTCTTGACTCTTTATCTGATTTGCCAGTCTGTGTATTTTAATTGAAGCATTTAGCCCATTTACATTTAAGGTTAATATTGTTATGTGTGAATTTGATCCTGTCATTATGTTGCTAGCTGGTTATTTTGCCCATTAGTTGATGCAGTTTCTTCATAGTGCCAATGATCTTTACAATTGGATATATTTTTGCAGTAACTGGTACCGGTTTTTCATTTCCATATTTAGTGCTTCCTTCAGGAGCTTTTGTAAGGCAGGCCTGGTGGTGAAAAAAATCTCTCAGCATTTGCTTGTCTGTGAAGGATTTTATTTCTCCTTCACTTATGAAGCTTAGTTTGACTGGACATGAAACTCTGGGATGAAAATTATTGTCATTAAGAATGTCGAGGCCGGGCGCTGTGGCTCAAGCCTGTAATCCCAGCACTTTGGGAGGCCAAGACGGGCGGATCACGAGGTCAGGAGATCGAGACCATCCTGGCTAACACGGTGAAAC
>NW_012101588.1:660700-664998 GCF_000951045.1 Mandrillus leucophaeus | reverse complement strand
GTCTGCTGGAGTTTGCTGGAGGTTCACTCCAGACCTTGTTTGCCTGGGTATCACCAGCAGAGGCTGCAGAACAGCAAAGATTTCTGCCTGTTTCTTCCTCTGGAAGCTTCGTCCCAGAGGAGCGCCCACCAGATGTGAGCCAGAGCTCTTTTGTATGAGGTATCTGTCAACCCTTGCTGGGAGGTGTCTCCCAGTCAGGAGGAATGAGGGTTAGGGAATCACTTGAGGAGGCAGTCTGTCCCTTAGCAGAGCTTGAGCATGGTGCTGGGAGATCTGTGTCTGTCTTCAGAGCCAGCAGGCAGGAACGTTTAAGTCTGCTGAAGCTGTGCCCACAGCTGCCCCTTCCCCCAGGTGCTCTGTCTCAGGGAGATGGGAGTTTTATCTGTAAGCCCCTGACTGGGGCTGCTGCCTTTCTTTCAGAGATGCCCTGCCCAGAGAGGAGGAATCTAGAGAGGTAGTCTGGCCACAGTGGCTTTACCAAGCTTTAGTGGGCTCTGTAAAGTTCAAACTTCCCAGAGGCTTTGTTTACACTGTGAGGGGGAAAACCGCCTACTCAAGCCTCAGTAATGATGGACGCCCCTCCCCCACCAAGCTCCAGTGTCACATTTCGACTTCAGACTGCTGTGCTGGCAGCAAGATTTTTAAGCCAGTGGATCTTAGCTTGCTGAACTCCATGGGGATGGGATTCACTGAGCTAGAACACTTGGCTCCCTGTCTTCAACCCCCTTTCCAGGGGAGTGAACGGTTCTGTTTTGTTGGCATGTGAAGCACCACTGGGGTATGAAGAAAACTCCTGCAGCTAGCTCAGTGTCTGCCCAAATGGCCACCCAGTTTTGTGCTTTAAACCCAGGGCATTGGTGGTATAGGCACCCAAGGGAATCTCCCGGTCTGCACATTGTGAAGACCATGGGAAAAGCGTAGTATCCGGGCTAGAATGCATGGTTCCTTATGAGACAGTTTCTCAAGGCTTCTCTTGGCTAGAGAAGGGAGTTCCTGGACCCCTTGCACTTCCTGGGTGAAGCAATGCCCCACCCTGCTTCAGCTTGCCCTCTATGGGCTGCACCCACTGTCTAACTAGTCCCAGTGAGATGAGCTGGTACCTCAGTTGGAAATGTAGACATCACCCACCTTCTGCATTGATCTCTCTGGGAGCTGCAGACCAGAGCTGTTCTTATTCAGCCATCTTGCCACATGTGAAAGTCTTTTGAATGAATGAATGAATGAATGAATGAATGAACTGTCTTTTCACTGTGCTTCGTATGCTCATGCCTCACTCAGATTGTGGAAAATACAGAATCTTGAATACTTTAAAGTCTTGTGAGTCAGACATCATCCCTGCTCCTTCAAAATTACCCAGTGTGTGTGGAGAGGCCCCTGGCTTTGGTGATGGGGGACATTTCCCATGACTCCCACCCCCTCAGTACCACAGGGCTCATCTCTGGGGACCTGGCTTTCCAGTTAGAGCAGACCTGGATCAAGAAAGGCCACAAGAAAGAGAAAAGAAAGACTTGGCAGTAGGAGGGCAGGGCGTTCAGGCCTCTCCTGGGAAGGGTCCCAGCCTCTGGACTTAGCATGATGTTTTTAAAAGAAATGAATGTGTGTCTTATTTCCACCTTCAATTTGTAAGCCAAGTTCAGTGCCAGAGGCTGGGGCATCTCTGCTGCCTGGGTGCACTCCACAGAGACAGAGCAAGAGCGCACACAGACTGTGCTGTCTGACTCGCATAGAAGGCTGACAACCACTTCCTTCCTAAGGGGGAAAGTGAACTTGGGAAGGCAGGAACAATCACATGCTCACCCAAAACCTTGGTGGCAGCATGTCTTTCCAGAAATTTAGCAAGCCAGATCTGGAAATTTGATGCCTTTGCTCCTCTATTTCCTGAAAGAAATGGAAGGAATCAGACTCATGAAAAGCCAGATCTCACCTCCATGCACACAACCAAGACCCCTGCCTTTCTGAAATGCCCCATAGGCTTTCACAGAATAGTTGCAATCTTAGCAGTGGGCAGCTTGCTTGTTGTCTGACCTACGTCTGAGCCAAGATAAAGACATATAAACTGCCAAGGAGACACTCTATTCCAGAACCTTCTCTTCTTTGCAAAGCAAACATAATTTTAAGACCAAGATGCATAACTCTTGTAATCAAAAGCTTACACATTTCCCACACTCCTGCCCTCCATCCCCAAGCAATGGGTTCTAAGCAATATAAACTGCCAGAGTGGTGTTTAGTGGGAAAGAAAAATCAGACTGGTAAGATACCAACATTTTTTTTGCCATATACCGGTTTGAGAAAGTACTTCAGCAAGTGTGGGACAATATTCAGTTGGCAAATATATGATGAAAGTAGCTCACTTAAGAAAGGAATAATTAAAGTCTTATTTATTGAAAGAACAGTGACAAGTTTTTTTTTAATTCTCAAGGGAAAGTCTTGCATATTTCCTGCACTGTATGTTTACCTAAGTACAAGTGTTTTAAGAATGATCTCTTGAGCCTGCTTAAATCAAGAATGCATATTTCAGCAGTTTGAAAAAAATAGCATTTCTTTGTTCATGGCTGTTCTCAGGGGTTGAGAGGTATGGACCCAGGAGTCAGGGGTCTGAGTTTAGGCTTCCACCAGCTGACTAGCTTGGAACCTCTGACTAGGTTTTTAAACCCTCTAAGCCTTGGGTTTCTCACCTGCACAATGAGGATAATAATCATGTTTACCTCACAGTATTGTTGGGAGGACTTAATGAGATGTAGAGCAACTAATCTAAAGCCTGGCCCACAGAGAGGTAATGTGAAGTCTCAAAAAAAGTGAATTTTATAATAGCAAAGACATGGAACCAACCCAAATGCCCATCAGTGATAAAGAAAATGTGGTACATATACACCATGGAATACTATGCAGCCATAAAAAGGAATGAGATTGTGTCCTTTGCAGTGACATGGATGAAGCTAGTGGCCATCATGCTCAGCAAACTAACACAGGAACAGAAAACAAAACACCACATGTTCTCACTCATAAGTGGGAGTTGAACAATGAGAACACATGGACACAGGTGGGGAACAACACAAACCAGGGCCTGGTTGCGGGGAGGCGGGGTGGTGCGGAGAGGGGCAAGGGGAGAGAGAACACCAGGACAAAGAGCTAATGCATGCGGGGCTTAAAACTAGATGATGGGTTGACAGGTGCAGCTAACCACCGTGGCACATGTATACCTATGTAACAAACCTGCACATGTATCCCAGAACTTAAACTAAACTGAAATTTTTTAGAAAGTGAATTTTAGCTAGTAGATTTTAGAGTTGAAGCATGCCATGGTACTTGTGATTAGGCATCTACCTGTATATTTATTCACCCGAACACCTCAATATGTAAAATAAAAATTGCTCAATTGTTGAAGGTTGCTGCATCACTCTATGCTACTTGCTCTGTTAAAGTATATTCAGGGAGTCATCCCAGAGAGGCACCTCCTTTTAGCTCTGTGAGGCCTTAAAGCTAGGTCATCATGAAGTCCCTGTACACATATTTTTTGTTTTAATAACTCCAAGTAGCCAAATGAAAACAATAATTTGTAAAATGTATTAAGAAGCAAATATTATCAATTTTTGGGACTTTACACAACTATTATTAATGTGACCTCAGGTCCCATGACAAATTAGAATGGCAGTCCTGGGTGAGAAGTTAATTTTGCCCTGGATCTGGCAGAATCAACATGCATCCCAGTCGTGGGACAGGCCAGTTCTCTCACTCCATCACATCCAACACCTGGCAAGGACAGCTTTGGGTATCCTAAAGAATTTGGGAAAGATGCTGTTGGTGTGGGGGCAGGGAGACTAGATACAAGATCTTTCCACGGGCAGAGCTCTTCAGAGCTTGATAACAAAGTTCGGTCTGCAGGCTTGGCCAACCAAATAATTATAAACTCTCCAGTTGAAACAGGGAACTGTGGCTGGGCGTGGTGGCTCACACCTGTAATTCCAGCACTCTGGGAGGCCAAGGTGGGCAGATCACTTGAGGTCAGGAGTTTGAGACCAGCCTAGCAAATATAGTGAAACCCCATCTCTACTAAAAATACAAAAATTAGCTGGGTGTGGTGGTGTGCACCTATTGTCCCAGCTACTCAGGAGGCTGAGGCAGGAGAATTGCTTGAACGCAGAAGGTGGAGGTTGCAGTGGACTGAGATCATGCCAAGACACTCCAGCTAACAGAGTAAGACTCTATCGAAAGAAAGAAAGAAAGAAAGAAAGAAAGAAAGAAAGAAAGAAAGAAAGAAAGAAAGAAAGAAAGAAAGAAAGAAAGAAAGAAAGAAAGAA
>NW_012101588.1:616750-660650 GCF_000951045.1 Mandrillus leucophaeus | reverse complement strand
AAAGAAAGAAAGAAAGAAAGAAAGAAAGAAAGAAAGAAAGAAAGAAAGAAAGAAAGAAAGAAAGAAAGAAAGAAAGAAAGAAAGAGAGAAAGAGAAATGTTTGCAAAGCTTCCATCTCCAGGTTGACTTCTGTCAATAATCCTATTGTCTTAAGGCTGGAGTGGACTTCCTTGAAGCTCTTTGCCCAGAAAACCTGGCCAAAACTCTCCTAAGATTAAGAGTTTTCTCAAGTCTCTTTTCCTGATTCCAATCAGTTGGAAATGTTATGAAAATAATTCTGTGGTCAAGTCTCACTTACTCTTGCTCTCAAACACAATCCACCAAAAGAACAAAACACAAAGTAAAAGCAGATGCAAGACACAAGAGGAAGAGGGGCCCCCTGCAGAGGCTGCTAAGAAAACGTAGGTTTGGCTCAAAGATTTTTGTTTGTTTGAATCAGCTCACTGTTTTTAACCTGTGGAAATTTGTTCACACATTCTAACAGTAGCTTTTGCTTTTTAAAATTGGTTTATTTAGTGTTATGTTCCTCCTGTAAACCTTTTCATTGTATGTTTGTCTCCTAATCTAATGGCAATCCTCTCAGTGATATGAGTAACCTGGTGTTTGTATTTAATAATCCTTCAACATTCACAGCATCAGAAAATATCAGAACAAGAAAGTCCCAGCCTTCAAGACTGTTCTGTTTGATTTGTGTTCCCTAATTTGATGTGTGAACAAAACTGAGGCTGTGAAGATTATACAATAATATGTTGAGCTCAAAAACATGGTAGTAGAATTAGAATATTGCTGTCTGGTATTTATATAAAAGTCAATGATTTTTAGAAGTTTAAAAAAGATACACATTAAACTGAGAAAATACTAAATATTTAAATTCTGTAGGCTAGTTTTCATATTCTGGAAAGGTGGATTTTCATATGGCACTGGTGCTGGTGTTTCATCAGGTCGGCTGTCTATGTCATAAGAGGGTGTTCTTATTAGAAAATGTAGGCTTTGGCAAGCTTTAAAAGGTACATGTGTTACTTCATGTTCTGATGAGATTTTGAAAATCTTTGGCAACTGTGGTTTCCAAGTGGAGAAAAAGGGCTACCGTAATGTTGAAAGACAGAAATTAAAATCTAATCAGATATGATGGCTTTCGTCCTCTACCCTAGAATTTCTTTTCATGGAATGTCTGGTGGACAGTAATATATAGAGGCTTCTCGACTTAGGATGGGATCACATCCAGATACACCCATTGTTAAATTGAAAATATCATTTAAGTTGAAAAATGCATTTAATATACCTAATCTACCAGACATCACAGCTTAGCCCAGCCTACTTTAAATTGCTCAGAGTGCTTACACTAGCCTGCAGTCAGGCAAACTCATCTAACGCAAAGCCTATTTTGTAATAAAGGGTTAAATAGCTCATGTAATTTGTTGGATATAGTATCAGTTGTTTACCCTCGTGATCGTATCACTGACTGGCAGTTGTGACTCACTGCCACTGCCCAGCATATATGGCTAGCCTGGAAAAAGATCAAAATCAAAAAACAGAGTACATTTCCATTAAGTGCATATCACTTTCACACCATCATTAAGTCGAACATCGCCAAGTTGAACCACCCTAAGTTGGGGACCGTCTGTAGATCAGGCAGTCGTTGACATCTTACGGAGGCAGATTGCCAAAAGAGATTGAAGTCTAGAAGTCCTGGAAGCAGCCCCAACAATTACCCAGAACTCAGCATCATGCCCTCACATCAAGGCAAGGAGGGAGAGTTGTCCATATTTTTCCTTTCCTCGAAAGGGATAGTGAAACTCATTCTGAGGTTTTTAAAAAATGTACTTTTTAATGCTTTTCCTCTATCTGTTTTACTCTCCCTTGGCACCTTCTCTGCATTGTGATGGCTGTAGTACTGCTCCTTCTCCTTACATGGGGTCTTAGAATGCACAAAGCTGCCCAATGTCACTTTCTCTGTATTTGAGGAAAATTTCTAGTAGCCAAAGAATATCCTCCGACACTCTTTTCAAAATGCCAACTAAATGTGATTGAACTACTTTTTGCAACAGTAAAGTCCCAAAGTCTCTTTCTTCCGGATGGGCTAATTTAGTACCTTTCTTTTTCCAAACCAAAGAACCATAAAAACCAGTGAAACTCTGCTTTATTATTATCCTGTGTGTTTAGTTTTGCTTTTTAGTACTTAGCATTATTAAACACTTGGCCCATTTTTGGCTAATTGTTGTGTAATTCCAGATACAAACCAGCCACCATGAATTATTGCAGTTAGAGTCATCAGAAAGCAAGGAGCTATGACTGGTGCTCTGTTCTTGCCATGTTTTTTTGATTTGTGTTTCATTTCTTACCTGTGCTCACAAGTCATATGAAGATCAATACATCTGAAATATATATACTGAGTATGTCACCAGATTTTATTTCTCCCATCATTGAGTCTGGACAGGCTTCTTTCAAAAATGTTGAGTCATTTTTATGTCTTTATCACACCCTTCTAAAGTCCTTAAAACTCCTAATTATTTCAGAGGATTATTGTCATATAAGAGATACAAACTCAATTACATGAAGAAGTTGTAATCACTATAATTAAACTGAGGCTTATCTAGACAGATCCTGTATCATATTTTTGACATATTGAGGCTAAAAACTTTGTGGAGAAAATAATGGATATTTATAGAATATACTCAAGTGTATTTATTTTAGAAGATCTGTGTAGGCATTTCACAAAAGAATCTGTAATCTACATAAACTTCCAAATTATGTTACATAATATTTTAAAAACTTGTTTTAGAATAAGTTGAAATGTGAGGTTTATAAACAACTGGAATAATAAACTGAAATTATAATTTAATTTTTGTACCCAATGCATATTTTGCTTGCTATGACTTGACTATAGTTCCGAATTCTTCTAGGTTTAGTGTCCCTTTTTTGAAAACAGGTTTTCAATGTGTTTCTGTAACAATAATGAAAAATAAAGCCATGTAATCTCTTTTCCAAAATAAGGGATTGGTTTGAGAATTATGATCATATACACAATATACTAAATGCAACCTTTTATGATGATATGAAAGATTCGCAGACTCACAAATCACATGTAACTCATCTAAAATACTACTAGAACATAACTTTATCTTTATAAAACATATACATATGCATAAATACATAGACAAAAGTCTAGAAGAATATGCGTATCAGAGTGGAAATGCAAGTGATGATAATGATTTCTGTTGTTTTCTTCTAATTTCTATAGAGTCACTATGTTATTTAAATTTTCAAAAAATTAAGTTATGTGCAACAGTCTTTTAAAAATTATTTGTTTTTTATCAGCTTTTTAATCTGATGACATAGAGTGATAACGTTGTAGTAAACATAGTTTCTGAACCAAAAAAACAGGGACACATAGACTGAGAAGTGCCAAGTTCATTTTAGAGATTAAAGATACAATGGCATTGGGACTTTTCCAGAAAATTCAAGATACATGGTCACAATTGAGGTGTTCAGCTTCTAGAGCGAACTGAACCAGATATCTGTGAAGGTTCTGACAGAGAACAGCTGGAAGCTCAGAAAGGTAAACATAATTCAAATATTGGTGAACATACCAGTGCAGCCGAGAAGGTGATAGGATTTGAAAAAACTGCCAGGATACAATGAGAAAGGCCTTGAAATAAATTTTAAAAGCCCAAACTTTATTCTGTAAAAGTGGGGAGCTACTGAAGGTTTTAATCAAAGCAGGGATAATCTCATTTCCAAGGCAAAAAAAACAAAAAAGGCATTCCTTCCTAATACCACATGTAGGAGCTGTTCTTATTCTATGGTGGATTGTTACATTAGTAGTATCTTATAAAGACAGTACCTGAAGGTCTTTTATCTGTACATTGATGTAACACTTTTTAAAAGCATATCAGCAGACACATTTTTGGAAGCATGCATTCTGAAACTTGAACTTCAAATAGGAGTTATGACTGATACCATGGAGTAACATACAACAGAAGCTGATTCCTCTCTCCAGTATTCAAGGCTGACCGTGGTCTCTGGAAATGAGAATACTGGGAAAAGTGTGAGTTGGACACTGTGCACAACTCTAATTAACACTGTTCTAAAGGTATATGAGTATATTGTTTAAACACTAATAGTTAAAAGTTATACTACAATATCTTCAAGGTTTAACACATAAATTGAGACACACACTTAATTAGGCCTAAGAAAGAAGTGGTTTAATGGAAACTCATTGATTTTCTTTTCATAAATTTATTATGAAGAGGAATAATAGGGTCCTTTTATTAGCAAAGAGATTATTATGATGTCTATTTTCAGCCATCATTTTTCTACCAATGGAAAGTAGAACCAAAAACCTACTTAGGGTAATGTGTTAGGGTTGGGATCAAAGACAGTACTAGAACTATCCTACCTCTGAGACTCCAGCATTACATGTGGTGACAATAATACTTCATTTAGTTATATTTCCAGTGAGTACAGTGGAATGGAGAAAAATATTTAAGAATGGAGAAAAATTTTAAGTTAAAAAATCTAAAGGACATATGTATAATGGTAGGAATTATTTAGTCTTCTTAATAAAATAAATCATTTATTTTAGAATTATTTTGTAGTCTGAAAGCACATTTCCTGTAATTTTTAAATGTGGAAGCAGGCAATATTGTAGGTATTGTATTATATTACAAGAGCCAAAGCATGCTGATTCCCAATTTCATCCAGTATGACTAGAAAAGAAATAAAAATGCAGATCCATTTATTCACTTATTAACTGAGTACATTTCCTGAATCCATGTGCACATTGGGTGATAGGAAGCTGAGACCCTGCTGGCTAAAGATGTAAGAGAACAGAGCCTAAAACTGGCACACCAGCTAGAAATTAGGAGGGCAAGTTTCCCCAGAAATGGGAGAACCACAGACAGGATGAACCCCAAAATCTGAATATAAACTCTTTCCCAATACTTGGCTGACCACCAGCTTATGCAAATATAAGGGAGACTCCAGGAAGCCAGCCTGAAACAAAGCAACTGCAGAAGCTGAAAAATTTAGGGTTTTATCAGTTGCTACATATCACAAGAGAGCAGAGTTTGTAGTTTGAGTCCAGGTCAGCTAACTTCTTACCAGAACAAGAAGCCAATGATCACCAGGAGAGTGAGGACTCAGAAAGGCTGCAGTGACTATTATCTGCTAGATTTAGGCCCTGTCCTTTGATATATCAAGCCAGTAAGTCATGCAAGGAAACCGGGAATGTGATAATGCCAGGGCCTGGGAGAGGATGGAAAATGTCAGTCAACCAAAACTGACTCTAAAGAGACCTCCATGTTGAATTTAGTAGTCAAAAGCTTCAAAGCGCCTGTTGTAGATATGTTCAACCAAAGGGCACTAAAAGAATTAAAGGAAAAGTTGTCTTAATGAATGAGTAGATAGGGAATCTCAACAGAGAAATTACATTATTAAAAAATGGAAATTCCAGAACTGAACAAGTACAATAATTGAAATAACAAACTTGCTAAACAGTCTCAATAGCAGATTGGAGATGGCAGAAGCAAGAATAAATGAAATTTACAATGGATTTTAAAAATAGCCCAATCTTAAGAATGGAAAGAAAAAAAAACCCACAAAAAACCACTATCAAGGAGTCCAGCACACAAAATCCAAGCTCTGCCTGTGCATTAGGCTTCAAGTCATGAGGGAATGGCAGTGAATTAGGGCTGCACTATGCCAGGAACACTCATGTTCACAACTGGATTTGTCAGCAGTATGAGCGAACTTGCCTTAGGCCATACAGAATTAACTGTACCTAGAGAGAGGTTCTTGGTTAACCTCAGTGTTTTCACATTTTAAATTATTTTCTAAGTTTCAAGTGAAACCAAATATCATTTGAAAGACTTTTAAAGGCAGTCTGCCCACCCCACTCAACTTATCCCAATTCCCACTAATAACTACTTCAAATATAGTTGTCAGAAAGAGCACCCCACTCCATTGGACACCAAATCAGCCTCTGATAGATATTGCATCTGACCCTGGGGGAACCCTTCCCCCTTTCCTCTTGCTATGCTCACTACACTTTATTTCCCTCAATGAAAACTCCTTCCCCACCCTCCTAATGTGTGACTTTATATTCTATATATAGAATTTCTTTTTTTCCAAAGTGAATATAGTTTTATATTTTTGTAAAACTACACAAAAATAAAACACACTCAATACAAAAAGAAATGGATAAAACGCAAATATGAAAACAGACTCACCAATCATCCAATCACTCAGAACTTTAGATCAGTTTAATAGGTGTCCTCTTCTGACATTTCAGTGCCCAGTCTGCCCTCCTTATCCACAGGGTCTGCATCCACAGATTTATTCAACCATGGAATAGAACATATGTTTTAAAAAACAATAAAAATAACATAATAAAAATAATATAAATAAAAACCAATACAACAACTATAAACATAGCTATGTTGTATTAGGTATTATAAATAATCTAGAGATAATTTAAAGTGCATGGAAGGATATTCATAGGTTATATGCAAATACTACATCAGTTTTGGTGGGGGGGATGGAGTCTCGCTCTGTCGCCCAGGCTGGAGTGCAGTGGTGCCATCTGAGCTCACTACATTCTCTGCCTCCTGGGTTCAAGCAATTCTCCTGCCTCAGCCTCCTGAGTGGCTGGGATTACAGGCACACACCACCAGGACCAGCTAATTCTTGTATTTTTAGTAGAGACGGAGTTTTCCCACCTTGGTTAGGCTGGTCTCAAACTCCTGACCTTGGGTGATCTGCCCACTTTGGCCTCCCAAAGTGCTGGGATTACAGGTGTGACCCACCATGCCTGGCCCAAATACTACATCATTTTGTATCAGGGACTTAAACTGTGGATTTTGGTATCCAAGGAGGGTCCTAGAATGAATCCCCAGATTATGATCATCTCCTGAGGATGATTGTATATACATAAATTCAGGGTGTTTTACACCAATGGAATCATATTCCCAGTTTCATAATCTGATTTTAATTTTTACTCAGAATGTAAAAATTATTGATATGACATCTGTCCATATCAATAAATATAGACAATAATTGGCTTAGCTCAGCAGAGAAACTGGAATCTCACACTAAGGGTGAGGAAGGCGGGAGACAGGAGCATTTGGGGAGGGGCAACTCGCAGCTTAGAAACCAGGAAAGACTCAGGTGTTTCTAAGCCAGGGGTGCCAGTGGGCTGAACAGAAGAGAATCGTGCAAGCTTTAAGAGGAGCATCCAGGTTCCCAGATCTCTGGTTCCCCTAAGCAGCCCCAGCGGTCTGGGAGGCTGGGAGGGAAGGGGATCTAAGTGTTCCCTCCACGACCTGCTGCTCGACTCCCACCTGCCTTCTACCCTCAGAATTTCTCTGCGGACCTCATTGTGTCTCTGCTCTCCTCTTTCCCACCCAGGGGAAGCCATCTCCACATGCTGGACTTTATCTGTGTGCCTCATCATGTCTCTCTCCCCTCTTTCCCGCGCAGGGAAAGCAGGCTGCACACAGTGGCCTTTCTCTGGGCTCCTCTTCTTGTCTCGCAGGCTCCTCCTCTGTGGCTTGTGCTCGCAGGTTCCTGGTGCATTTATCAAACCAGCGCTCCAGGTCCTGCTCATTCTCCTCCAGCCGCCGGTGTGCAGTTCCCTGCCTCCCAGTGTTCTTAAGTTCAGCAGTTATAATTTTCATCTCCAATGATTCCTTGGTGCAGGATGCTCCTTTTTCATGATTAAATCTCTCATTTTATCAATGCAACAGACTCTTGTGTCTCACTGAAAGTATGAATTCAGGTTTTTAGTTACTTCTTGTTTCTTGCGTACTGTTGTGCATGGAATCATTTTCTCCAGTTCTGCTGTTCTGAAGAATCGTGCTGAGCCTGCTGCCCTGTCTGGCCGGCATCTTCTCCTCATACTTGTAGATGGACAGAGTTTGTTCGGTGTAGTAGGTGCACTGCATTCTGTCATGGGAGACACAGTGCCTTGTTCAATTCTTTCGCTTCCCAGTCACTGTATTTTTTTCTGGTTGGCGGAGCTCAGCGGGAGATACCATGGGTTCAGGAGCTCTGGCCACTCTTCCTTGTGAGAGTTTGATGGGGCTGAACAAGACAGTTAGGGAAGGAGGTAAGCCCTCCCTTCAGGTGCTCAGCAGCTGACCTCTGTACTGCCTGCCCCGTGGCCTCCAGTCCCTCAACACACACCTGCACCCAGGGCAAGCTTCCTCGGCCCTACTGTGGGCAGCTGGACCCATGGGCTCCTGCACAACCGGATCCCAGAATCCTCCCTGCAGCCTTCCTCTGCCTTGCAGCCAGTGCAGAAGCTATTAGTGAAGGGGGAACAGAAAAAGGGAGCCATAAATCCTTGTTCACCTCTCTCGCAGGCTCCCTTGCCTGGGACAGATGACGTGGCTCCTGCCTGCTCTGCTCTCTGTCAAAACTTCCCCAACTATTGGGTCTGTGGGCCTGACCTTTCTCTAGTTTCTATCTGTGGCTTGGAATTTGTGTTAATGTATCTTTCAGTTGGAATGGGGAGAGACAGGAATCCATAAATCTGTGACTCAGTGACCTTTAGGAATTGGAAGCCAAGGTCTATTTCTTATGGCTTATTTTGTTAATGTGCATAGCAGTGTCTCTCAACGCTTTGAATCCAGGCCCCTGGAGATGAATGTGGACTGTCAGTGGTGTGGCTTTTTTCCACCTGCACCTCCTGCAGAGCAGGACATGGCCTGTGCACCTGTGCACCTGTGCACCTGAAGGAGCGTCTGGGAGTCTTGCTGCCTTTGGGGCTTTTGCTTTTGCCTCTAGCTCCTTACACTTCTGCCCGTATGTCTCACTCTCTGTTTTCCAGCCTGTCTTTTCTGTTTTCTGAAGCCTTCCCTTTCCCCTCCATAGTTAGGCGAGGGAAGAGGAAATAGAAGGGAATATTTGAAGAAGAAAGGTTGTGGCACTGCAGGGTATTTGTGGCTTTATCCCCAACTGCATTCTTCAAGTGCAGTTCTTGGGGTTTAGGGTATCTCTTGGAGTGAGATAATCCTTAAGTCTTTTGTCCTTATTCTGAGAAAATCTTATAAAGTTTGCCTGTATCTTTTCATAGCCCAGATTTGCCAGAAAACACATGGAGAAGCAAAGCTTCCGCTAGGTTGCTGTGGGAAGGGGAAGTATAGCCCCAGGCGGACAGAGTGAGGGAAGGGGAGTGGGGCAGAGTGAGCAGGAACATGGACAGATGGGGTCCCCACAGAGCCTTCCAGATCCCATGCACAGAGCAGCTGCTGCCACCCAGCAGCACAGAGGGCTTCCAAGGGCTGGCAGAGCCAGGACACCTGCCCTCCAAGAAGGGCACAGGTCGGCAGGCACGCACAGCACTTACCCAAGCCATGGTGTCATTGTTGTTGTTGCTTTGGAGCCTCTCATGGGACTGGAGTCTGTGAAGAGGATGGACAGAGTAACGCATCTGGAAAGGATCTCCTGGCTCCTTCCTGTTTCTCATCTTAATGGTCACACTGCACACTTCCCAGGCTGCCTGGCCACCCCATGGTCATGCAGCCACCAGGACAGCCAGATCCCTGCTCCAAGCACTGCAGGAGGGGTCCTCCTCCAGCAGGGATGGATAGAACCTGGCACTGGAGCTGCTGTGCCTCCTGCACGTGGCATCAAGGCAGCCATGCCCAGGCCCAGTTCTTACCTCTGGGGAAGACAGACAGTTGACAGGTCAGGACACAGACTTTGGTGGCAACTGCCTGGGCACCCACACAGCAAGTTGCCGAGGCCAGGGGCGTGTGGAGCCAGGAAAACCTGGGGAGATGCATAAACAGGCCCAGCCCAACTTTGCTTTCTGTAGGTGTCAGGTTGGCAGAGGAAAGCAACTGAGTGAAGAAAGAGTGGTAGGGGAGGAGCATCGGACAGATGGGAGGAGGCAGAAGATAAACTCTTCTCACTGCCTGTAAGTGAGCAGGAGTCTGATCCCCAGCTTTTCTCCCAAAGCCTGCTTCTGGCTTTACAGTTATCACCGCCACACTCATGAGCAGTATTTCCAATGCCCCACAGCAAGAGGGGCTCCCACGTGTAGACACAATATCAGCTTAGGCAAAAAGATTTCTTTGCTACAGGACTTGTCAGAACCTTAAAATGCCAATGTATTGGAATGTCTGCATGCAGAATGACTGTTCTGGACATTTTGCTAATGTATGATGGACTCCACTCTTGTTTTTGGAGGCCTCATGGAAGTAGTGTTTATAGGTGTCACCTTAGGAAATGCTGCCTTAGACTTCTCCGACTCTTTGCCAGCCTCATCAGACTTTGGATCGCGTATCTTCAGAAATGCTGTCAGTATTTTCCAAGGTAAAAACTAGTCAAGAAAACCAAACAAAAATCCAGAAATGTGCTCAGCTAATAGCTTCCCAGAATAGCATGTACATTTCATCCTTGTCCTGGAGATAATGTCTATTACCTGGATTATAATCTGGAAATGAATTCTAATTCCTTTTATTATCGGCATGTTTCTATACTCCCAGCCTCCAGCCAGCAGGAAATCGGGGGTATCAGTCCCACAACCACAAGGACTGGAATTCTGTGAATGCCCCAGATAAGCTGGAGGCAGATTCCTCCCCAGAGCCTGCAGATGGAGTTCAGTCTGCCCCTGACACCTTGCGTGGGAGACACTAACAGGGAGAACAGCCGAGCCCCACCAACCTTCTGACCTACACCACTGTGTGATCATGAATATGCGTTATTCTAAGCCACTAAGTTGGTGGTAATTTGTTATATAGCAATAGAAAACAGATGCACTAAGTTTGTCTACCATGCCCATGCCTGCAGTCATAGTCTTTGGCTTCCTAGAAGGTGACCAGCAACACATGTCAGAGTGTACAATTTGAAAAAAAAAAATGCAAACAATATATTATGTTGTGGTTCTCAAACTTGAGTGTGCATCAGAATCCCCTGGAGAAGTATATTCAAACACAGATTTCTGGGACCCAACACTAGAAATTTTGACTCAGTGTGTCCGAGGTGGATCCCAAGAATTTGCATTTCTGGTAAGTCACCAGATGATGCTGCTGCTACTGGACCAGGGACCATACTCTGAGAACACTGTGTTAAGTCATGAGCTCTCCTTTTGAAAATAATGATTTACTAAGTTGCTGTTCGTTTCTCAATCTCTACTTTAATTACTTATTTTATATTAAAAAATATTTCTGTAAAATGCTCATAGAAATGCCTCTTACTGTGAATCCAGTCCCCATTAAGTTGCCTGTCTACATTGTGCTTCTGAATTTAGTCATTTTTCTCTTTGGGACTGTTCTAGACACCACCTTATTCATTATCTTTATTTTCTTAGAAATAAACTTTATAAGAATCAGCTTAAGAAGCTAACAGCAATTATCCGCAACAAGAATAAGTATGATGAAAATAGAGACGTTACCTGATTGTGGTTCTTCATTAGAGAGCAGAGGAACAGAGAAAGGATTACCCCAAAGTTGCATTGTGCATCAGCTGCTAAGTCACAGCCTGCTTGGGCAGGTACGAGACCTGCATTAGGAAATGTAAGAATCCAGACAACTGGAGCTGCAGGGCACTGGCTGTCAGTTACCCCCAAACCAAGGAGAGAAGTCAAGGGGAAGACTCTCCTCTTGGGCTCCCAAAGAGGTGAATATATTAGATAGTCACTGGCTAGAGCATCCAATTTAGTTATCTTTCCAGAGCACTCATGGTCAGATGACATGATGAAATGTCTCATATAGAAGGCTGACCATCTCACTTGATTAAAAAGTTGTGTGACCTGATTTTTCCATAGAATTGGCCCTTAATCATGAGCCATTTTTTTGTCTTGTATTTAATATCAATCTTGTGCCAGTTCCTTGGAATATCCAACTGACTGAGTCAATCAATGAACAAATATTTATGGAGACTCTACCAAGTGCCAAGCAGGAAAACATCAATTCTGTCAGCCAGTCCTTGGAATAACCCAACATGCCCATGTGGGAGGCCATGGCAAAGGATGGCCAAGCACCTTAACTGACAGGGCTCTGTTCTTGCTCACAATGGGGAGGGTGATTCTCCAAAATTCAGTCCTGCCACTGCCACTGGAAGAAGTAAGTGGTGTCAGGCAACTGTCACTGTGCCCTGATGTGCAGCCATGGCATGTCCACTTGACTCCATGACACTTCTCTCCTCGTAGCCCATGGGTAGAGCGGGTCAGAGACTGGTCCCTTGTTGGCCATTTGCACTTCCAGTGTTGATGATACTACACCCAGACGGTCAGAGCGAGGCTGCAATTTCAGCTCTTAACTCATGCCCTGGCTTAGTTAGCACTGTTCTGTCTCTGTGGAAGGGAAACCCTGGTAGTGCCAGGTTTGTGGCTGCAGTGCTGAGAGCAACAAAACCCATCCAGGCGGCAGGACCTGCTGGTTGGGCTGACAGCCTTGGAGACTGTGTTGAACCTGGTCAGCACCGGCTCCAGCAGGGATGGGGCAGAGTGGGTACAGTGAAGTCTAATGTGGCTGGCTTTCGGTGGGACTGTGTGTGGGTCTCATCCTTTTGGATGGAATTATATTAAATCAATGTGGTGACTCACGAAAAACGGTAGCTACAAGTGCCAAGTATTTGTGCCTTTGATTAATTTAGAACTAATTGATCACCACTTATAATGTATACTTTTTTAAACAGACTCCTCCGAAATGTGGAGGCATGAATTTAAAATAGAGCAGCCCTATTCAGATGGCTGTGATCCACTTGTTAAGCACTCCTTAGCCTGAGTGGCCTAAAAATTGGAGCCTGGGGCAAAAGCTTCTATATTAATTCTTGATCAAGGGCTGCCGTCCCAGGGAAGGAAGAGCGGGGAAAGGAAGAGCGGCAGGAAGGAGGGAGAGCAATTCAGAGCGAGGAACCCCAAGTCAGCCACAGCTCCACAGCCAAGGTACTGGCCTCATTCCCCAGGGAGCTCTGCAAAGCCTAGTGGAGCATCTGTGTCTCAGAGCAGCCATGGAGGGGGTTGGGCTCCCTCTTCTCCTGTGTTCCACCTTTTACTGGTCAGAGTCTGTCCTGAGAGACAGCAGCTCCCATCATGGCTAGGCTGTCAGGTCCTCTCTGCTTGGGAAGCCAGTATCTTGCAGGTTCATGCTGACACCTGAGAGGTGGGAAAAGGACGTGCACTCTCTCCAGGGGGCTGCAACTGAGGAATGAGATGAGTGAGCCACCAGGAAGATGCAGCTGCTTGGACCAGGATCCAGCACAAAGCTCATCTTTGAATTACAAGGAGGGAGGACGCAGAAGAGAGAGCTATCTTCTTTGTTGTTTTACTAACGCTTTGTTTTATGTGCAACTGATAGGAGTATTAGTTTCCTAAGGCTGATGAAACAACATACTAGAAACTGAGTGGTTTCAGAAAATAGAAATGCATTCACTCCTGGTTCTGGAGGCCAGAAGTCCAAAGTAAAGACGTGCACAGGACCATGCTGTCTCTTGGGCTCTAGGAGAGGGTCTGCTCCATGCCTCTCTCCTGGCTCCAGCACCACTGCCAGTCCTTGGCACTCTTTGGCTGGTAGATGCATCACCCCAATCTCTGTCTCTGGCTTCATATGACCTTGTTCTTGTATGTGGCTGTGTCTCTGTTTTCTCTTCTTCAAAGCATACCTGTCATTGGACTAGGGCCTGCTCTGATGCAGCAATATTTCATCTTAACTCATTACATCTGCAAAGACCCTATTTCCAAAAGTCAAAGTCTGAGGTTTCAGGCAGACTTAAAATGT
The DNA here is from genome assembly GCF_000951045.1 of Mandrillus leucophaeus. NCBI lineage: Eukaryota > Metazoa > Chordata > Mammalia > Primates > Cercopithecidae > Mandrillus > Mandrillus leucophaeus. The sequence goes on along the minus strand of NW_012101588.1, from coordinate 646,923 downwards.
AGGGTGTTGGGGCGGGGACACTAATCCAACAAAATATACTGAAATTAACTATCTTCCAGCAGGTAAATAGTTGATAACCTCTATATCAACTGCATATTAGACTAGATCCTATTTAATTGGACTGGAGTTGGGCTCAGGCATTTTTTCATTTACCTCAAGTAATTCTATATATATATATTGTTTATTATCATCAGTATTACATCACTGATTATAATGCAATTGGTAGCATTTATTGGACAGTTACTATGTCTCAGGCACCAGGCTGAGTACTTTATATATATTATACCAATGACTCTTCATTCCAGCTCTTCGTCTTACAGATAGGAACACAAAGGTCAACAATGTTGGAAAATCGCCAGAGGACACAGAGCTGGGAGCAGCCAAGTCAAGACATCCAGGCTGTCTGGCTCCAGAACTGGGATTCATCTTTGCCAGGAGGACCCTGCACATATTTAGAAACTTTCATCTTCTTCTCATCTTTAGACAGTCTCAGTTATTTAGAGAAATCGTAAACATTTTAAGATGCGTAACTGCAAGCCTTCACTACAAAGAAATAAAACAGCCTGGACAGAGAGGGGCTGACGTATCACAAGATACATATCTTGTACAACCTGAGGATGAGTCACCAAGGGCAGAAGTTAATAAATGGCAGGAATTATTATTCAAACAGATTTAATACTTTCATGACTCCCAGTTTCACAAGTTTAGACAAAAAGCGATGCATTTAGAAGACATCGCTCCATCCTATTTCGAAGCTTAGCTGCCTAACCTACAGTAAAGCCTGGTAGTTATGAACCTTAGAGAACAGCTTCTATGACAAGTGAGGATCTAAGAGCTTGTATCTCATAATGACGCCTCTCTGCATTAAACTAAATCTCCCTATTCTGGACAATCATTGCAGATCCCTGGTTTCCTGTCTTGGCCCTGGACCCACACTCCCTTCCCCATCAAAGGTAGGACGGGGAGAAGTGGCTGCCCAGCTTAAAACGCTGTACTTCCCAGCCACGTGCCAGGCACAACCTTGTTGGCACCCACGTTTCTGTCTCTGTGCCTAGGTCTGCTCCTCATCCTGTCTTCAGTGCCCTTCTTTTCCCTTTGATTTCTGTCTAAATCCAGCTCACTGTAGGACCTGCTCTGGTCCCACCTTCTTCAAGTCTCCAGCTGCTCTTGCCACCATGGGCCATTTCTTTGTCTGAGGTTCTCTTACATTTAGCGGATTCCATTCTGTTTACATCTCAGCCGCTCTACATTTGCTTCACATAAATTGACCTTGGCTCCCAAACTATATAACAAGTTCCTCCCACGGGCAGAAACAAGGTGTGCACATCACTGGTGTTCCTCCCAGCCTTGTCGGCATAATGCCAGGCAAACCAAATTGGGGTGATCTCCAACATACCTGATGATTACTTTTTATACCTGCAGTATAAGAAGGGTTAACTTTTTGATATTAAATGAAGGTGCCCAAATAATGCCATCAGATCATGTTAAAATTTTTTCATGGTGACCTGAATTAATAACGACATCCTTTTTCCTCATGGAAACCCAAACTAAATTATTATTTATGATTACTATAATTTTTAGCCATTATTAGGCTCTGTTATGATACTATGTGGTTGGTTAAAAATGGAAGTTGCCCATGGAGGTCTACATGTCATTGTTTTGGCCGATGCAAAATGTAGCCAGGAGCACACCACACCTGACAGTGTCAGTGATGATGATGATGATTATTATTATTATTATTTTTAACATGAATGAAGACGTTAATGACTCCTGATTTCAAGCTAAGAGCTGATTAGGAAAGGTTCCATTGACAACTCATCCCTAGAAAATTAAAACAGAAGCACATGGATATTGTAATTTGACTTCAGAGACTTCCTCCTCCTAGAACAATGCACATCGCAAATGAGTGCTATTTCTCATGGCTCATAACTAAAGTAAAATACTGTGCTATTGTCTAACCTTAGAATCTCTTAAGTGAGAATTTGTCAAAGAGGGCTAACCTAGACCCCAGTGGAAAAATCCAACTGATGGCCACCTGGATCCATTCCCTAGGGTACAAGGAGCAAATGAGGCCCCTCTCCTGAGTTTCTAAGCCTTTCGAATACTTGCATTATTTTCTCCCTTACTTCTTACTTTTGACCTTTGTAAATGGGAGATGTTTTGTTGCTCTTGTTTTAAGGATAATTTAGAAATTACAACTTTAGCATATATCTAACAATTACTTGTCCCAGTATTTCATCATTACAACTCAAATTAACATAATGTCTATTTGGATTTTAACAACGAAAAAAGCTATGAAAAACCCTCACTTGGAAACCCTTCAAAAGTTTCTCATTTGGCTACAGTTACTCAGGCTTTCTGCAAAACGAAGCAATGTAATCCTTACATTATGAGAACAGTTGTTTGGGTCTTTTATCAGACTGACTTTCTGCTCATGCCAAAAGGCATTATTTTCTTTGTGTAAAAGTGACTTTGAAGATTAATAAGTAACAGAATGGGTACACATAGATTTATGAACATTTAAAATTGCTTAATGTTTTTGCATGTGTATACTTTGAAAAAAAATAGGAGATGCCTCAGTTGTTCCACATAGATTGCCTTAGGAGGAGGACATAAATGTGCACCTTTGATTCAGACTTAAGTAAATTGTTGGTGATTCACAATGATCTCCCACTGACAAGAGGTGGGTTTTAGGTCTCCCTAGGAACTACAACAAGCTTTTAGTACTTTATATCAGAAAGAAGGACTTAGCCTGTGAAGCTCATGGCTTTGGTGCCCGCTAACCTGTTCTCTTTAAACACGAAAGACACATCACAGGCCCAGAGCTGTTGCATCAGCAGGCAGGCAGCACGCTGAGAGCTGATTAGGAAGCGTCACACCCTAGAGGCAGAGGTCTGTTCCCTGACTCTATGAGCAAGAGTCAACACCAAGCCCTTCAATCCTTGGGCCTGTAATTCCCTGTACAGGAAACACAAGCGTGTGTGGATGTGTGTGCATTTCTTTAGCAACACATACTTTGTTTGTTGTTTTATTTTCTACTTTTGAAAAATGGCAAGATCCCAGTCACAAAAACAGAAACCAGGCCACTTTGGGAGGCCGAGGCGGGCAGATCACGAGGTCAGGAGATTGAGACCATCCTGGCTAACACAGTGAAACCCCATCTCTATTAAAAAATACAAAAAAATTAGCTGGGCGTGGTGGTGGGCGCCTGTAGTACCAGCTACTCGGGAGGCTGAGGCAGGAGAATGGCATGAACTTGGGAGGCGGAGCTTGCAGTGAGCCGAAATCACGCCACTGCACTCCAGCCTGGGCAACAGAGCAAGACTCCATCTCAAAAAAACAAGAAAACAACAAAAAAATAAACCAAAACAACAGAAACTAGGCTAGGAATTTTAACCAGAGAGGAATTTAATAAAAGGGTTAGGATTTGAGCTGTTTTGGAAGAGCTGAAGAAGAAGGAGAGGACAGAGGTCGGGAAGGACAGTTCCTGCAGTGTCTTGGTGGTCAGTCCCTGCCCTGCTGGGTGGCCATTACAAAGCTGGCACCTGTGGGACAATATCTCTTTGCCCCCATGTGGCCAGGCACGTGGGGCCCTGGCTGACTCCCACAGCCACTACTGTCAGTATTGGAGCTGGAGCTGCTGCCACAACCAGAAGCAGAATGTCCACTACCTCCCTCCTACCTTCTGATCTCACGCTAGCTCCCGACTGGTGCAGCCTACACAGAACTCTGCCAGTAAAGGAATCTGAGAAATGTAGTCCCTTGAGGTACAGAAGACAACACAGAAGGGCAGGCAGTATCTGGCCCAGATGCCCATCATGAGCTTTAGAAAATGTTGTGTTATCACTGCACTTTAATCATTGAAGTATTTATTTTAAATTAGTTCTTATTTACATATCGAATATGAGACAAATACTATTTGACTGTTTATTTTATGGGACAGTCAAGAAGATAATCAGTATTATATTAAAGAATATTTTATGGGTTTAAAGAATATTTTGGGGGCATTTTAATTCACATAGTTCAAAAGCAGCTGAATACATGTATTAAAAGGCAAGCTCTTGCTAGGCCTTGTATGTCATCTACAAAAAGCACCCCTGTTTCCCTAAGCTAGCTAACTCAGCTGTTTGAAGTACAGATGGATGAAGTAAATTCTACTGTTTGGGTTTTTATATTTGACACTGGTTGATACTTTTCCAAAGTAAATATTGCATTTCTGCTGGTAGTTTGATTTCGCTGTTTGCTTTCTGAAATTTTATGTACTTTTATTTTAGGTACATTCTTTGCCTGCTTAATTCCAATGAGAAATTATTTCAGATAGATAATCATCACCTTGTTTCCTTAAAATAAAATTTTTGTACCTTGAAAAACCAAAATTGGTAATAAAAATCCGTTAAAATGACGATGATTACAACTATTACGCATATCTGTAAATCTCTTTACTTCTTACATCTCGACCGATCATCTCAGCAACTCTGTGAGAGGCCGACTACTACTGCCGCCAAATTTCTTCCAGCTATGTTAGGTGACAGGTCATTAGCTGTAAAATCAAGGCAAGAAGTTGGACTTTATAAGTAAATATGATACTTTCCTTATGAGTATGTATTTATGAGACTCCTCACAATTCATATTCCAACCACATTAATTTTCTCTTCATGCTAGGGTCTAATGCTGTGGTTAGACTGCAGCATGAAACTGGGGTAAGCATACCACTTGGAGATTTGAAAAGATGATCCCAGGAATTGTGGGCCTGGATAATTTTAAGGGAGCCAGTTTTCAGATCCTCAACTTACATTTGTCCTCTTTCCCATAACAAATTTGTCTAAGAACATGTCCCTCTTAAGGACGCGGGTTCCTATCCAAAATTGTACTTTTCCCACTTTGCAAAGTTAATCATGCCTCTCTCTCATCTCACTCTGAGGGCATCAAACAATGGGACAATTTGACATATTGTTCCAGTATTAGAAAAGTACCTTTCTTAATGTAAGACTAATTATAAGTAAATATAAATGACTAATGACTTAATCAAACAACTTTTTGTAAGTCTGATGGTTTCCATTTTTTTTTCCTTAGAGCAGAACTGTGGGAGAACTTACATGACATGCTGGCTAATAAAAAAATAAAAATAATTTGGTGATAGATCACTGTGAATCTTGGCATATAGCTGAGAAGGAGGTTAAAGAATTGAGTAATATTTCTGTAACAAAACTCCCTCCATTCCCACTGATTTATTTATACGGAAAAGTCTTCTTGGCCCATAAATTTATAAAAATGAAAACCAGAAATAGAATTAATTTTGAGCCCTAACTCATTCTAGTAATAAATAATATATCCACTGATTTCATGACCTAACTAGAAAAACATAGACTCCCTTAACATTTTTCTGGCCATGGAGATGTACATTTCTGACAAAATTTTACTTCTGCATAATAATTATTTCTTAAAATTTATTACATCTTATATTTTTTATCAATTATGGTCTAAAAGTAGTTGTAATTATAACCCAATCAGAAAAAAAATCCAATATTTAGAGCCTTATTGCCACAGGAAAATTTTAAAAATTAAATGTCAATTTATATATGTAACTTATTGCACATAGAAGTATGGTGACAAAACCTATAAAACATTTTCTACACAAAATATATTACATTAGAATAAAAGTCTGTGGAAACGAAAATAAGAGTTCAAAGAGAAAAAAATTGATGTCAAATTTCAGACTGTTAAAGAACAGTCTGTTTATAGCAATCGGACACCTGCTATCAGGTGTCCGATTGCTATAATATTCAAACTCTATTGCAGCCGTCCCTTCCTTTTTGGCACCAGGGACCAGTGTTGTGGAAGAATTATTCCATGGATGGAGGGAGTAGGGGTGTTGGGGGAGATGGTTTCAGGATGAAACAATTCTACCTCAGATCGTCAGGCATTAGATTCTCATAAGAAGTGCGCAACCCAGATTCCATGAGCAGCTCACAATAGGGTTCATGCTCCTTTGAGAATCTAAGGCTGCTGCTGAGCTGACAGGAGGCAGAGCTCAGGCGGTAATGCTCATGGCCCACTGCTGCTCACCTCCTTCTGTGCGGCCCGGTTCCTAACAGGCCACAAACTGGTACTGCTCTGTGACTCAGTGGTTGGCAACCCCTGTTCTATTCAATACACTAAAAAAGAATGATGTTGGCCAGGCACGGTGGCTCACTCCTATAATCCCAGCACTTTAGGAGGTCGAGGTGGGCAGATTACGAGGTCAAGATATTGAGACCATTCTGGCCAACATGGTAAAACTCCATCTCTACCAAAACTACAAAAATTAGATGGGCGTGGTGGCACATGCCTATAGTCCCAGCTACTCAGGAGGCTGAGGCAGGAGAATCTCTTGAACCCGAGAAGCAGAGGTTGCAGTAAGCAGAGATCACTCCACTACACTCCAGCCTGGTGACAGAGTAAGACTCCATCTCAAAAAAAAAGAAAAGAAAAAAAGAAAAAGAATGATGTTATAACAACATTATTTTTAAATATCAGTATTTATAGTATACTGAAAATTACATCCTTTACAGTTATTTAAACTGACAAAGAATATTTATATGTTACTGTAAACATATGCATGTGATACATTTTCAAAATTTATTTAAGGAGTATATGAGCAAAAACGTTGACAGATCACTGATCTGAACAAAAGATAAGGTGTTTTGAAGATCAGCATTCTGGCATGTCTCCATGTGTGTTTTCTTTGTTTTCTCAGTTTGACCTTGTCTGTGTCAATGCATGGATGCTGGACCTTACCCAAGCCATCCTGAACCTTGGCTTCCTGACTGGAGCATTCACCTTAGGCTATGCAGCGGACAGGTAGACACCAATGTAACTGCCATTTTATGTCACTATAACACCATGCATTAATATGGGGAGAAAAATGTTTTCTGTTAACTATTAAAACAGTCTTTTTGCTAAATTCGCAAACAATTCTTGATTTCATCATTCATGACATTCACACTTGTTTGGTTTGACTAAATCTTTTCTTCTCAAACTTCATTTCCTTATTCCTTGAACTGCACAAAGGTCTGAGGCTGTTCCCAGTAGGTCTGAGAGCATCGGAATGAAAACACAGACCTCCAAAGCAGGAACATCATAATTGGGTTGATGCACTGTTGTGCTGGATACTATAGAATCAATCAATTCGATGTGCTTCAGTAACAACTTACTGGTTGTGGTTTTATTAATTTAGTCATAAGATCGGCCTATTCCAAATTTGTTTCACCTAATTTTTTTAAAGATATCCTTATATTTTTTCTATAAATGTGAAACTCTGTGAAAAAAACATTTTTCCAAAATCCATTAAAGGAGTTTTTTTCCTATTATGTTGTATTCATAAATGCAACTGCCCAATGGCAGGCATGGTGAGTGTATATATTCAAGACAGTCATGCTTTCTATTTAAATTTTCTTCTTCCTTAACATTATTGATGCTAGTTATTGTATTCATGTTTAACTCTATTTTTATCCCAATTCTAACTATGAAAATACTTGCGGTAATTTAATATTCCTCTCTATCCCCCTTAGCAGGAGTAATAGGAGTATGGACTGGGAATCGCTGACTCATAGCCATATCTGGCCTAATATTGTTCTGGTTAATCTATCTCTGACTCATGGCCATATCTGGCCTAATATTATACTGGTTAATCCAGCCCAGCCCATGGTGGGTTCTTGTGACTGTACCATTCAGTGGGTGATACTAAGTGTACCTTTTAGAGAACTGCAAACAGCAAATTAATTAGCTAATAGAGCAACAAAAGGTCCCACATCCTGTAGCCAATTGAAGATCTGAGTTTAATCAGAGCAGTGCTTCAAAATGGGTAGAGCCTTGAGTTTCATTTTCTGTCACTTTTTATTTCTCTTTCATGTTTCTCTCTCGCCCTCTCCACAGCTGTTCTTTGCATGTGAGTTTCTGCTGGATCCTTTCATGTGTGATGCCCTTTCCCTCTTTCTTCTTTTTATTGATGTCCTTTTCTCCTGTTCTACTTCTAGCCCTTTCAAGTTTCATCTTTCCTTTCCTAATTTTCCCTGCATGCCACTCTTTTTTTGCTGGCTACAATTTGGAACCGTGCAGTTTAAATATTTATTTATTTTGTTTTGTTTTTACTCTTTCTAATTTAGATAGTAGGTTTCGCTTCATCTGTGTTTTTTTTAATCTTACTCAGTCAGCAAACATATCTCCAAACTAAGTTAACTTTACTAAAGTGGGGAATTTCCCCTACCTGTATTTTCATAAGTGATTGAGCATCTGTCCTCATACAGGACATGCTGCATTGGAGGGGAGGGGCCAGACCTGGGAGAAGGAGGAGTCGTGAATAACTCTGCCTCCTGCATTTGGCTTCTTCTCTTCCACCATATCCATTATTTATACATGTGAAGGAAGAACAAGAGATAACTTAATAGGCCATTTGTCAATGAGAGTACAATATAGGAAGGGTGGAAAGTGAATTTAAAAATCTAGATTGGGGCTTCTGGATTCCTGTTCAGCATATAAGGAGCTTAGAATTTGCCACTCAGCCTTGACAACAAGTAAAATGCTGAACAAACTGAAAAATCAATAATTCTTCTTAGATCCATAAGAGAAGTGAAAGCACAGGGCAAACTGCTGCCTTCAGCACCACCCTGTCCCCCCGCCCCCGGCCCCACTAAATAGAAAGACAGGAGAATACAGAGAATCGTAACACAGGCACAGAAACCTCCTTGAGAGAGCCAGGGTAGATAAACATGAGCTGTAATTGATGAATTCCAAGAGGATCAGTGTGGATGACCTGGAGGATTAAAAACTCTAGAGGGACTCACTCAAAGGAGGGCCCAAGCTTTTGTGATTTTTTTGTTTGTTTGTTTGTTTGTTTGTTTTGCCACCTGAAGCTCTACAAGGTTATAAAGGTGAATATTAAGGAAAATTCCTCATGCTCTGGCAGCCAGAGGGGAAAAGGAACAATTTTGAAATATGCCAGAACATTGTTCTTAACAACGTCTGCCCTCAGGAGAAGATGTTTAACCAGAGCCTAATCTTCTGGGGTTTTCTGAGAGCCTCACTGATCTGGGGGAAGAGAAATACCAACTCCAGCCCCTTCTAGCCTTCCAGGTGGAGAAAGAGAAACACCAAATTCTAGCCTCCTCTAACTTTTAATTTGGAAGAAGGGAAATACTCAGCTCCAGCCCCCTCTAGCCTTTCTCCCCTAGTTAAGAGGAGAGGGATAGAGAAGCACTTGTGAAGTTCACTGGTTAGAGCCATAGGTTCACTAAAAGACTGAGAGCTACTCATAGAACCACAGAATGCCTTCCCTCCCCCAACACCTCACCACATTACTAAAGGTCTATTTACAGCAGTTTCATTTACCCAGTACACCATGTCCACCTATCAAGAAAAAATTACAAGGCATACTAAAAGCCAAAACACACACACACACACACACACCCCCAGTTGAAGAGACAGAGCAAGCATCAGAACTAAATTCAGATATGGCTGGGATGTTGGAATGATCAGGCTAGGAATGTAAAACAACTATGCCAAGAAGTCTGATGCATAAAGTAGCATGCAAGAACAGATGGGCTATGTAAGAAGAGAGATGGAAATGCTAAAAAAAGAAACCAAATGAAATGCTAGAGATCAAAAACACTGTAACAGAAATGAAAAATGTTGTTACTGGGCTTATTAGGAGATTGGGCATAGCTGAGGAAAGAATCTCTGGCCTTGAGGATATCCCAATAGAAACCTCCAAAACTGAAAACACACACACACACACACACACACACACACACACACACACACACACACACACACAAAATAACAACAACCTGAAAAAGCAGAACAGAATGTTCAATAACTGTGGGACAATTACAAAAGATATAACATTTGTGTAATAGGAATACCAAAAGGAGAAGAGAGACAGAAAAATAGAAAAAATATTTTAAACAATAATGACTGAGAATTTTTCAAAATTAATGTCAGACACCACAGATCCAGGAAACTCAAAGAAAATCAAGCAAGATAAACATAAAAAAGTATACTTAGTTATATCATAGTCAAACTAAAGATAAAGGAAAAATTCTGAAAGAAGAGGGGCGGAATCTCTTACTATAGTTCACTGGTTAGAGGCATAGGTTCACTAAAAGACTGAGAGCTACTCATAGAACCACAGAATGCCTTCCCTCCCCCAACACCTCACCACATTACTAAAGGTCTATTTACAGCAGTTTCATTTACCCAGTACACCATGTCCACCTATCAAGAAAAAATTACAAGGCATACTAAAAGCCAAAACACACACACACACACACACACCCCCAGTTGAAGAGACAGAGCAAGCATCAGAACTAAATTCAGATATGGCTGGGATGTTGGAATGATCAGGCTAGGAATGTAAAACAACTATGCCAAGAAGTCTGATGCATAAAGTAGCATGCAAGAACAGATGGGCTATGTAAGAAGAGAGATGGAAATGCTAAAAAAAGAAACCAAATGAAATGCTAGAGATCAAAAACACTGTAACAGAAATGAAAAATGTTGTTACTGGGCTTATTAGGAGATTGGGCATAGCTGAGGAAAGAATCTCTGGCCTTGAGGATATCCCAATAGAAACCTCCAAAACTGAAAACTGTCCTTTTCTCCTGTTCTACTTCTAGCCCTTTCAAGTTTCATCTTTCCTTTCCTAATTTCCCCTGCATGCCACTCTTTTTTTGCTGGCTACAATTTGGAACTGTGCAGTTTAAATATTTATTTATTTTGTTTTGTTTTTACTCTTTCTAATTTAGATAGTAGGTTTCGCTTCATCTGTGTTTTTTTTAATCTTACTCAGTCAGCAAACATATCTCCAAACTAAATTAACTTTACTAAAGTGGGGAATTTCCCCTACCTGTATTTTCATAAGTGATTGAGCATCTGTCCTCATACAGGACATGCTGCATTGGAGGGGAGGGGCCAGACCTGGGAGAAGGAGGAGTCGTGAATAACTCTGCCTCCTGCATTTGGCTTCTTCTCTTCCACCATATCCATTATTTATACATGTGAAGGAAGAACAAGAGATAACTTAATAGGCCATTTGTCAATGAGAGTACAATATAGGAAGGGTGGAAAGTGAATTTAAAAATCTAGATTGGGGCTTCTGGATTCCTGTTCAGCATATAAGGAGCTTAGAATTTGCCACTCAGGACAACAAGTAAAATGCTGAACAAACTGAAAAATCAATAATTCTTCTTAGATCCATAAGAGAAGTGAAGCACAGGGCAAACTGCTGCCTTCAGCACCACCCTGTCCCCCCGCCCCCGGCCCCACTAAATAGAAAGACAGGAGAATACAGAGAATCGTAACACAGGCACAGAAACCTCCTTGAGAGAGCCAGGGTAGATAAACATGAGCTGTAATTGATGAATTCCAAGAGGATCAGTGTGGATGACCTGGAGGATTAAAAACTCTAGAGGGACTCACTCAAAGGAGGGCCCAAGCTTTTGTGATTTTTTTGTTTGTTTGTTTGTTTGTTTGTTTTGCCACCTGAAGCTCTACAAGGTTATAAAGGTGAATATTAAGGAAAATTCCTCATGCTCTGGCAGCCAGAGGGGAAAAGGAACAATTTTGAAATATGCCAGAACATTGTTCTTAACAACGTCTGCCCTCAGGAGAAGATGTTTAACCAGAGCCTAATCTTCTGGGGTTTTCTGAGAGCCTCACTGATCTGGGGGAAGAGAAATACCAACTCCAGCCCCTTCTAGCCTTCCAGGTGGAGAAAGAGAAACACCAAATTCTAGCCTCCTCTAACTTTTAATTTGGAAGAAGGGAAATACTCAGCTCCAGCCCCCTCTAGCCTTTCTCCCCTAGTTAAGAGGAGAGGGATAGAGAAGCACTTGTGAAGTTCACTGGTTAGAGCCATAGGTTCACTAAAAGACTGAGAGCTACTCATAGAACCACAGAATGCCTTCCCTCCCCCAACACCTCACCACATTACTAAAGGTCTATTTACAGCAGTTTCATTTACCCAGTACACCATGTCCACCTATCAAGAAAAAATTACAAGGCATACTAAAAGCCAAAACACACACACACACACACACACCCCCAGTTGAAGAGACAGAGCAAGCATCAGAACTAAATTCAGATATGGCTGGGATGTTGGAATGATCAGGCTAGGAATGTAAAACAACTATGCCAAGAAGTCTGATGCATAAAGTAGCATGCAAGAACAGATGGGCTATGTAAGAAGAGAGATGGAAATGCTAAAAAAAGAAACCAAATGAAATGCTAGAGATCAAAAACACTGTAACAGAAATGAAAAATGTTGTTACTGGGCTTATTAGGAGATTGGGCATAGCTGAGGAAAGAATCTCTGGCCTTGAGGATATCCCAATAGAAACCTCCAAAACTGAAAACACACACACACACACACACACACACACACACACACACACACACACACACACACAAAATAACAACAACCTGAAAAAGCAGAACAGAATGTTCAATAACTGTGGGACAATTACAAAAGATATAACATTTGTGTAATAGGAATACCAAAAGGAGAAGAGAGACAGAAAAATAGAAAAAATATTTTAAACAATAATGACTGAGAATTTTTCAAAATTAATGTCAGACACCACAGATCCAGGAAACTCAAAGAAAATCAAGCAAGATAAACATAAAAAAGTATACTTAGTTATATCATAGTCAAACTAAAGATAAAGGAAAAATTCTGAAAGAAGAGGGGCGGAATCTCTTACTATAGAAAAAGAGCAATGATAAAAATTATATCCTACTTCTTTTCAGAAACCATGTAAGCAAGAAGAAAGTGGAATACTTAAAGTGTTGAGAAAAAATTCCAATCTAGAATTCTATACTCTGAAAAGTTATCATTTAAAAGTGAAGGAGAAATAAAGACTTTGTTAGACAAAAATTGAGGGAATTTGATGCCTTGTAATAAATATTAAAAGAAATTATTTAGAGAGTATGAAAATGATCTAGGTTAGAAATCCAGATCTACATAAAGGAAAGGCGTTGGAGAGGAATAAGTGAACACACTGTTATCTGTTAGGTCAATTAAGAATAAGAAAAATATGTTTCTTATTTAGTAGCAACGACTAAAAAACAATTTTTTAAAAAAAAAAAACATGACTGATATGCTAAAAATGAAGAAAATGTGGAATCCTATAAACTGCTGTTCAATTAAACTACAAAAGCCAGAAAAAAGTGTGGAATACAAACATAAGAATAAAAAATAAGGGAAACAAATAGAAAATGATAACAAATATGGTGGACATTAATCTAACCATGTCAATACTCACCTTAAATGTAAGATGGTCCAAATGCACCAACTAAAAGACAGAGATTTTCACAGTGGATCAACAAACAAGACCCAACTATATACGTTGGCTACAAGAAATACACTTTAAATATAAAGACACATATACATTAATAGTAAATGGATGGAGAAAACTATACCTTGATAGCAGTAATCAAACTAAAGCAGAAGTGGCTATATTATTATCAGCAGAGCAGACTTCAGAGGAAGGAAAGTTATCAGGGATAAAAAGGGGCATTATATAATGATAAAGGGGTCAATTCTCCAAGAAGCCAATAATCCTTAATATCTATGTGCCTAGTAGCAGAGCATAAAATTATAAGAGGCAAAAACTGTAATAAAACTGGAATGAGAAATAGATTAATCCACTATTTCACTGGAGACTTCTACATCCCTTTGTCAGAAATGGTCAGATTCAACAGGTAGAAAGCCTATAAAGATATAATTGAACTCAACAGCATCATCAATCAACAGAATATAATTTTCATCTTTAGACAATCTTATCTAACAACAGGGCAATTAACAGTTTTTCAAGTTCTCATGAAATATTCACATGCAATATTCAAGATAAATCACATTCTGGGCCATAAAACATATATTAGCAAATTTGAAGAAATAAAAATTATACAATGTCTGCTCTCAGACCATAGTGGAATTAAACTAGAAATTCATAACAAAAGGATGGACGGAAAATTCCCAAATACTTGGGGATGAAACAACACATTTCTAGTAACACATAGGTCAAAGAAGAAATCTCAAGAGTAATTAAAAAGTATATTAAACAAAATGAAAATGAAAACACTCAAGACTTTTGGAATGCAACAAAAACAATGTTTAAAGGGAAATTTATAGCATTGACTACATATATGAGAAAAGAGGAAATATATAAAATCAATAATCTAAGCTTTCACCTTAGGAAACTGGAGAAGTAGAGCAAATTAAACCCAAGGCAAGTAGAAGAAAAAAAAAACAAATTAGAGCAGAAATCAATAAAATTAAAAACAGGAAATCAATGGAGAAAATAAAACCCAAAGCTGGTTATTTGAAAAGATAAAAAAAATCAATAAGCCTCCAGTCAGACTAAGAAAAAAGAAAGAAGAGAGAGAGAGAGAGAGGTGGAAGACATAAATTACTAATATTAGAAATAAAAGAGGGGACATTTTGACCAATCCCATGGACATTAACAGGATAATAAAGAAATACTATGAACACTCTGTGTTCACAAATTTGATAACCTACATGAAATGGACCAATTCTTTGAAAGATTACAATCTACCAAAACTCACCCAAGATTTTATAGACACTCTGAATAGGGCTATATCTATTAAATAAATTGAATCAGTTGTTAATTACTTTTCAAAACAGGAAGCACCTGGCCCAGATGGGTTCACAGGTGAATTTGCCAAACGTTTAAGGAAGAAACTCTACCAATTCCCTAAAAACTCTTTACAAAGATAGAAGTAGGAGGATTGTTTTCTAACTTATTCTGAGACCAGCATTACATTAATACCTAAACTGGACAAAGACATTACAACAAAAGAAAACTACAGACTAATATATCTCATGAACGTAAGTGCAAAAATCCTCAACAAAACTTTGCAAGTAGAATCCAATAGTGTATAAAAAAGTTATACACCACAACCAGATACCGTAGCACACCAAGTGTGTAGTATCCCAAGTACATAAAGCTGGTTCAGCATTCTAAAGTCAATTAATGTAATCCATCACATCAACAAACTAAGGAATAAAAAATGACATGATCATATCTTTAGATGCAGAAAAGTGTTTGTCAAAATCCAACATCTATATATGACAAAAGCTCTCAGTAAACTAGAAATATAGGGGAACTTCCTCAACTTGTTAAGGAATGTCTATGAAAAAACCTACAGTTAACATCGTACTTAATGATGATAAACTGTATAGAAGCTTTCTCACTAAGATCAGAAACACGGCAAATACGTCATCTCTAATAACTTCTTTTCGATGCCATGCTGGAAGCCCTCACTAATACAATAAATAAGACAAGTAAAGAAAATAACAGGTATACTGATCGGGAAGGAAGAAATAAAAACTGTCTTTGTTCACAGATGGCATGATTGTCTATGTAGAAAATCAAAAGAATTAACAACAACAACAACAAAAACCTCCTGAAACTAATAAGTGAGTATAGTAAAGTTGCAGGGTACAAGGCTAATACACAAAAGTCAACTGCTTTCCTATGTACCAACAATGAACACGTAGGATTTGAATTTAAACACACAATGCCATTTACATTAGCACCACAAGAATACACAACACTTAGATATAAATCTCAGCAACATATGTACAAGATTTATGTGAGGAAAAGTGCAAAACTCTAATGAAAGAAATCAGAGATGATCTAAATAAATGGAGAGATATTCAACATTCATGGATAGGAAGACTCAATATTTTCAGGATGTCCGTTCTTCCCAACTTGATGTATATATTCAATACAATACTAATCAAAATCCTACAGAGTTATTTTGTGGATATTGACAAACTAATTCTAAAGTTTATATGTAGAAACAAAAGACCCAGAATAGCCAACACAGTATTGAAGGAGAAGAACAAAGCCAGAGGACTTGACACTGCCTGACGTCAAGACTTACTGTAAAGCGACAGTAATCACGACAGTGTCGTATTTGTGAAAGAATAGACCTCTACCAATAGTTCAATGGAATAAAATAGAAGGCCTAGAAATAGACCCACATAGATAATAAATATAGTCAACTGACCTTTGACAAAGCAGAAAACAAATGGTACTGGAACAACTGGACAACCACACGCCAAAAAAAAAAAAAAAAGAGAGAGAGAGAGAATCTAGACACAGACCTTACACCCTTTAAAAAAATGGATCACAGACCTAAATGTAAAATACAAAACTATAAAACTCCTAGAGGACAGGATAGGAAAAAATCTAGATGACCTTTTAGATACAACACCAAAAGCATAATCCATGAAAAAAGAATTGAATAGCTGGGCTTCATTAAAATTAAAATTTTCTGTGCTGTGAAAGATGTTATCAAGAGAACAAATGAAATGACAAGCCACAGACTGGGAGAAAATATTAATAAAAGACAAATATTTGATAAAGAACTGTTAGCCATGATATATAGAGAACTCTTAAAACACAACAATAAGTAAACAAACCACCCAACTAAAAAATGGGCCAAAGACCTTAACAGATACCTCACCAAAGAGAGTATACAGATGATAATAAGTATATGAAATGATGCTCTGTGTCATATATCATCTGGGAAATGCCCATTAAAACAGCAATGAGATACCACTACATACCTATGAGAATGACCAAAATCCAGATCACTGCCAACACCAAATGCTGACTAGGATGTGGAACAACAGGAATTCTCATTCATTGCTGGTGAGAATGCAAAATGAAACAGTGACTTTAGATGACAAAATTCTTACACATGTTTGTAATTCTTACAAAATTAAACAAACTTTTACTATATGATCCAGCAATTCTCCTCCTTGGTATTCCAATTCCAACCCAAAAAAGTTGAAAACTCATGTTCACACAAAACCTACACATACATGTTTATAGCAGCTTTCTTCATGATTGCCCAAACTTGGAAGCAACCAAGATGCCCTTCCGTAGGCGAATGGACAAACTGTGATACATCCAGACTATGGAATATTATTCCATACTGAAAAGAAATGAACTATCAAGTCATGAAAATACATAGAGGAAACGTAAGTACATATTACTAAATGAAGAAGCTGATCTGGAAAGGCTACATACTATAAGATTTTAACTATATGACATTTTGGAAAAAGCAAAACTATGGATAGAGTAAAAAAAAAAGAAAGATCAGTGGTTGCTAGGGAGTGGGGAGAGGGAGGGATGAATAGGCAGAGCACAGAGGATATTTAGAGCAGAGAAACTATCCTGTTAGATAGTTTAATGGTGGACACGTGTCATTATACACATGTCAAAACACATAGAATATGCAACATCAAGAGTGAACTCAAAGGTAAACTGTGGACATTGGGTGATTATGTGTCCCAGTAGGTTCATCAATTGCAGCAGGTGTACCACTCCCATGGGGAATGTTAATGAGAATGCTGTGCATGTGTAGGGGCAGGGGACACAGAGTCCACTAAAAAAATCTAGATAAACTAAGGCTACTTCCATCTCTACTCTGCTGACTGAAGCAAGATGCTATATGTACCTATTTTATGGAAATTTTTATGAATTTGTCATAGATGTCATAGAATCAAATCTCTTAATGGATATTGTTAGCAAACATTTACCAGACAATAATTTGACACCTCTATGCTGAACCAATTAACACCAGACTCTCAGAATGCTGTGCATGATACCTTGTTCCTTTTCCTAAACTATTTAATAACACTTATGCCAATGGTGAAAATAAAATACAGAATTTAGGAACCACTGACATTGGCTGTGAACTTTGTAGTTTATAAAACGCTTTCACATTCACATCTTATTTGATCCTCTCTACAACCTACCTCTAGGAAAAAGTGGAGAAAAAACAAAAACAAGCAAGCAAAACCTTTGTTTTGAAGACCTTAGGAATTAGTCCAAGGTCTTATGACTGGTAGATGGTTGAGGTGAGATTCAAGGCAAGGCCTTCTGGCCATAACACACCATTGCTCCTTCTTTCTGCCTCTCTGTCCTTATGACTTGACACATAAGAAATGTTAGAAAGTGTCAAATCCTTACCACTGGGGAGACTCTACGTGAAACAATAGTTTTAAGGAGGGTCATCTTTCAGAAACTGCAGTCACAAAGGGTGCATTCTGTGCTTTAAATTTTGTGATTCCAGCCTGGGCAACATAGAGAGACCCTGTCTCTGCAAAACATTTTTAAAATAATATAATAATATAATATGATGTCATATTTTATGTTATATTTTCCCATTGTGTTGAAGAAAATGTTTAAGGCGAGCTCTTTTCCTGTCTTTCTCAAAAAGGTATGGCAGGATCGTCATTTACTTGCTCTCTTGCCTTGGTGTTGGCGTCACTGGGGTTGTGGTGGCCTTTGCACCAAACTTCCCTGTGTTTGTGATCTTCCGCTTCCTGCAAGGTGTGTTTGGAAAGGGGACATGGATGACTTGCTACGTGATTGGTAAGACATTCTTACACCATCTTCTCTATTTGGAAACTAGGGCCAGATGGCCAACAAGTGCTAGTTAATCAACCTTCCTCTTCCTCATGTGTCCTTTAACAAAGGAGGTTTCACTGCAGCTACAGTAATTATTTCTGCAGATAGGAGAGCTCAGAGGTAGGATTCTGAGTGCTTTAGAAACTAAAATACCATCTTACTTTGGGAGCCAAACATAGAATATTATAAAACACTGGGGCAAACTACTTTTAAGTACTTCTATACTGTTATAATATGCCTTCTAGCTTTGCTTTATAAGAGATTAATTTTTATAAAATCTCAGTAGCTTCTTGAGGCGTTTTTAAAGCATTTTGTCTGCACTGTGTTCTGTGGTACAGTTTGAGATTACTTTCCTGTGTTCCCAACTCTCCTCTTTCTGTACAAGTGGGGAACTTTTTACTATGGGAGAACTATGTTCTAAAAATGAGAAGTTCATTTGTGACCCTTGGATATCTTCTACAGCCAGAAAGTTTGACCTTCTGGGGATGGAAGAAGGAAAAAGTTCACTTTACTTTTCTCTCATATCCCTTGGGAAAGCCCTGGCTGCTCCTTTTGGTTCCATTTCTAGCTCGGGACCAGCCACCTAGAGTAGTGGTGTATTTCTGACCAGGAAAATGTGAATTCTCAGATGATTGCTGCAGATCTTTGCACACCCACTCTCTTCTGTCACTGCTATGCAATCTCCAAGCAGCGCACATTTTGGAGACCTTTGAAGATCTTTCTGTGAGTGGGAGAAAGAGAGAAGATTATTAGAGGGATTGGTTGTCACTGTCTGGAACAGAAAGAGTAACGTTGGAATGCAAGGCATTTTTAAGGAGACTCAGTCTAGATGAATCTGCAAAGTTGTGATCTGAGGGCAACAATAAAGTAGCTTATCCCAGGATAATCAGAATAAAAGAAACCAATTAGTGGGAAGGGGCAGGAAAGGAAAAGATTTCAGCAATAAAATTTCCCATATGATTTTTAGGCAATATTGTCAACGAAAAGTACAACACTGTGGAAAGAATTATCATTTAATAGAAGTTGTCTTGTGATAACAAAAAGTCTTTGTAGAGTCTAATATTTTTAATGAATCTTCTAAGGAGACTAGAAGGTGCACATCTCTAGAGATACAGTGATACAATGTAGCCATCTTAACATATTTAAGTTTTGATAATTACAATTACCTTTTAAAATAATCATCACTGAAGCTTTCCTAAAACCGACACATGTATTCTTCATATTTCCCTATTGTACCCAGAAGATTGCAGGGCTGGGTGCATAAGAGGAACATGGCAAGTGCCTGTGATAAGTGGCAGAGGCAAGAGTGGGAGAAAAGCATTTAGTATCAAGAAGGACACCTCCATCCTTTCTACAAGTGTGGAAGCCTCGGTATCTGAGTGCTAGCGTGTTCTAGCAATGCTGATGGATGTAACAGGTGTAACGTCTCTGTATTTGTTTGTTTATTTTGGAGCTGACTCTGTGCTTCTGTGACCTCTTGTGTTTGTTTTCCTTTAGTGACAGAAATAGTAGGTTCGAAACAAAGGAGGATTGTGGGAATCGTGATTCAAATGTTTTTTACCCTTGGAATCATAATTCTCCCTGGAATTGCCTACTTCATCCCCAATTGGCAAGGAATCCAGTTAGCCATCACGCTGCCCAGCTTTCTCTTCCTCCTTTATTACTGGTAATGTGGTTTTGGTTATCATCATATTTATACTGATTCCACAGAAATTAGACTCCAAACCAACATGAAAATGAAAGCAATAAAGGAAATTTGCTGCTTTGAGAATTTTTAGAGAATTTTAGGATTTATAGAGAGTATTTGTTGATGATTTTATTAATAATTACCAAAAAAAAACAAAACAAAACAAAATACCAGAACACAAAATTCTAAGTATGGTAGTGCATTATGTTTTGTTTTGTAATAAATAGCTTCATGAAAACTATAAGGCAACAAACCATATCTGCCAGTATTTCAACATGCAAATTAAATGCAATGAAGTCTATTTGCTTCTCTGTGTGTTCTATAAAGCAAATTAATGTTACTCAGAAATTCTCTGAGGAATAAGGAAATGTTAAGAGCATCAAAAAATTACATTATCAAAAAGCAACAGATAAGCATTTGATTTTTGTTGTTGTCGTTTTGAGATAGAGTCTCGCTCTGTCGCCCAGGCTGGAGTGCAGTGGCACAATCTCGGCTCACTGCAGCCTCTGCCTCTCAGCTTCAAGTGCTTCTCCTGCCTTAGCCTCCCAAGTAGCTGGGATTACAGGCGTGCACCACCACACCCAGCTAATTTTTCTATTTTTAATAGAGACAGAGTCTTAACATGTTGGCCAAGCTGGTCTCAAACTCCTGACCTCAAATGATCCACCTGCCTCAGCCTCCCAAAGTACTGGGATTACAGGCGTGAAGCACTGCACCCAGCCAGCACTTGATTTTTATTGGAATGAACATGTTTTAATGATTCTTCTAATTTAATTTTAATATACGGGCAAGTCAGTTTATATAAATCAGATTCCTAAGCTTTTCTTAATATTCACTAAATCCCAATTCTTTTCATATATGGAATCAATATATTGTAAGATAGCCTGGTTTTGTAAGAGCAATGTCATATTGATTATTTTGATAAGCAATGATTCAATTATCAAGCTAGCATTTTTTTCCCATCCATTATAATCTTGCAAGAATAATCTGTGTTTCAGGGACCTATTATCAACTCTTATTGACTCCCAAATTTATATCTAATTGCAAGATCCATTTTGATAGAAAAACTCAAGGCAATAGATTTTAGATTTTGAAATTCCTAGACATAACTCACAAAAGCCTCCTTCTTTGCCAGGGTTGTCCCCGAGTCTCCCCGTTGGCTGATTACTCGGAAGAAAGGAGATAAAGCATTACAGATCCTGAGACGCATTGCTAAGTGCAATGGGAAATACCTCTCATCAAATTACTCACAGGTAATTTCGTTTAGTATGAGTAACAAATATTGCTAAAGTAGGTAAATTGATTTTGTTGCCACTTATGTACTTAATGTTGCTTCTTAAATTTATGTGCAAAATATATATGTTTGTATATATATAAAATATATATATAGAAAATGTATATGTATATAGAGTGTGTGCACACACACACAATCAAACATCTGGGAAATCATTTTCAATATGACTTAACTGAAAAAAAATCTTGGGAAAAATCATAGGACATATTAAAGAAGAAATGATTATGAAGCTGTATTAGCATTATAGGCAAGACTAATTGATCATTTCAGTACATATTTTAATAATTGCACCAAGTTACTTGAATTATTATACTTTACTTACTGTAAGCCCCATAATGTTGAATCACTCATCTTGATTGCACAAACTGTAAAACATTTTTTTGACTTGTAATTTAAAGCTTTAAGTTTGGCCCTGAAAAAAATCTGTTTATTCATACCAGAGCTTTAGCAGTAATGTAATATTTCAGCCTTTAAACTCCTATATGCTAGTCTTTCTCCCTTTCTTCTTTTCTTCCTCCATTCCGTCCTTCTTCCAAGAAAGGCTTTTTGGGTGCCTCCACATCAGTGTACTAAGAAATGGGGGAGGTCAGGGTGTAATGGCTCACTCCTATAATCCCAGTGCTTTGGGAGGCTGAGGTGGGAGGATTGCTTGAGCCTAGAATTCGAGACCAGCCTGGGCAACATAGCAAGACCCCATCTCTACAAGTAGAAAGTTTTAAAAACTAGCTGGGCATGGTGGCACACACCTGTTCTCTCAGCTACTTGGGAGGCTGAAGCAGGAGGATCATTTGAGCCCAGGAGTTTGAGACTGCAGTGAGCCATGATCACACCACTGCCCTCCAACCTAGGAGACAGAGCAAGATGCTGTCTCTAAAAAAGATATAAAAAGAAAATGAAATGGGACAAAAATTAAAAGCTTTCGCCCTTTGGAATATTTGATATACACTTGAGGATATAACACATATTTAAAGCAACCCCTAAATAGAGAATAGCATACAAAGAAAAATATAACGATGCTTTAGCTCCAAAGACTAAGTGACTACAGAGTAACAGAAAGGTTGTTATAAAAGGAATGTTAGAGAATAATTTTTGGAAGATATGAATCTTGATTTAAGACTAGGTTGTCAACTTTGTTTTCTTCATAGGATTCAGTTTGATTTCACAGGAACCTTCTGATAAGAACTTTCTGATAAAAACTGGGTTTTGGGGCTGGGTGTGGTGGCTCATGCCTGTAATCCCAGCACTTTGGGAGGCCGAGGCAGGTGGATCACCTGAGGTCAGGAGTTCAGGAGGAGCCTGGCCAACATGGTGAAACCCCATCTCTATTTAAAAAATACAGAAATTAGCAGGGTGTGATGATGAGTGCTTGTAATGCCAGCTACTTGGGAGGCTGAGGCAGGAAAATCACTTGAACCTGGGAGGCAGAGGTTGCAGTGAGCCAAGATTGCCCCACTGCACGCCAGCCTGAGCAACAAGAGCAAAATTCTGTCTAAAAAAGAACTGGGTTTTGTTGGTTGTATTGTCCCCTCCCCAGACCTTGAAGCTTGGTCATGTATGTTTGGATTTCTGCCTTCTTCCTCTCTCTTATATTAAGTGGCAAGCAGTAGGCTCTTGTCCAAAGGTTTCAACTGAGCAGATGTCACAGATGCAATGGTGCAAGTAGGTTAATGATATATCTTGAGGTTTACAGATCATAAAATGTGTGGTAAAGACAAAGCATGGTCTTTTTAAACCACTGTGATTCATCCATCCTTGATCCTTGTCACTCTTTGAGTGAGCGCATTTGAGCTGTGTGTTCCTTTTAGGGAAAAATAATATACACCTGTTTTCCCAGCTTGCACTCATCCATTGACTATAGTCCTCATAGCCAGGTCAAAGATTTGATCATTTGTATTCAATTTTAATCATCCAGTGAATAATCTCTGCTCTTTTCTCAGCAGTATACTGAAGATACTGCACACATAGTCCAGAGGTAAGCATGTACATTATCTACATCAAGGTTTAGATATTGATTTAAAGGTCTAAATATAGAATATAGAAAAAGGGAATATAGAAAGGAATATAGAAAAGTAGCATTATAGAAAATAAATAGGAATAAAGAAAGGAATAGATAAAAATAGGAATATAGAAAGTATTCTAGAAAAATAGGCATCTAGAAAGGAATATAGAAAAGTAAGAATATAGAAAGGAATCTGGAAAGGGATATAGAAAGGAATGTAGAAAAAATAGCTGTGTGCTGGTAGCTTGTGAAATATAATGTTGGATTAACCAGGCATGTCATGTGTGATAGTGAGTCTCACTGAGAGACGAGTCTAATTCCCCGAAGCAGCTGCTGCTACATATCTCATGAGTGTACAGTTTAGCGCTGCTCCCACAGACCCACTGACCCAGCTTTATTCATGAGCACCACAGAGATCATGACAACAGGTAAGTAGTTCAATGTTCCACATGGCTGTATTTATGACAGATCATGAACTATGGGATCCAGTGGTTTCCAAATCATTTTAATTTTAATATGGAAATTTCCAAACATATTCAAAAATACAAAAAATAGTTTAATGAATCTCTATGCATATCCCTCAGCTTCAACAGTTATCAACTCCTGATCAATCTTACTTTTTCTATACTCCGCCTAGTTTCCCCATCCACTGAATAGGAATCAATCCAGCCATCATAGCATTTCATCTTGTGATATTTTCCTCTGAAGTAGGAATAAATAGGTATCTCTGGAACTATGTGTGCACTATCTTCAGGACACTGCTGAATGAGGAGCAAGAACTATTCCTGTGGTTCTTAAAATTCAATACAAGTAATCACACCTTTGATCCAGTTGTGGGGACTGATTCCTATTGTGGGAGCAAAGATGGGGCAGTGGTATATAAAATATAAATATAAAACTAATATCAATGTCATTGTCCTAAGAAAAATAGCCACAATTCCTTAATATCAAGTCACTGTTCCACCTCCTTGATTGTCCTACAATGTTTCACAGCGTCTTTGTGCATTAGACTCCTCCTGAAGTTATGGATTGTGAATTGTTGATCTCTTTGGGTTTACTTAATCCATAGGTTCCTGCTCTTTTTCATTTCATTCCAGCTTTGGGAATAAAAAAAAAAAAAATCCTGGGGTTTTTCTCCTGAAGAATTTCTACAGTCTAAATTTTGTTGATTATATCTGTAGGATCCTTTAACATGTTTCTCTGTATTTTATATTCCCTGTCAATTGGTAGTTAGATCTAGAGCTTAATCAAGTTTAATATTTCTGGCAAGACTACTTCATAAGTGGCTTAGTACATTTCCATTAAGAGATACCTGGTGGCCACTTGTCTATTCTTTTGGAACATTACTTGCCACTGATAATCACTGCCTGGATTTACTAACTAATCAGAGGTTGCCAAATGACAATATTCTCATCTTATCATTACGTCTTCATTTATTGCTGGAGTGCTTAAATAAAGACTAATTTCTTCCATCAACTCTTGGTGACCCTGAGATATAGTTCATATCGAAAAGACAAGACATATGCATCATTTTTTATTTTCCAAAGAACAATTGGCTCCCTACATCCTCCCAAAGTGATTAATGAGCTGACTGTATTTATTTAAACATAGTTTATATGTTTCAATCCTTTGCAGTTGCATTAGTGTGTTGTCGCACTGCTATAAAGAAATGCTTGAGACTGGGTAATTTATAAAGGAAAGAGGTTTAATTGACTCACAGTTCTGCAGGGCTGGGGAGGCCTCAGGAAACTTACAATTATGGCAGAAAGGGAAGCAAGCATGTGTTTCCTCACATGGCGGCAGGCAGGAGAGGTGCCGAGCAAAGGGGAAAAGCCCCTTATACAACCATCAGATCTCATGAGAATTCACTTACTATCATGAGAACAACACAAGGGTAACCATCCCCATGATTAAGTTACCTCTCACCAGGTCCCTCATTTGACACATGGTGATTATGAGAATTACAACTCAAGATGATATTTGGGTGGGGACACAGCCAAACCATGTTAGCAGTTATTTTGTTGAGTATTCTTTTGGATGCTCAAATTGCTCCATCTTTGGGCAGATGGAGCTTATCCGGAGTCTGCCACCCTCTAGTAGCTTCTGAATATTTCCTTGCTCTTTAGCATGACGAGATTTTCCAGTCTCACATCCAAGGGAGCTTTGGTTTTTGAAACAAATGTCTTCAAACCGAACCTACCCATCTTTAATCTTTTTAATTGTACATAAGCATAAGCAGAAAAGCAAAGTGTTATCTTCAAGAGAAAGATTTAACATTTAAGTTTAAAACACCTTGCTAAGAGCAGAATTCAGCCACATTATGGGCCACGTCATAGTTTTCCATCTCAAAGGTCCTTATATCCCCACAAGCACCATCCTGAGCAGAAAACCTCCTCGTGATGATGCAGAAGCACTGGCCAGCAGGGTAGGCACTGTACTTGAGCTCCAACCCCCAAAATCAGAGCAGGATTCCATTACAGGTTTTGTGCAAGGACAAGTATAGCCAATATAAATTACTCATATTTTGGTGATTCAAATAATACTGTCCGGGTCTATGTTAGGATCGCCTTGAAACTGTGTGTTTACAGTTACTTTCACATTAGCCCATATCCCTCTCTCTGGATACAGTCTCCAGGACCTTCAGACCCACGACAGAAGTGCCCAGCAATCTCTACTTTTCACAGAACCTCTCTTCAGTAACTTCTGACTTTTAGAACAAGTTATCACTGCGTAAATGACCTCATCCTTCACGATCTCTTCAATTCCCACCTTATTCTTAGGGTGCCCATTATAGGGTGTGGAGAAGGTTAGAATGGATCTGAAAGAATATGGTTGGATTCAAAGCAGCCCCAGGAGACCTGGCAAGTCAGCACAGTTCTCTTGTGAAAAGAGCCACCTGCCAACCCCAACCTGTTCCATTGCTGACATCACTGGTCCAGGTATATTTAGGAGAACCTAAGGACCTAGCTTAAATCTACCCAAGGATGTCCATAGTACAGATAAGCTAAATTCACTACAAACTAAGATTACACCAATCCCCAGAGCTTTAGTAAGTGAAGGGAAAATATGAGAGGAAAACAGTATGATATATTTGATCCGATATTGAATCAGGCACATTTTGAGGGTTGTTTATCCTGCAAATCATCTCAGTTACAGTTCACATGGACATTACTCCTTTCATAGGTAGGCAAACTCTGTTTCTGTCTCACTAGTCCCTAGGCTTCCATTTGCCAAGGTTTCTGGCTGGCCTCTGGCTTTGTTGAAGAGATAGCTAGCACTAGCAGGGATAAATACAGGTGATCAGGGTCCAGGCTCTCTGAACATACAAACACTATAACTGTTATTCACTAAAAGGAAAAATCCCAAAATCAAAAACCAATGCAAAACAGCTCAGTGGCTTGAGCTCCTAGGAGGTTAGGTAGAAATTAAAGAGAATTAGTGGATGGGTAGAATTTTAAGCAGTAGGTAGTTACCCAGTGCAGAAGGAGGATTAGCTTAGACACCTAGTCTGGTGGTTCTCAGCCTTTCAGTATTTGCATATGATAATTTTTAAGGCTTGCTTAAAAAAAAAAAAAAAGCAAATTACAGGTAAGTCTACAATAATGACAGCACAGGCACACCTACAACATGACAGTGTCTCACAATGTCTTCAGGAGCATCCACAATCTTCCACTGACCCCAGAGAACATGTCAAGGAAGAGAACTGTTTTCTGCCCTGGGCACACCCTCTGTTTTGCTTATAATGCAAAGTTCTTTTACGGTGCAGTAAATGTGAAATTTTTCTTTGGTATCAGTTTGACATTATTCCTGCTTGTTACTTGTAGTGTCCTGTTTCTTGCCTTACACCTGATCACTAACCATTCACTTCAACTTTTCACTCTCATATGATAGACTAGTAACAGTACTGTGTGCAAGCATGAATAATGGATTGAGTAACAATGCTTATCTGAGCATATGGCCATTGCTCCAGGTACTGAATCGGTGTGCTTGTCAAAATAAAAAAGAATGGGCAAGTACTTCAGAGTGCCCACACATCTGGTGGTAGTAGACTTGGTCTATTGGTGAGTAATGGAGAGCTGAGATAGTTTCATGTAAGCATGAACTGCTATTGAGAGGTGACAAGGTGCTAGCAGCCCTCACTCTCAGCACCTCCTCAGCCTCTGGCCTCAGCATCCACTCTGGCAGCCTTGAGGGTCCCTTCAACCTACCACGGCACCATGGGAGCCCCTCTCTGGGCTAGCTGAGACCGGAGCCCCCCCACCCCCGCTGCTTGCCAGGAGGTGTGGAGGGAGAGGCACGGGCGGGAACCCGGGCAGCGCCGGCGGGAACCCGGGCAGCGCCAGCGGGAACCCGGACTGCACGCTGCACTCGTGGGCCAGTGTGAGTTCCGGTGGGCGCGGGCTCCGCAGGCCGCACACTGAGCGGAAGGCCCTCACCGCCGGCCTAGGGCAGTGAGGGACTTAGCACCAGGACCAGCAGCTGCGGAGGTTGCTACCAGGTACCCCAGCAGTGCCGGCCCGCAGGCGCCACTCAAATTCTCCCAGGGCCCTAGCTGCCTCCCCGCAGGGCAGGGCTCGGGACCTGCAGCCCACCATGTCTGAGTTCCTCCCCCTGCGGTGGGCTCCCACGAGGCCTGAGCCTCCCCAATGGGCCCCACCCCCTGCTCCGTGGAGCCCAGTCTCATCGACAGCCCAAGGGCTGAAGAGTGCAGGCGCCGCTCGGGACCGGTGGGCAGCTCCGCCTGCAGCCCTGGCGCAGGATCCACCGGGTGAAGCCAGCTGGGCTCCTGAACCAGATGCGGACTTGGAGAGTTTTTATATCTAGCTGGAGGATTGTATGTGCACCAATCAGCACTCTGTGTCTAGCTCAGGGTTTGTAAATACACCAATCAGCACTCTGTGTCTTGCTCAGGGTTTGTAAATACACCAATCAGCACTCTGTGTCTAGCTCAGGGTTTGTAAATACACCAATCAGCACTCTGTGTCTTGCTCAAGGTTTGTAAAAGGCACCAGTTGGTACTCTATCTAGCTAACTAGCTCTCTGTGACTGTGTGTCTAGCTCAAGGATTGTAAACGGGCCAATCAGCACTCTGTCAAAACGGACCAATCAGCTCTCTGTAAAATAGACCAATCAGCTCTCTGTAAAATGGACCAATCGGCAGGATGTGGGTGGGGCCAGATAAAGGAATAAAAGCAGGCTGCCCGAGCCAGCCGGTGGTAACCAGCTGGGGTCATCTTGTGGTCAGTGGGGCGTTAGGTGTTTTGCTTTTTGCAATACATCTTGTTGCTGCTCAGTGTTTGGGTCTATGTCGCGTGTATGAGCTGTAACATTCACCGGGGAGGTCTGCAGCTTCACTCCTGAAGCCAGTGAGACCAGGAATCCACTGGGATGGGAAGAACGAACAACTCCAGACGCGCTGCCTTTAAGAGCTGTAACACTCACCAGGAAGGTCTGCAGCTTCACTTCTGACAGTGAAACCACGAACCAACCAGAAGGTAAAAGCTCCAGACACATCTGAACGTCTGAAGGAACAAACTCCAGACACACCGTCTTTAGAAACTGTAACACTCACCGGTCCCGGCTTCATTCTTGAAGTCAGTGAGACCAAGAACCCACCAATTCCGAACACACTATTATCTGCGATACATTGTATTAATCCTTTCAACTATTCACTTCTCTGTAAAAGGATTTTACAGCCCGTCCCAACCCATTGCCACATGACTGACAACAGTATCTCCCTGTGGGCAATATATGTCCCTACCCAGTGTCAGGCTTGGCCACCTGACCTGATTGGGCCCAAGGAGTAGAAGTAGCAGAATATCAATTCAGGGCACAAGCTTCGAGAGGCGTCATCAATTCCTGATAGCCCTCTTGTTCCTTCTGTCTGCCCACAAGAACAGCAGACCCCAAATCGGTGCTGTTCCTTCACAGTGGGTCTTGGAAGAAGAGGTGCAGCCTGGAGCAAAGCTGCAGCAGCTGTATGGGACATGGCCAAGAAAAATTTGTTTCCCCACTAAACTGCTGCTCAATGTGTCTGTATGTACTGCAGGGATTGGCGGGTATCTGTTCTTGCAGCCAAAGCTAACTAATGCGATTGATCATATTAGTAGTTTAATTGCCAGAGTAGGGTTTGACACATACTTTGGTGATGCAGAAGTGAGGGATTGGGATAGATTAAATTACTGTTTGGGAAGATTCACATTTTCTCTCTCATTTCCAAGGGATGAAAATACTCCCTGGCTCTGTAGATGTTGGGCGTGGCAATGAAATTGCTTTGGCCTCATGATAGGTGCAGTGGACTTCCTGCCCTTTGATGCTGGCGTTGACCATGATAACTGCTGTGGCCAGTGGCGGGTTGCTAGATGTGATGCAATAGAAGCTTGAAATGTGCTTGTGTGGTTGGGCTTTATCTCCGCACCTCAGCCATCACCATAAGGAGAAATTCCCAGGCTCACCTATGGGCCCGGAAGGAGGCTGAGAGACATTCAGAATGGAGCTGACCTAGCAAACCTTCCTGGAACCTACACTAGCAGGCCCCATCCAGCCCACAAACACATGAGATAAATGAATGCTTACTATTCTATGCTGCTGAGATCGATGACTGTTATGCAGCATTATTTATCAATAGCTCTGATGGTGAAGTGTCAACTTGATTGGATTGAAGGATGCCTAGATAGCTGGGAAAGTATTGTTTCTGGGCGTGTCTAG
>NW_012101588.1:595468-616700 GCF_000951045.1 Mandrillus leucophaeus | reverse complement strand
TTTGTAAATACACCAATCAGCACTCTGTGTCTTGCTCAGGGTTTGTAAATACACCAATCAGCACTCTGTGTCTAGCTCAGGGTTTGTAAATACACCAATCAGCACTCTGTGTCTTGCTCAAGGTTTGTAAAAGGCACCAGTTGGTACTCTATCTAGCTAACTAGCTCTCTGTGACTGTGTGTCTAGCTCAAGGATTGTAAACGGGCCAATCAGCACTCTGTCAAAACGGACCAATCAGCTCTCTGTAAAATAGACCAATCAGCTCTCTGTAAAATGGACCAATCGGCAGGATGTGGGTGGGGCCAGATAAAGGAATAAAAGCAGGCTGCCCGAGCCAGCCGGTGGTAACCAGCTGGGGTCATCTTGTGGTCAGTGGGGCGTTAGGTGTTTTGCTTTTTGCAATACATCTTGTTGCTGCTCAGTGTTTGGGTCTATGTCGCGTGTATGAGCTGTAACATTCACCGGGGAGGTCTGCAGCTTCACTCCTGAAGCCAGTGAGACCAGGAATCCACTGGGATGGGAAGAACGAACAACTCCAGACGCGCTGCCTTTAAGAGCTGTAACACTCACCAGGAAGGTCTGCAGCTTCACTTCTGACAGTGAAACCACGAACCAACCAGAAGGTAAAAGCTCCAGACACATCTGAACGTCTGAAGGAACAAACTCCAGACACACCGTCTTTAGAAACTGTAACACTCACCGGTCCCGGCTTCATTCTTGAAGTCAATGAGACCAAGAACCCACCAATTCCGAACACACTATTATCTGCGATACATTGTATTAATCCTTTCAACTATTCACTTCTCTGTAAAAGGATTTTACAGCCCGTCCCAACCCATTGCCACATGACTGACAACAGTATCTCCCTGTGGGCAATATATGTCCCTACCCAGTGTCAGGCTTGGCCACCTGACCTGATTGGGCCCAAGGAGTAGAAGTAGCAGAATATCAATTCAGGGCACAAGCTTCGAGAGGCGTCATCAATTCCTGATAGCCCTCTTGTTCCTTCTGTCTGCCCACAAGAACAGCAGACCCCAAATCGGTGCTGTTCCTTCACAGTGGGTCTTGGAAGAAGAGGTGCAGCCTGGAGCAAAGCTGCAGCAGCTGTATGGGACATGGCCAAGAAAAATTTGTTTCCCCACTAAACTGCTGCTCAATGTGTCTGTATGTACTGCAGGGATTTGCGGGTATCTGTTCTTGCAGCCAAAGCTAACTAATGCAATTGATCATATTACTAGTTTAATTGTCAGAGTAGGGTTTGACACATATTTTGGTGATGCAGAAGTGAGGGATTGGGATAGATTAAATTACTGTTTGGGAAGATTCACATTTTCTCTCTCATTTCCAAGGGATGAAAATACTCCCTGGCTCTGTAGATGTTGGGCGTGGCAATGAAATTGCTTTGGCCTCATGATAGGTGCAGTGGACTTCCTGCCCTTTGATGCTGGCGTTGACCATGATAACTGCTGTGGCCAGTGGCGGGTTGCTAGATGTGATGCAATAGAAGCTTGAAATGTGCTTGTGTGGTTGGGCTTTATCTCCGCACCTCAGCCATCACCATAAGGAGAAATTCCCAGGCTCACCTATGGGCCCGGAAGGAGGCTGAGAGACATTCAGAATGGAGCTGACCTAGCAAACCTTCCTGGAACCTACACTAGCAGGCCCCATCCAGCCCACAAACACATGAGATAAATGAATGCTTACTATTCTATGCTGCTGAGATCGATGACTGTTATGCAGCATTATTTATCAATAGCTCTGATGGTGAAGTGTCAACTTGATTGGATTGAAGGATGCCTAGATAGCTGGGAAAGTATTGTTTCTGGGCGTGTCTAGAAGGGTGCTGCCAGAGGAGCAGTGGACTGGAAAAGGAAGCCTCCCCTCAATGTAGGTGAGCACCATCCAGGTGGCTGCCAGTGTGGATAGAGCAAAGCAGGCAGAAGAAGGTGAGATAGGATGTCTTGCTGAGTCTTCTAGCTTTCATCCTTCTCCTGTGCTGGATGCTTCCTGTCCCTGGACATCAGACTCCAGGTGCTTCTTGCACTTACATGAGTGGTTTGCCAGAGGCTCTCGGGCCTTTGGCCACAGACTGAAGGCTGCACTGTTGGTTTCCCTATTTTTAAGGCTTTTGGACTCTGAGCCATTCCTGGCTTCCTACCTTCTCAGCTTGCAGACAACCTATCGTGGGACTTCACCTTGTGATCGTGTGAGCCAATTCTCCTAATAAACTCCCTTTCATATATACATAGATCCTATTAGTTTTGTCCCTCTGGAGAACCCTGACCAATACAATAGCCGATTGTGTCAACACTGAGTGAGCAGCCACTGTCACTATACTGACCTAGGTGATGCAGCTACACAGGTAGTAACTGTGGCAGCAATTTTGGTTTGCTTTTTCCTCCCAGGATCTTAAAGGCCTTTATCCTAAAGATCCCTCTCCTCTGCCCCCAGCTCCCCATACCTCTCATCTTTGTATGGGATATGCTCATAGAGAATAGTAGTTACAATTCTAGCTAACAAGTGGACTCTGTTACTATGGAACTGAATATGCCCATATTTGTTAGTGATGTTTTATCCCATACTGGCTCAACAAACCCATAAGGTTTGATTGTAGTTTGTTTGTTTTTTGGATACACAAGTATAGTTTATAGCGAATCTACTGCTTTTAAAATTAAACGTTAGATGTTATATCAATACATGTTCACACATAAACATGCTTGAGGCAGTTCCCATGGTGGTATGTTTATGTGACATCAGGAACGGAATTTGAGCTTTCCAATTCCAAAGGGATTCCTTTAGCCCCATCATCAATATAAGTGATACCAGTGTTTGAAATATTTCCAAAATAGAAAAGATTAAAACCTCATTAGAAAGTGTCCTGCTGGATTTTTTTTATTACCTTAGTTATCAGGGAGACTTCTAGACCTTAATAGCTACCGTCTTTTCTATCATTTGTTGAGCGGTCACACAAACACCAATATTGCTACAGAAAGGGACTTTCCAGCTTTGGGAATATCTGTTTCTGACATTTCCTTTCAAAGGGGGATTTTTATAAACATAATTTTTGTTTTTTCAAAAGGGGAACCACACTGTGATTCCAACTTGCTTGGAGCCCATCGGGGATGGTGGTATTCCAGTTCAGTTACTGCTGTCTTTGTTAATTGTTGTGTTTAGTTGATTTCAGTTCAGTTACTGCTGTCTTCGTTAATTGTGTTTAGTTGTAATCTCAGACTTCAGATTTGAAATCTCTCTTCGGGGAATTCATTTCAAAAG
Source organism: Mandrillus leucophaeus (assembly GCF_000951045.1). Classification (NCBI taxonomy): domain Eukaryota; kingdom Metazoa; phylum Chordata; class Mammalia; order Primates; family Cercopithecidae; genus Mandrillus; species Mandrillus leucophaeus. The sequence continues at coordinate 613,427 of NW_012101588.1, read as the reverse complement.
ATCCAGAGAACATAGTTTAGGCACAGGGAGTACCTGAGGGATCTCTAAGGCAGACCAGTGTTGGAATGAGAAAGGCGTGAGTCTCAAAAACAAAGAAAGTCTCAAAAACAGTTATTGGAAAGAAAGTCACTGGAAACCCATCCAGAGCTTTCTCCCGACAGGGCTAAGTCTTCCTCCTCTCCTTTTACAGGATGAATGGTGCCAATTCTACCAGCAAAGCTCTCATCTTCAAAATGACTCATAAAAATGATAACTGTAGTATGTGTACCATCACACTCACTTTAACTTAGAATATGCCTGAATGCATAAAAATATGTTAGGACACTGGACATACTCAACACAGAATGGACCTTTGTAGCCAATAATTAATTTAATAATACTTCCTATTTAAAAAAATAGCCTGAGTTCTAGAAATGGTGTGTATTTAAATGCATTTCTTTACTTTCCATGTCTTTAACTTTTTGAAAACAAGACTATAGCATAAAATAAGAAAACTGTTCATGCTACAATGAAATAGCCATAAAGACTGTACCAGTGAACGGTTCCATCCATAGCATGTCAAGACCCCCAACGTCCTTTCTCAAGCATGGTGCCCAGCACTCATTTCCTTCCACAAAAGGAAACTCAGCCTGGCATCGCCCGGGTCAGTGGGCTGTCATTCAACTTGGAGAGATATTGAGGGGAGGATGTTCTCCTACAGCTTTACTTGAATTTAAATTGAATTGGAAATTCAATTTAAAGGTGCTTTAAGGAGTGAGATTGCAGCCTTGGAACAGGCTAGGCAGACTTCTGGGGTGCCTCATCAGAGAGCAGCATTGTGCACAAGGAACCGTGGTGAGTCAGGGCCTTTCCCCCTACTCACCCAAACTCATCTTCCAGATTTCCTCTGGGAAAATAAATAATTGGGTCATGCCTTTATCAAAATCTTAACTATCTCTGCTGTTCAAGTTAGGGCTTGAAAACTGTTCATCGGAACTGGGAAAGGAAAGCATTCCACATTACGGTCCCATAAACTTCCTACGTTCAGTGCTCACAATCAATTCTGGTGTCTGAGGACATATTACTAAAGAGTGAGTGTATTTACAGAACCCAGGACAACAGAGGGACTCAGGCAGTGTCCAGCAGGGTGGCCAACTGTTTGCCCAGGGCTGGGGAGTTGGGAGTTTCAGAGCTAACACCAAAAAATGTCTCAGGCAAACTGGGTAGAGTTGGTTCCTCCATGACTGGGTCAGTCCTCGTCTCCCCAGTTATGCTCAGAGGATGATTCCTAAGGTCTACACTTGCAAGCATCACAAGTCCTCCCTGCCCACCCCATGGGCCCTGATGCCTAGGAGAAGACACGGGATTCCCGCCCGACTGGAGGATGGGTCTGGGATCTGCCTGCCAGCTGTTCCTGGGATTGGGGGCAGGTTGCTGAGCCTGTCGAGTTGCCTGCTAGGCTTCCTCTTTCTTCTCCCGCCCCTTCCTCCTCAGAGCCTCGTGTCTCCCCCAGTTCTTCATCTGGTCCTGAGTCCTTGCCCATTCAACTATGGTTCTGGCCCTGCTTAATTCCTGCCTGCTTCATCCTCAGAAGGCAGGTTTCTGTCCTGTCCCCACACATCCATGGCCTTAAAGCAAGATGCTGATGCTGTCTTGATGACTGGACTTGCCCTTCCTAGAGACAGCTGCTGTCAACCCATTTCCCAGACAAGTCCCCAGGCCACAGACAGCAGGGCCAGCCCACGGAAAACACAAAGCCCTTTTTTCCCTAACTAGCCTCTCCATATGGAGGAACAAGTCCTGTTGCTTGGTTAGGGAGAGCCAAAGCCCTTTCCTTTCTCACTGACTCTTCTCTCACTGCTACTGGGATCCTGGCAGTCCACACAGGCAGGTCCATGTGGCTTATGACACAGGAGTTCCGAGCTTTGCAAAGTGACATTGGGAACTGCTCAGTTATCCATGATTAGTTATGAATCTAAATGCATGGGCTTCTCCCTTTCCCTTCTCAAAGGCTAGGCTTCCCCTTGCCCTTTAGGAACAAGAGTCTTCCCATTTCTACTCCAGCACCCCTTGGTAGGCAAAGAAGCATTTCTTTTCTTTCTTTCCTGCCTACCCTGAGCCCCGGCAGTATTACAAACAAAAGTAAAACACAAGGCAAAACTCCTCGGCCACACAGCCTTGTTTTATTCTGTTAATCTTGGTTGTTCTCTTTTTCGGGAGTTGTGTAAGCATCTAATTTTATTATTTTGATTCTGTGTCCCTCTCTAACAGAAAAGAGGAGGGAGTTTGCCTGTCCTTTTTCCATTTCAAGCATCTGCTGGGCAAGGGCCTTCTGATACCCTCTCTGGAATCCTTCCAGTCTAACAGTGTGAGGAAGAGGCTCAGCTTCTTCACATGTTTTGCTCCTTTGCCATTTGGTCCATTCTTGTGTTTTCAGCAAAACCAGTTTCCGCAATCCAAATTACTGGGCTTCTTGACTGTGGATAAATGAGAAAATACTCCTCTCTGTGAACGCGCTCCTTTGTGGAGACGATAATGAATGCAACTGCCAGAGCTCTGCACAGCCAGCAACCCTGGCAGAAGTCCCTGTGTTATTCATAACCCAGAGCTGTGTTGCCATGGCAGTACTGCTTGCTAGACCTTTGACCCACCGGGAAAATTGTCTTTCTTCATGAAATAATCCTAAGAAGAGAGACGTGGCTCGAGAAGCAGATGAAATTCATTTAAATTCCCCAGCACTAGATTGAACGTCGGTGTACACAGATGTGCCCCTTTGATGTAGATGAAGTTGGAGAAAATTGTACTAAACAGTAAGTAAGTGCGAAAACACATTGTCATTTAATCTCTTGAGGTCCCATCCAGGAAGATGATAAAAAAGGTATCAGGTGCTGGATTTTCATGGAATCAATCCTCCCTTCCCTACAAAGAATTAAAATTAAGATCCATCTCATAAATGGGTGGATGAACACCTGGGTTATGTTGGTATAGCAACACTTCTTCATGTGGGAGCTGATGGTGGGACCCACCCAGTCATACAAACAGCATGAGGCCCATGCAATGCAGAGATGGCTAGATAACTTGGTTTGGAAAAAGTAACATGGGTCTGCTCTGTTTTCTTTTTTCTCTGAATTTGGTGCTATTTGAGGGAAGGAAATATAATTTCATATACAGAAAGGCAAACGGATTGAGACAAAGTCTTTGTAAGGTGTCTGAATAAAGGAGGTGTTAATTGGTGATGAAGTCCCTCTAGCCTTTGCAGAAGAGCTTAGATGATGTTAGGGAAAACGGCCAGAACCAAGGATGTTTTCCTGCTACAGAAATCTTTTGTGTAACAGCAAAACTTTGTCACCTTCTTTAGTGATGAACATGGAGGGTGAGCAGACAGGGAATCCTGGATGTTCTTGTTTACACATTCCTGTCTCCCAGCCACTGTAACCTCAGTCCTGGAGTTGATAAAGGAATCTGTCCCAGTGGGCCACAGATCCTAGGGACTATGGAGTTATTGCAAAGGTCCACAAACCATCAGCAACCAAGCCTTGTCTGTTGAATGAACTAATAATACACCTTGGATTAGAAAAATGTACTTTCTTCAGGTAAAATTAAATACAGTTATAATAACCAATAATAAATTGAAAAGTGTTATTAAATCATAGTAAATTTGTGTCATTATGTGGTCTCAAAGAACAGAAGTGAAGAGCATAATTCCTGTCATGTGGGCAATCTTTAAATTTTTTTGACATTAATCAGACGTCCTCATGCTCAAAAAGGATGAGTCACTGTAAGCACAAGTAAGGTGTCTCTACCTGTTGCTGAGAGTCTTGCATACATACATATGTTTAGAATTTATGCACACATACATAAACTTCATGATAACAACTTCTAGGATCTCTTCATTTCTTTCATTCAATAAAATACTCCTGAGTTCATTATATTTTTATCTTCCACTGACCTTAGGGACAAATTCTACATGTTAAGTAGGGTGGATTGAGTGCTATGGCTCCCAGCTGCCTACTGTCTCTCAAAGGTGCATAGGATGGGTTGAGTACCACGGTTCCCAATGGCCTGTCTCTCAAAGATGAATCTTGGCCTTTTCTGGCTTACATTTCAGAGTCAACACATCACAAGTAGTTTAGATCTTGAGGAAGACTGAGGAAGGCTTATGGAATACTCAGCACAATTATTTTTATGGCACAGAGTGGAACAGAGATTGAATACTTACACATGTTTTGATTAGTATGTGTGTTCAGCCAGGCTTACACACTTCTCTTTGAGATGTGACCTAGACACATTTTTCTAAAGACATTTCAGGTATTCCCTCTGCAGTTCATAACAGTTTATACTCTGCATTGACACAGGCTGCTCTCAAGTTAGCAGGGGACAGGTTTTTGATGTCAATTGAGTGAAATATAGTATCAACTTCATGTAGGACTGCTGCCATCCCCTTTCTTTCCACAATTCTGTAAACAACTTGGTACATTTTGTTGTCTAGAAATAGCCAACCTCTAAATTTAAACAAGTTGAGTATTAATCATTGCAGTGAAAAATTTTTCACATTAAAAACTGAATCACAGAATTCTTATTTGATCACCACATGTTTTGAAAAACTATTTTAATGTCACTGACATGAGGTTGTCCCAGAAACAAAAGTGTATGGATATACACAATGTAGCAGTCATTTATCTTCATTTATTCCTCCATTTATTCAGCAGATAGTTACTGGGCGCTGCATTCAAGGCATCTATTTTTAAAATAACCTCTGTGCAATGTTCACTTTCAAAAATATCTCCCCACACGCATTTAAGATGCCTTCTATTTTCTCTAATTCTCTATAGTTGCTTTCCTTTTTCCTTTTTTCTTTTTGAGCTGTTTTCCATCTCTCCCTACTAATAATAGGTCTTTATTGAACTATACTTGTTTCATCATATAGATATGCACAATACAAGTAAACCTGAAGTTGAAGAGTAGATTGAGTCCTATATGCAATGTCTGGAAATCACCACAGTGTGTTTTAATTTTGATTGAAGTACACATAGACATTCACATTGAAATCTAGGTAGGGTAAGGACAGTTATTAATTATGGAAACTAGTCTATATATTTGTTGGAATATGATAAATCAAGTCACAGTTCAAAGTTGAATAAATAGTGAACACAATATAACATTAATGCAGATTAATTACCATGGCCCAGAGACCAGCCATGAGACACAACATGCTTCGCTGTCAGCAATATTCAGGACTGGAATTCCAGAGATAGCGTGTGTTACTCGCTTATGGCTGCTACGTAAGAGAATCTCAGCTATCTCTAAACGTTCTGCCTTAAGCAGCATAAAGGATGTACCAGTGAAAAATGAGTTACCTTATGCAGAAAATATTCTGCAAATCAAGAACCAGAAAAGTAAGCAACCCACAAACTCCAAAACTCATTAAATGACTGTGATATTTATTTTGAGGTGCATCTACACTGATCTTCAAACTTTTCAACTATACCTGGCTTTCTCTGGAATATTTCTCAGCATTTTCAGACGAAACCAGAGGCTGTCTGAGTTACATAAGGAAGGCAAACTTTGGATATTTGACAAATTGGAAGCACTGAAAATGGAGGAAATTCCAAGATGACATCTAAGGGACTCTTAGTCACTTAGACTAAGTGGTTTTGGTTCTTGTTTTCTGAGGGGTACAGAGTTGGGTTACTTAGGACTCTGTGCATGGTTCAGGCATCATTGGGCTGTGCAACCCTCATCTCATGTCCTGCTTGATTTTCTTCTCCCCTTCCTCCTCTATCCCCACTCTCCCCTCGGTAGGTTTCCACTCTAATGTGTCTGATTTATGTGTTTGCTATTAATGTGTCCTTATGAAGTGGAGCGTGCTGTGTGTATTCAGGTGATACAAATGGCATCGTGCCACTCCAGATCTTGTATTTCTTACTTTTTCACTCAACTATATGTTTTAAGTGTCTATCCAACTTGTTCGTGTGTGAGTGCATTGCTTCCAACTGTCGTGTGATTTTCAGTAGGCCACACCTGCTGTGCCTCTGGTCTCCATCTTCCTAATGATGGACACCTGGGTTGCCTTCAATAATTGTGATCGGCGTTTTCATACATGTCCTCTTCTGACCTGTGTGATGTTCTCCATGGAGTTCAAGGTCTAGAAGTGGATCCCTGGGTCCTGGTGTGCGGGCAAGCTTTGTACCCTGAATAACACCAGCTTGCTTTCTGTGTCTACCCCACTAGTGGGACCTGTGGGTCCCTATTGTCCACATCTATATTTAGTATGCTCCAGTTTCCTAACTTTTCCAGCCCCCTCAGTGAAAGCACTGAGTTGCACATCTCTAGTTACTGGTGAGATTCTATGCAACTTCACTGGAGCACATGGAAAACAGAAGAAATCGAAGGGCAGTCAGGACTCTTCCAGCAGGCAGGGACCAGGTCAGAGCCAGGATGAAGACAAAGCACCCTGAGCATGCAGCGATGGAAGAGATTCTTGTGACCCGAGCTGATGGGGGAAGGTTGAGGGCAACGCAGAGACCCCACTGCCGGCTTGCCAAGAGAACATGCAGGAAAAATGCAGGAAACGAGGGAAGGCTCCATTTTCCTGAGAAAAAGGCTGGAGGAATATAGGCGGCATCAAGTCCCAGCTACTGGCTCTTTGAGAATGTAGTCGGGACTTGCCCCAGTCACCCTTTCTCTGAGCACTCAGTGACTGGGGCTGATGTCACCCTGGCTGTCCTTGACCTGTGCAGAAAGCTCTGCCAACCCAGGACAGTGTGGGGAGGGCCTTCTATGCCCAGGCCCCAGCAGGAGACACCTCCTAGGAATCTAGCGGGACAAGGTTGCAGTGACCCTGGAATCCTGCCCACACCTAACAGCTGGAACAGTTCCCTCAGCTGGCTAGTGGACAGGTGGTCTGATGAACTCATACGTTACTGATGCTGATGTTAAAGAGCATGTTCCTGTTGAAATAATTCCCAAAGCATTCAGAAGACTGAGAAGAAGTGATGATAAGAATTGTTCTTGGCAGGAGTGTGTGGTTTTGATTTTTACTTGCGATAAAGCAGAGGATTTTCTTCACTCAAACTCTCTTTTTCTCTCTCTTCAAAACAACTTTGGCTGACCAGTGTCTTATAGACACTCAATTTGCCTCTACATGGAACTTAAAATTTTGTGTATCCATACATGCTACCATAGTTTCAGGCACTGGGCATTTCAAAAATGTGATATTTAGAACCTTTCTGTTTCCGTGATGACTGCTGGCATAGGTGCTGCTGGAGCTTTCGATGACATGTTGGATTCAGTCCACACAAGTTTTGATGCATATTCCCTTAATTTCTGAGCCTTTAGAGTTAGAGTTTTAGAACTGAGAGTACATTCTCTTTTTTTCTTTCTCCTCTAACATCAATAGGCTCTCCTCCCCCCCCACCCACACACACAAACAAAAAATAAAAATAAAACCCTCCCAGCATTGCTTTTGAGAAATGAAGAAACGTTCCAACATGTGACCCACAGCTGCAATCCGTTAACCTTTGCCAGTACTGAGGCTGCCCTCTGGGTCCCTCCTGGGACTGCATAGATAGAGGCCCATTTGCTGTTCTGGGCAGCATGCCCAGTCATCTAGGAGGTGGGGGACTGGGGCACTCTTTCAGGCCAACTCGAGCTAACGGAATAAAATATCTTCTCCATGGAGTGTCTCAATGAAAGAGCCACGTGGGCTGCAGGTGACCAGACTCGCTCGGTGCAGCACGGTAGCTCCTAAACTCACATGCAGTTGAACACTTCAGATGTGGCAAGTCTGAACTGAGACGTGCTGTCAAGCAAACTGTACAATGGATTTCAAAGATTTAACAGAAAGTGAAGAGTATAAAACGCCTCATGAATAATTTCATATTGGTTACACCTTGAAATGATCACGTTTTGGATACATTGGATTACATGAAATGTATTATAAATTCATTTCCCCTGTTCCTCTTTATGTTTTTTAATGTGGCCACTAGAAAATGTAAATGTACGTGTGTGGCTCACATTATATTCTTCCTGGACAGCACTGGTCCAGAGGCCTGGGATTTATTTTTAACTACTTTAATAAACATCAAACATTCATGATAATTTTAATATGGAATATTTCTCCATCATATATGCTCTTGCATGGTAAATATTTTATCTTCTCTTGTTTTAAAGGATAAGCAGGTTTTCAAAACTTGCCACAGTACTACAGGTAATTTGGCAAATTCTCTTTTATGGGTACCAGATAGTGCTATTTTCCCCTAGAAGCTGGTTACAGCTCTGTAACGTGACATGCTTACTCCTGGCCATTCTGGGCTGGTCCTAGTCTGACTAATGAGCTTATTATCCACTGGGCAGTGAGATGGAAGGACATGAGCACCTCAGCTGTCACTGCCGAGCTTCCTCCCAGCCCCACCAGGCCCTCTGGTTCCTGATGCTTGTCTGTAAGACCAATGGATACTTTAACTTTTGAAAGTGGTTTCTGGTTCCCCCAATCGGTAAGCCCAAAGACCTCAAATAACATTTTATTGACACAGACTTCTTAGAGATGAAAAGTTTCTAGAGAGCAGAACCTTTAGGGAACTAGTGATGACACATTCACCAAATAAATCACAGTATTAGACTCAAGAGCAGATAAGTTTTCTTTCTTATCAGTGTCATCTTTCCTTGTGAAATACGACAACTGATGAAGAAGTCTCTTATTGAGAACAACCAGACAAAATCACAAGGCTAGACAAGCAGCTACAAACACCGTCCCCTTCCCCCTGCCCATAGTAGACCCTGCTGGTAAATGTATTTCTCCCTCCTAAACCTGGGAGGACTCACATTTCTGCACCCAGAGCCCCAGGTGGAAGTAAACAATGTGAGTGAGCCGATGAGGTGGGATTGCTGTTCCTTGACTCTTAGTGCTTCTCATGCTAGTCTCCTGGGGATGTGGTTAACATGCAGATTTTCTCTCTAGATCTGGGGCAAGGCTTGTTCAGCAGGCTCCCAGGAGATACCGACGCTGCTGACTTGTGGGTCATACTTTGAGTTGCAAGGCTCCATACGTGGTGGTTGCTGGTGTGCACATTCATGAAAAATTACCCTGCCTTAATCCTGGTAGATCCGCAGTTCCAAATCAACATTAAATACATCTGGTATACTTAAGAAAATTCTACATAAAAAGAAATCCATTTTTTTAAAAAAAGGCAGAGCAACCATTCTCTTTATCTGAGGACCTTTAAGAGCATCTCCCTTTATGTATTAAAGCATTAGCTACTAATTACTAAAGGAAAAAGTGCTGGTTGAATTATCACCTGGAAATAAAGTAACTCTCAAATGTTATAAAACACAATATTAATGTTGACAGTCTCTGTTACTGAATATGACATATTGTGTGCCAGGTGTGTGTGTGTGTGTGTATATAGTTGCATATATGTATATATACACACACGTGTATGTATCTGTGTATATGTACACATATCTGTGTATCTATATAGATGGGTTACTTAAATGAATTTTCAAAACTAATAAGGTGTGATTTGATAAATGAATAATATTTAATAATAATACTGAAATAATAAAATTGAATATTATTATTCTCCTGGTACTGATGAGAAAACTAAGGCTCAAATAGTTTAAATAACATGCTAGTAAAAAAATGTTCTGAGTAGAATACCACATGTCTGGCCTGACCCTGACTGTCTTTTTTTTTTAACTCTGAGACCAGTCTTCCATGTGGGGAGTTCTGAACACCATATTTATAACAGATAATTATTTATAATGTCTTTCTCTTCTTTGGCAATTTAAATTAAAATGTCAACTTGAAGAAATGTTTCACCAGCAAGAATTGCAAAGAGAGCTGAATTAATTAAAGAAAGATGAATAAAGTGTTCTTTTAATATCGAGTACATCACTGTTGATGGAAAACAGTCTTGGCAGAATTAAAAGATAATCAAAGCGATGAATAGGGCGAGTAGCCATTCAGCTCATAATTACAAGGAAACTAACCTCTGCAGTTTAACCTTGAGCAATACCTTTTCCTATGAGTAGTGTGTCGATACTAGGCAACAAGCCTCCGAACAGCTAGTGTTACCCAGAACATCACCCTTTTCTCCCTTTGCTTCAAATCAAAACCAGCATCCCCCATTTAGATGGCACAAAAGCTATGACAAAATGGGACGCCAAGTGAGACACTGTTGATTCTGTTTCTATGAAATTCTAGAAAAAGCAAAACTGTCATGATAGAAAGCAGATCTGGGTTTCCAGAGCCCAGAGTGGGTGGAGGGGACTGACTTCACTGAGACACAAGGAAAATTTTGGGGATCATGGAAAGTGTCCGTACCACAGTTGTGGTGGTGGTGTAAGACTATATATCTGTCAAAAGTCTTCAAAGCGTGCATTTAGAATTGCTGGAGTTTATTGTACATAAATTATATGTAAATATCATACAGTGCATGTGAATGGTATGTGAGGCAATAAAGCAATTTTTTTTTTAAATTTTAAACCTGGCATAGCATTTTGGTTTTTTTGTGTGTCTGACTCAGACTGGGCAAAATTTAGTAACCCTTTGGCAACAGAAACTCAGCATAGATATAGAGCTAGAAGTTATTGTAAAAGAATAATAGTGGCGGCCACCACGGCACAGGAATTGCCAAGATTTTCCTGGATGAATTCCATCCAAGATATGGTTTTAAGTCTCTCAAGGCCTTTGGATGCCTAGAAAGTGGGTCATCTTTCAGAATATCTGCGTCATTGTGGAGATGTTAGTAAATCAAAGACCAGCTGGATTTGTCCTTAAATGTAGCAAAATATGTACTTGCTTGGAAGTACTCTTAATCCTTTCATTCACTGGACAGGGAAGATTGGTTTCATGATCCTGACTCCCTTAATTCGTTATCAACACCTAGTATTTGTTTTGTTTTGTTTTTGGTAGAGGGTATATATGAGGCAGTAAACTTGTGGTCTGGAAAAGCAGAGATCATATTACCACTCTGTTTTAACTCCTAAAAGTTTGAAATTAAGACTTATACCAGGTATTTTTATGGAGTGGACTGGAGTACAGAAGCAATTATTTTAACTATTTGCTAAAAAAAAAATTGCCTAAAATATTCAGTTACTAAAGCAAAAGCATTGTTCTGGATTGGATTCTTCACATAATTCTGCTTTTGGCAACAAGTAACCAGAAAACCAACGTAAATAGGTTCGGACAATAAAGACATTCACTGGCTCATGTGTCTGGAATTCTAGTAACAGCAGCATTCAGGATTGGCCAGACCAGGGTCTCAACAACCTTAGTAAACCATGGTTTTCTTCCCCTCTCTCCACTCTGCTGACAGGATAGCTTCATCTTAAGACTTGTTGTCACATCGGTGTAAGATGACTGCTAAGATGTATTTGAGCCCACAATTTCCTCATTTATTCCTTGAAGGAAGAAAGAAAAGATTTCTTCAGGAACTTCTGACTTAAGAGCAATGAAGGATTTTCCCAGAAGTCCATTTCTCATTGGCCCGAATTGGGTTGTATGCCCATTTCTCATTGGTTCAAACTGGGTCACGTGCCCAGTCACTGACATGGAGGACAGGATTTCCCTAAACTAATCAGGCCTCCCCCTACAATTGGAAGCAGAGTCAGCACCCATAAACACGTGCATTGGTAGTGTGGGAGAGTGTAGTGGGAGTTCTGTTAGGAAACAGAAGGAAGTCAACGATTGGGTACACTGTGTCTAATTTAAGTCCATGACTTTAAAAGTGAGTTTTTTTGCTACGAAAATAATGTAGGCTTAATTTTTTTTTTTTTTTTTTTTTTTTTTTTGAGACGGAGTCTTCCGCTGACACCCAGGCTGGAGTGCAATGGCGAGATCTCCGCTCACTGCAACTCTGCCTCCCAGGTTCAAACGATTCTCCTGCCTCAGCCTCCCGAGTAGCTGGGATTACAGACGCCCACCACCAAGCCCAGATATATTTTGTATTTTTAGTAGAGACGGGGTTTCACCATGTTGGCCAGGCTGGTCTCAAACTCCTGACCTCGTGATCTGTCCGCTTTGGCTTTCCAATGTAGGCTTAATTTTTAATTTTCAGAGAATATTTGTAGCTGAAAAGAGGAAAGTAATTAATGAAATGATATGGCATAGTTTTAAACAATAAATATTATATTCTACATACTGCAGACACATTACAGCATAATGGTTAAACATACAGACTTTGCTATCAACCTCCTGGTTCGTCTTCTTACTGTCTGTGTGTCCTCCTTGGGTAAAGTACATAGCTTTCCTCCACCTCAACTTCTTTCTCTCTGTAATGGGAATGATAGTAGTATCTGTACAAATTGCTCCAGCACTAAGTCTCTCGTTCAGGGGTCAGCAAACTACAGCTTGCAGGCTAGACATACAAGCAACCTGTTTTTGTAAATAAAGTTTTGTTGGAACCCATTTATGTATTGTCTATGATTGTTTTCACACTACAATGGTAAAGTTAAGTAGTTCTAACAGAGGTCTTAGAGCTCACAAAACCAAAAACATTTAATAGATGGCCATTTGCAGAAAAGGTTTGCCAACCTCTAGGTTAATACATAAGATCTTTATTTTCTTGCCAAAATCTAACATGTCATAATTCTGTGGTCATTGAGTGACTGGAGATTTGCCAGAGAAAGGCAATTATCTACAGAGCCAACATGAAAGCAAGAGATGCTTCTTTATCACTTAAAAAAAAATGAAAAATCATGAACAACTGAAAAATCTACAAATGTGTTTAAATGTCAAATTAGGCTGGGCATGATGGCTAATGCCTGTAATCCCAACATTTTGGGAGGCTGAGTCAGGAGGATTGTTCAAACCCAGGAGTTCAAGGTCAACCTGGGCAACACAGCAAGACCCTGTCTCTACTTCTACTACTACTACTACTACTACAACAAAGAAGAAGAAGAAGGAGAAGAAGAGGAAGAAGAAGAAGAAGAGGAGGAGGAGGAGGAGGAGAAGAAGAGGAGGAGGAGGAGAAGAAGAAGAGGAAGAAGAGGAAGAAGAGGGAGAGGAAGGAGAGGAAGGAGAGGAAGGAGGAGAGGAAGGAGGAGAGGAAGGAGGAGAGGAAGGAGGAGAAGAAGAAGGAGAAGGAGAAGAAGAAGAAGAAGAAGCAGCAGCAGCCAGGTTCTGTGGCATACACCTGTGGTACCAGCTGCTCAGGAGGCTGAGGTGGGAGGATTGCTTGAGTCAGGGAGGTTAAGGCTGTAGTGAGTCATGATTACACCACTACACTCCAGCCTGGGCGATAGAGAGAGACCCTATCTCAAAAACATTTTTTTAAATTTTTTTTTTAAAAGTCAAACTATCTACCTGAACTGACCGGAGATCTTGAAATTTGTGATGTAGGATTTCCCTTCAACTCTGGGATGTTGGAACTGGAAACTTGAGTGAGAGTGAATTTGTTCAGACTCGTAGCTGGTGGATAGAAGTCCTAGCTCTCAGCAGAAGACTGAAGAGGAAATAAAAGAGAGCCAATAATACATTGCTGTGAATATTTCTTTTGAAAAGCAAAGAAAAAAGTATTGCCACCTGTGTGCACTGAATGGACAGTGGTGTTGATATGTAGACAAGGGATCTTGTCAGGGAATCCCTGGAGAGAGAAGAGTCTGAGACTAACACTGCCCGGCAGCCCCAAGTCTGAGTTGTGGAAAAGCCCTCAGTAAAAGGAAAAACTCATGGGAATGAGTTGGTGGTGATGCTTTCGTGCAGGAACATTGTCCTCGCAGGATGGGTGGTTTTAATCCTGAATTTAAAAATCTTTGAAATCTAAATTAGTCAATTTTTTTTTCATAAAACAATGTTTTAATTCAAGATTTAGTTTTAGGTCAAGTGCACAGTGTCTTTCTTTAAAAATATTTAGATGTGACCATCAACTATCAAGAATGTTTCCAGAATGAAATATATTCAGCAGTGCCATGTGGGGATCAGGAGCACAGGCTCACCAATCAGTTGCCTGGTTTCAATTCCTGGCTACTATTCACTCCTTAAAGTCCTAAGCCTTGTTTTCCTTATTTATACAGTAAGATTAACAAAAGCACTAACTTTATAGAACTTTGATGAGACTTAAAATAAACCATGTAAAGTGCTTAGTCCAGAATCTAATATCACACACTCCACAAACACTAGCCATTTTAATGTATTAACACATAGAAATGAATTGTAGAAAACATTTCGGCAACAAACTATACAATAATATATTTTTGTAATATATCGAGTTCTTGTCTTTCACTTTTGATATTCCTGACTTGTTTTTTGAACAGCAAAGGTTAAGGTAGACACAGAAAAATCCCTCATTGGGGTCTTCAAATTTAGAAGGTTAGCTCAGGGGTCATCTTCATAGACATTATATTAGTTAAGATCCAGGTCAACTTGCTAATGAAACAAAGTCCTTGAAAATACAGTGATGAAAAAGGGAAAAGTGTTTTTATCTCTAGCACACCCACCCAGAGGTGAGCAGCCCAGCTCTAGCGAGGCAGCTGTACTCCATGAGGCCCTCCAGGGCCTGAGTTCCACTTGTCTTGCATCTCCACCATGGTCTACACAGGTTGTATGGTTGAAGCTCGCCAGCATCTTCTTGCAGCAAGTTATTACCTTTTTAAATGCTGAGACCTAGAACATGACCCCCACAACCACCTCATTGCTGAGGTCTTATCACAGTGCCACTCACAGTTGAAAAAGAGGATAGAAAAAATGACTCTTACTAGGTTGCCATATGCCCAACTAAAATTCTATGTATTCTCAAAAGTGGGAAGGGAAGAATGGACAGTGGAATCAATCAGCAGTCTTCCACGGCGATTGTCATGGCAACTATTGTTTTGTTGACTCTAGACACTATTGATTTTAAGACACATAGTCATTTTATGTGCCACTAAGTAAGGGAAACCATGTTGTTTAAACTGGGACACATTGCTCTCTTATCAGCTCAGTTGTAGGACACCTTCCAATTAAGAGATGTTAAAATGTAGAAAACCAATGTGTCTTGGTATGAAAGAAATACAGGATTGTGAAGACTTTGGAAAAGAAAGTGACCAAAGGCATTCATTTTGCAGTCTACTTTTGTGTGTGTGTCTTTTCTTGGAGCAAAGATAGGCAGAAGATATCAAGCTTTGGTTGATCTATTGAATTTACTGTTTAGAATCTGTGATTGACAAGGTACTATCGGTGTGCATATGCTCTAAGTCAAATTTGTGTGATTACTGGTAGAGAGACTTTGGCTCAAAGCTTTGGAGAAAATTTGCCTAGATTTTCTGGGCCAAATGTGGTGTTGTACAAATAAACCACAGGGACCTTGTCGTTAGTCGCCAGCATTTCTGTTTAATAGGAGCAGAGAAACCGAGGACAACACGAAGGAGTAGATATAGCCAGGGCACTTGACTTCTTGCTTCAGCACTCAGTCGTTACACAACCAGTTGTTGAACATCAGGCACTTTGCTTGGTGTGACAATGCACTCCCTGCCTCTACTCCCTGGACCTCTATCCTAGAACCTGCACAACAGCATTCCCCTGCGGGTCTGGAGGCAGAATTTGGGAGCCATCAGTTCTATCTGAGGCTAGGAAAGGCCTCCCAGGGGAGGTAAAATCAGGACTGAGGAGGTCAAAGAGCCCTCCATGCAGAGGTAAGAGACTGATAAGCGCAGGAAACTGGAGCTGTGGTCACTGCAGGGGATCGTCTTTGATGCTTCCGCATGTTAGACTGGAGGCGGGGTGTGGGGATCAGGGGGTGTCCTCTCCAGCTTCGCTTTTTTCAGTGTCTTGTACGTGGTTGGTCAATAGCAGTATTTGCTGAATTGAATTGAAAAGACCAACTTCTTGAATGGCCAGATAGAGATGAGCTGAATTTTTCTGCATCAAAAAGATACTAGATTACAATAAATGGACAAAAGCAAAATAATACATTTGGTGCTTGCTCTCAAACTTAACATTGCTCTATTTTGTTTGTGAAAGTCAGATTTGAGGATTTAGTTTATAAAGAAACCCTAAATTGGTTGGATCCCACTTGCTTCACCCACCCTGACTCTCGTTTCCCCCAATTTAATAAATGTGCATGTGTATTTTACTTTAGAACACACAGACCAATGTAACATAAAGTACTGAAATTATCGTAAGAACAGATTCTCAGTGCAGCAATCCTATCTTTGTGAATTTGATGTGTTCTAAATGCTAGAGCAGAAGTGTTTTAATTCTCAGGTTTTAACATATTATGAAAGCCCCTCGTCACTTCAGTAAGATCATTTGATTCTGGTTAATGACAAGGCTATGCTATGCAGGTGTTTTTTTTGTTTTGTTTTGTTTTTTGTTGTTGTTGTTGTTTTTGCTGTCTATTGCTACTGAAATCTGCTTTTCTTATATAGATCACTGTTACAGATGAGGAAGTTAGTAATCCATCCTTTTTAGATCTGGTGAGAACTCCCCAAATGAGGAAATGCACACTTATTCTTATGTTTGCTTGGTAAGTTTGACTTGTGATGGATTTAAAAGCTTGTGTTAAATTTACAACACATCCCTTCCTTCAAATCAGCTGGAAGTTATCTCTTACTTGTTCTCTGGTGTCTTTCAATGTTGCTACAGGTTCACAAGCGCAGTGGTGTATCAAGGACTTGTCATGCGCCTGGGAATTATAGGAGGCAACCTCTATATAGACTTTTTCATCTCGGGAGTGGTGGAACTGCCAGGAGCTCTCTTGATCTTACTAACCATTGAGCGCCTTGGACGACGCCTCCCCTTTGCGGCAAGCAATATAGTGGCGGGGGTGGCATGCCTTGTCACTGCGTTCTTACCAGAAGGTAATCTTACCCCACATCTGCTTTGCGGCCAAAGGACTTGAAAACACCTAAATCCAAAATCAAGTATAGGGAGCCACTTGTTCTTAGGAAATGTGCAATCGAATCACAGTCTTGGCATCAGGCAAGCTTTCATGATATCCCTCCATTTTTTGCTTAATCAATGTAAAAACTTTGGAGGTAAGAGATTGATTCTGTAGATGATTCTCTTTTCTCAATCGTTAGGATCATTTATGAATGAAACAGATATTGTGCCCGATCTAGCTGATAGTGATGTGGTTTCTGTTAATCATCTTTATGTGACTTACTTTTGCGATATCTCTGATGTTTAACTTACATCCCGAGCCTCTGCCATGCTGCTGGCACCATGCTAAACGCTGAGGTTATACTAGAAGAAGAAAGCAGTTCTTGACTTCAAATGGTTCACAATCTATTAAGGGATACAGATACTTTAATACTGCCACAATTCTTATTGCCATGAATTATTTGCAAGATTTAGAAACTAATTAAATTATTTACAAGATTTAGAAATACAAAAAATAGATTGGGGAAGAGTGATCAATCCAGAAGGGGATTCAAGAAAAGTTTCCCAGCAGTGGGAACTAAACATGTGTGAAGACTCAAATGTGCCAGATATCAGGGGGAGAGAGGACGGATGTTTCCAAACTAGAGAAGAGTTTCCGGAAGTATGAAACACTTTTGTGCATTCAGGAACTGAGGGTTCATTGCAGTGACTGGAATCCAGGCAACGAGCCTGAGAGATGACCTGTCACCAGCATGATGGCCCTGCACGTGGTCCTGTGAGCTTTCAGAGGAGGAGTGAGCTTGGCATAACTGCAGCAGTTTAGAGATGGCTATGAGCAAGGGACTATGCTGAGAGCAGGAGTTACAGTTGGGGCAGTCAGACCTAGATGAGAGAGGGTCATTTCATTTCAGAGATGTTGCAGAGTTAAATTTCGCAGGGCTCCATCCCGGTAGATGGGGTGCAGGCCAGAAGGAAGCAGAGGGTGCCGTGACTCCTGATGTGTGGTGAGCAGCACCCAGAAGATCCTTACCCTAGAGCACACCAGGACTGGGAAGAGGAGGGCTTCACGTGCCGGGGAATGTGCGAAGTATAGAGCACACCAGGGACTGGGAAGAGGAGGGCTTCACGTGCTGGGGAAAGTGTGAAGTATAGAGCACACCAGGGACTGGGAAGAGGAGG
>NW_012101588.1:568737-595418 GCF_000951045.1 Mandrillus leucophaeus | reverse complement strand
CACACCAGGGACTGGGAAGAGGAGGGCTTCACATGCAGGGGAAAGTGTGAAGTATAGAGCACACCAGGGACTGGGAAGAGGAGGGCTTCACGTGCCAGGGAATGTGCGAAGTAGAGCAAGTTCATCATTTCCCTCTTCCAGGAGGGGCAAAGTGGGGATTACAGAGAAAGCTGGGTTCTCCAGGCGTCTTTTGTGTCTGCACAAGAAAGCTGTCTTTCTTTAAGAATCCTCTGAGGACCAGCCAAGAAATGGATAATATAGTGGGAGTCAGACTAGTCAGACATTTACAGATGAGTTTATTAATTAAATGAAGGTTTATGATTTATTGAAACACCAGGTAGACCCTATTTGAATAAAATTATGGGAATGCCAATATTCGGAACACACATACACACACACACACACACACACATACACATACACACACACACATACACATACACAATGTGCAAGTCCCCTGACATGTTGGAATGCTTCATGATAAACAGCAACCACCTATTTACATCTCTCTTGTTTTCCCTGAGTGCATTCGCTTCCCAGGGCTGCTGTAGTAAGTACCACAAACTCAGCGGCTTGAAACAACAGACATTTATGCTCTCAGGGGTGTGGAGGCTGGGAGTCTAGAATCAAGGCATCCAGGGGTGCTTATGTCCAGAGGTTCTGAGGGAGGGTCTCTTCATGCCTCTCTCTGGCAATCCTTGAAGCTCCTTGGCATCACTCCTCTCTCTGCCTCCGTATTCACAGGACATTCTCTTCTCTGCTTGTGTCACCTTGACTAATGACATCTGCAAAGACCTTATTTCCAAATGTGGTAGCCTTGAGGTTCCAGGTAGACATGAATTTTGGGAGATACTATTCAATCAGCTACATGGAGTTAACATATTCTAAGAGTTGGAGGATCTGTACAATAGCTACCTCTTAATACATGTCTATTCACTATCGACTCATTGCCAGCCACTGAACTAGGAGGGGGATGGAGAGATGAACAAAATAGACACAATTCCTGACCTCAAAATTGTATAATTTAAGAAGAATGAAACATCGCAAACATTGGAGACGTTACTCTTCTATTTTACTTTGGTACTTTGGATGTAACATAAAGCTGTAGCTCCCTGAGATGAAGTCTTCTGTTCTCATCGTATGTGGACTAGGAATGAATGAAATATTCATTGTATATGAAATTAGCGATGCAGAGAGAAAGATGCATGACTTAAGTGTGTCTCATTTCATGATCTATATATACTTTACTCTAGAAGATTTCTGTGGTCCTAGATTGATTGGTATGACTTTCATGTCTGTTGCATTCAGAATGACCCCAGAAAGCATTCAAGGCTGTGTGTCCAAATCAAGATAGAAGTAACTAGTCAGATAGTCATAAAACTATTTTGTAGAGAATACTTTCATATACTGGAAAATATAGCACCAAGAAGAGACTGTTCTCCCTTGTCTAACCAGTTTTATTTTATAGATATAATTTCCTGATTGAAGCTTTAGAATTGTTCTCAGCAAGACTGAAAACGAATTGCTCTTATTCTAGACACATTTTATTTTTGCCTTCTGCAGACTTGGCTGCTTTTATAGTCCTATGTCAGTCATGACTGACTGGCAAGAATAAATTTCAAATCCCTAAACTGAGTTCCAAATATTAACAGAGGATACTCCCTTGAGTATTTCCAATCTAAAGACCCATTGGACTTGATTCCAACGACTGGGTACTTAGCACGAGAAAGGTTTTTCTGCTCAGCCATTCCTGACGTCAGCAGTAGGTCGCCAACCCCTGGGGAGAATACAGATGAGCTTTTGGAGAAACCAGCTCTAAAATTGTCTCACAGCAAACACTTTAATCAGCTTTCCCTCCATTCAACCCAACTTTTCATGGTCTAAAGAATGGAAATCTGGAAGAAGAAATAGTATTTCTGGCTGTATTCTTATTTCAGACTCACTGCTTCTAGCCCAAATTTCTGAATGCTCATTAATGTCTGGAAAATAAAGACCTTTCTTTATCCATATCTGTCTGCCATCTTTAATTTGAGTTTATTTAGGATGGCCACAAACCTAGCATTTCGGGTAAGTCGTCTTCTTGAACTGGGAACTTGCCTTCCACTTTTATTTTTCTTTAAGTGAAAAGTGAGTTCATGTATCTTAATTTGGACATTTCTACTAGAATTTCTCACTAAACTTTATTTCAGAACTCAGAGTAGATTATCCATTCAGAGGACATATAAAGTTTTGTTTTAAGTCCTTTATCCTTTCTTCAGTAATTGAGGTATTATTCCCAATAATCTCTAGTAGCTTGACCAAATCCACATTCAGAAGAAAACATTTTCTTTGTTCTCATATAACTCTGTGGAAGACAGTTTTAGTTTCAGTACTCATTTTTAAATTGCCCTGTGGTTTTTGTCATTGCTGCCAAAAGATGTCTATGGCCACCTCAAAATGAATTTAGCTTATTACTGGAATCAAGAATTTTTGTGTGCATATATATTTATTCATACTTCCTAGTAGTTTTCTTTTCATTTTTTAGTTAATGAACCATGCAATGCCTTAGCAACTTCTCTTTGGTTACATATTTCAACAAAATCTCTGTTCCAGTATAGTTTGGTACTGGACTCTACTGCTTGGAAAAGAGTTGGGAGTCTTTCAGATTAAGGTCAACGTGCAGGACAGACCACATCTCCACAAGTGGGGCAATTTGGTGTTTTCTGAATGTTTTACTGAATTGACTGGCTATTTATCTGAGTTAACCACATATGTTTATCATGGTAGGAGAGTGTGTGTGTGTGTGTGTGTGTGTGTGTGTGTTTTAATTTGGTCTCTTGGTTTTTGTTTGGATTTTTCCATGAAACAGACCTCGCTTCAGTTATAAACCCACATTGCCCTTGAATTTGTCAGTGGGACTCAATTTTAGAGCAATCCTGATTCAGTGAAAAGAAACCTACAATGAAAGAACCCAACCTGGATAGTGAAGCTGTTTCCTAGGTAGCAGGCGGCCTTCTCTGCAGTCTGGGAGTGGCAGGAGATGGTCCCATTGGGCTGGCACCCAGGGATTCTGAGGCTTTGTTCCTTCTTTCCCCTCCCAGTACCACATGCTCATTGAAAGATGGAGTGGAATGCATTTCCTAGTCTCCAACCCCCTTTTCTTGGCCTTCATAAAGAAGCAAAGCCTAAACAACACGTGTTGACAAACCTTCTGCTCCCAGACAGTGGCCTACCACATCAGCACAACCCTGGCCTCCTCACTGCCTGATGTAACTGTTAACATGACACCTACAAGGGTTCTCATGTGGGAAAAACATGAAGTGCACCAGGATGTCCTCGGCCAGTTCGCAGTCAAATATGCAAACTCCAGACTCCCAGAAATGGTTTGGATTCTTGAGTCATCTTTTCCTTATGCCTGCCCTCCTGGGCAATTGTTTGATTTAACGAATTTTAGCTTTTTTTTTTTTTTTTTTGACCTGGCTATTCTCTAGAGAAAACACACAGAAGTCTACTGAGCTTGATTCTCTTCTTTCATCCTCCTCATTCATGCCTCTCTTTCTACTAAAAAATTATATATTCAGGAAGGTTCAATAATTCCCCTGGAAAACAAGAGGATGATTTAGTGCTAAATGAACATATGTGTGGGCATAAAGGGAAAATGAAAGGTGCATGAACACTGGACATGCTTCGTTTTGCTTGGGAGAGCGGATATGGTCTTGTTCATGCAGGGCATATATCCTTAGTACCATATCTCCTAGGATGGGAAGACATCAATTGCACAACTTCTAGGAAAGCTGGAGCAGTGACTTTTTAGAGTAAAAATGGTTAACTTCTCTGCCCTTAAAACATAAAAGAAAGAAAATATTCAATAGAGAATGTTTGGCATTTCCCACTAGTTTCTAGGGAGGAAAGGAAAATTTCTTCATACAACCAAAGCAGTCCTAAAACAGTTCATTTTAAAATGGGTGAACCAATTAGCATTGATGAATGTGGCTCCTTCTGGATGGTTTCTTGAGGGAAGTAGTACAATGGGGGATGAGGAAGACAATGAGTGACATTTGCCTTAGTGGTTACACACAGAATAGATGTCCCCTTCCAAAGATCCTGGTCCTCAGAGCTTGCTGTACTCCAGAAACCAAGGTCAGCTCACGTGAGGGGCTCCCCTGGTGTGCTGGGAACGGCTATTCCTTGTGTCATCACCACAAGGTAAGCACAGAAAGGACAGCTGGGCACCAGCAGCGGGAACGTGGTGGCTCAAAGGCATGACTGGAAACTACCTCCTGGACAAAAGGCCAGTGTGCTCCATCCACCTCTCTAGGAGATCATTGCCTGGAACAGTGTTCCAATGTAGTGGCTGCTCGTGCTCTACAAACGGCTCTTGAATTGTATTTCCTATAATCCAACCTTCTCCAAAAGGCATCTAGTGCTCTAAAATATTAGCTATCATCTAGTTTCATTGTTGTTGCAATTTGGTTACATTAGTAGAAGGTTCTATCATTTGTGCTTAAAATTGGCAAAGACTTCAGACTAGAGGCCACAAAGCAAATACCTTTTGTTGTTCTGTAAAATGTTAATGAAATCAGACTCCTAACTCCTCCCTTCCAAATTTTCTGTGTTTGCAGGAATACCATTGTTGAGGACTACAGTGGCTACACTGGGAAGACTAGGGATAACCATGGCCTTTGAAATTGTTTATTTGGTAAATTCAGAATTGTACCCAACAACATTACGGTAATTCTACAAACATTGTGGTTTCTCCTAAGTAACTCTGTAGACCAGTGTTTTAAGTTGATTTAGTTAAAAACTATGAAATAGTTTCCTTAGCTCAGTGATATATTAGCCTGGGCTGAATCCAGCCAGTAAAGAAGGTATGCTTTGAGTTATCACTGCTTTCTGCATTGCTGCCTGCTGCATTTTGTGATAGAAGTATTTCTCATATTAATATCTTCACACACTGTTACGGTTTCGAGGAAAGGCACTTGACTTGGAACCAGAAGACCTCTAGATGCCCTTGCTTAGACTGTGGGTTAAATCTTCATTCCATCAGCATCACCTGCCACAAGACTATGGCTTCTCTTTGACTGCATTACATGCATTGGTGCAGTGGTGAGCAGTTGGTTATGAAGGACGAAAGGAAACAGTGTGCACGGATTAGTGCAAATCGACCTCCTCTGCTGGGGAAGCATCCCGTGGGCATACTTTGCCCTCATATGAGGAAACCAAAGTGGCACCAAGTGACCCAGAGCAGGCAGGGCAGTGAGTTGCCGATGGATAACACCCTCCACCCACGCTGGAGACGTCCTCACTAGCCTCACTGGGAAATGTGCAGAATGGAAATGTTTTGCTTAGAGTTCACGAGAGTAGTCGTTTCCAAAGTTAGAAAATGCAAAGTATTGTCACACTTCCTTTGGTTTTTTAACATGTCTGAATATGTTATCTTGAAGTCATTTGTTGAAATAGTTTTCATTTAAAATTACTTTTCATTCAACAGAAATTTCGGAGTTTCGCTCTGTTCAGGTCTGTGTGATTTTGGGGGAATCATAGCCCCGTTTCTCCTCTTTCGGCTAGCAGCCGTGTGGCTAGAACTACCTCTGATCATCTTTGGTAAGAACTCATTTGCTATTCTTAAGAGCTTTCATCTACATTCTTTGTATTAAAAGAAACTTATAATAATTATTAGGTTCGATAATGATAATGATAGTCATTTATCTTACTATAATAACTATTTCATTGATAGTTATGATATTAATTTCATCTTATTATAATAACTATTTCAGTTTTGAGGAGCCAATTGAGTTATAATGAATGGTTTTAATTTACTTTATATTAAAGCGTGCTGATAAATAACGTTCAATTAGCATTCTTTGGGTTCTGAGTTAAATGCTATGAAACTCTTATGGTATTAGAGAACATAACCAATAATTTTCAGGGGACTAAATTAAATATTCAATATGTTTAAAAATGAGGGCCAGGTGCAGTGGCTCACGCCTGTAAGACCAAAGTGGGAGGATTGCTTGGGCTTCGGAGTTCAAGACCAGCATGGGCAACATAGCAAGACTGCCTCGACACAAATGTAAAAATTAGCTAGGCGTGGTGATCCATGGGTGCCTGTAGTCCCAGCTACTCAGGATGCTGAGGCAGTAGGATCAAGGCTGCAGTGAGCTGTGGTCACGCCATTGCACGCCAGCCTGGGCAACAGAGTGAGAACCTATCTCTAAAATAAGTAAATAATAAAAAATAACAAAAATAAGCCTAATGACTAATTGTATTTCTGGTGTTCTCTGTCTATTGATATCATATCTTCATTGGCTTTGATGCTAAAAATCCATCCGGAGGGAGCAGGGGACATGGAATCTCAGGCACACATTCCATCACCTCCTCTAGATCCCTCGAGTGCACTGCTCCTCCTACCTTCAGCTTCCATAGGACTTGTGAAGGGACAGAATCACAGCCTAGGAGGGCCCTTGGGGAATTCAGTGTCCCACTTCTCCAGGGCTGCTCCAACTGTCCTGCCTGGGTTTCACATACTTCCCCTGTGCCCTTCTCTGCAGTAAAGGATATGGGTTGGCCCCTTTCTCCCCCAACCTTTCTCTACCTCCACTTCCTTACTTCCGGTAGAGAATGTTTTTCATTTATTGTTCAGCAGTTGAAATTTGAATGAAAATACTGAGTCCATGAGGACAGACCTTCTGATTCATGCAAAAGTCCTTTGACAGTGTGAGGGACAGAGAGTCAGCTTCTACCACTTGACACCAGTGACCTCAATACAGGATCACTTCAAATTATTGTATGGGAGTTGGTCATCAAGCTGAGTGTTAATTCTGTGGTCAGCATGAAAAAGCAGAAAGTGCCACTGTCCAGCAAAGACAGAGTAGTCCAGGAGACATGACACATGACCTTCAGGACTGCAACCCATAGCCCAGTGGCAGGCAGGCAGGGCCTGAGACTACTAGGGAGACAGCCGAATTTCTAAAAACTCAGTGACAACAGAATGTGATAACTGCTGAGACCCTGAAAGCAGAAGCTCCTATGAGAATAGGTCACAGGGACCCTTGGCCCCTGAGTGTAGGGGAGCAGGTCAGGGAGGAAGGAAACAATGTCTAGGCCGAGAGGGGCTGGCTGTGCTCCAGGCAGTGGAAAGTTCAGAGCAAGAGGACACCGCATCCTTAAGCACCTGGTGCTAGAGAATGGATTGCAGGTGTGACCTGGACCTTAAGAAAGGCAGTGCCAGGGCAGGGCAGGGACTGGATCTGGAAGGGCCTCAAGGACATTCCAAGGCTTTGCTCTTTATACATACAGCAGTGGGAAGTGACTGGACAGTTTCACCCTGAGGTGGACAGAGCTGGCCTTGCATTGTAGAAACAGATACATAAATGGGTTGGAAGGACCCCCAGCATCATCCCTCTGATGGTAGATATGCAAGTGGGTTGGAGGGATGATGTTGGGGGTGACAATTCAAGGACATCATCAGGAGATCACAGTGGCTTTTAATAAGGGGGTGGCAATGGGAATGGAGAGGGTGGAAAGATTGAGTAAGTATCTTAGAAGCCAGCTGGGCAAGATGGGACCACTGATGGACACAGGGAGAGGGCATGGTGAGCTGGGAGGCCCAGGTGCCTGGGGAGACACAGGTGGCACAGGCACTGGAGCAGCAAGGTTGGGGGTCTGCAGGGTGATGGGGCTCTGTGTCAGCTGTTCACAGTTTGAGGCACCTGGAAGAGTTCAAGTGGAAACAGAAACCAGCAGGCTCAACACTGCTGAGCTCAGGAGGGAATTATGGCCTCAGGATGAAGAGCTGGAAGCCACCTGGCAGTAGAGACTGGTTGAAGCTGAGGGAGTGGCCCAGGCCCCCCAGAAAATCAGGACAGAGCACGAGGAAAGCAGAGGCCTAGTACAGAGACCTGAGGGGTGGCAAAGTGACAGACCTAGGCAGAAGGAGAGGAGGTGGCCAAGGAAGTGGAAACCAGGTGAGAAGCCCGAGGCAGGAGGGCATGAGACCAGGTCCACCCTAAAGACTGAAAGTAGCACATGTGGATCTGGTGGCCAGCGAGAAGCAGAAGGAACCTGACTGGAGAAGAGCCAGGGAGGATATAGGCTGAGTCCAGGGGAGGGCAGGCAGAGGCAGGACCTGGAGCATGGTGCTATGCTGGTGCTGGCACCTCCCACTCACCAGGGCCAACTGCTACCATATTAGTTCATTTGCCACTGCTAGAAATAACTGCCCACTACTGGGTAATTTATAAAGGAAAGAGGTTTAATTGGCTCACAGTTTCACATGGCCGGGGAGGCCTCAGGAAACTTACAATCATGGTGGAAGGGGAAGCAGGCACGTCCTACATCGCGGCAGGTGAGAGAAGAGCAAGGAAAATTATCACTTATAATCCATCAGATCTCATGGGAACTCACTCACTATCACAAGAACAGCATGGAGGAATCTCCCTCATGATCCAGTCACCTCCCACCAGGTTCCTCCCTCAACATGTGGGGTTTACAATTCGAGATGAGATTTGGTTGGAGACACAGATTCAAACCATATCAGCTACATTTTCAAGAATTTTGTAAGTCAGTCGTCAAGCACGGATATATCAAAAAGTAAAGAATATGAAATATATGAGAAACAGAGGCAATAAATGCCCAACACTCATCAGTTCCTAATTCATCTACTACATCTTCAGTATTACTTGTGCTCCTTAGATTGTGTCTGCTGCATCTTTATGGTGGAAGCACCACTGATGGAGCTCCTGCATCTCTTCCCAGTGGCACAGTCAGGGATGTTGTGTCAGCAGCCCGAGGGGCCCACAGTGGGAGCATTTACACCATGCACATTAGCAGATGCTGCCAATCAGGGCTTGATTGCCCAAAGAAGGTTGTTAGGCATTTACCAGCACACTACTAGGATACAAAGAAGTAGAGAAAATAGGGGAGGGTGGCTTGTTTTTTTTATTCTACCACTTATTATTATTTAAATCTGTTTTACGTTTTTGAGGTATTCTTTTAGACATTATCTAGTCTTATTTTTTTTTAATATACTTTAAGTTCTAGGGTACATGTGCACAACGTGCAGGTTTGTTACATATGTATACATGTGCCATGTTGGTGTGCTGCACCCATTAACTCGTCATTTACATTAGGTATATTTCCTAATGCTATCCCTCCCCCCTCCCCCCTCTGCACAATAGGCCCCGATGTGTGAAGTTCCCCTTCCTGTGTCCAAGTGATCTCATTGTTCAATTCCCACCTATGAGTGAGAACATGCAGTGTTTGGTTTTCTGTTCTTGCAGTAGTTTGCTGAGAATGATGGTTTCCAGCTGCATCCATGTCCCTACAAAGGACACGAACTCATCCTTTTTTATGGCTGCATAGTATTCCATGGTGTATATGTGCCACATTTTCTTAATCCAGTCTGTCACTGATGGACATTTGGGTTGATTCCAAGTCTTTGCTATTGTGAAGAGTGCCGCAATAAACATACCTGTGCATGTGTCTTTATAGCACCATGATTTATAATCCTTTGGGTATATACCAAATAGTGGGATGGCTGGGTCAAA
Organism: Mandrillus leucophaeus; assembly: GCF_000951045.1. NCBI lineage: Eukaryota > Metazoa > Chordata > Mammalia > Primates > Cercopithecidae > Mandrillus > Mandrillus leucophaeus. Next base: position 585,891 of record NW_012101588.1, on the reverse strand, counting down.
TGGTATTTCTAGTTCTAGATCCTTGAGGAATTGCGACACTGTTTTCCACAATGGTTGAACTAGTTTACAGTCCCACCAACAGTGTAAAAGTGTTCCTATTTAGTTTGGCTCTAAAGAGCAGGAAAAGAAAGGATGATAATGGAAGGATGAGGTGAGATTGAGAGAAGGCTGGTCAAACAGGAAAGATCTGAATGTGTTTGAAAGCTTCTCCCAATAGGTTGAAGATACTGGAGGAAGGGTTGATCCCTAGAGTGAGGAGCCCAAAGAGACAGGCCTAGGAGAAGGCTGGTCCCGGAGTAGACACCAGGACAAGTTTTCCACTGTAAGGTGATAGGAGGAATCGGAGGGAGAGGAGCAGGTTAGTGACAGTGTCAGTGAGCGGGCGCAGAGGGGACTCCCCTCTAGCACTCTGTCTCTCTGCAATGCAAGAGGGGAGGCCTTGGGTGTTGGACCCTAAGAAGGCACTCAGAAGGCATTCAGTCAATCACTGTGAGATGTGTGAGTGAACAAGTGACTGCCAGGTATACAGGGGCCGTGGTGCTACTCAGGGTTTGAGGAAGGGAGAGAAGCTTTGAAGCTGTGATAAGGGAGAGCTGGGGCGTTGATCTGGGATGCAGAGGTTGCTGTGGTTGAGAGCTACTCCAGTGAGCAACATGGTGGCTTCAGAGTGAGCAGACCCATGGGAGAGGGCCCAGCTATGTCTTCCTGGGGCGTTAACACTCTTCCCCTATTCCACAGGTATCCTGGCATCCATTTGTGGTGGCCTCGTGATGCTTTTGCCCGAAACCAAGGGTATTGCCTTGCCAGAGACAGTGGATGATGTAGAAAAACTTGGCAGGTACTGTCCAAAATTCAATGTACCCTAAATAAAAGCAACATTTCAAACCACTGGGGAAAGAATGATGTTAAGAAAATTAAATATCCACAGGGAAAAAAATAAGAATAAATCCTCATGTCATATTGTAAGCAAAAGATTCAAAGTAGATACAAAAGGTTAATGTAAAAAAACTCTCCAAAGCTAGATAAGAATACGCATTACTTTTTAAAATGTGGTTGTGAAGAGAGAAGTATTTCCATGTAAGGTGCTAAGACTCAGAAGTGATCTAAAGGCAGGAGCTGCTGATGTGGGAAAGTGGAAATCGCTGGGATGTGCAGCAGCAAGGGATTAACAGTGTGGCTTACTCTACAGAGTGAGGAGTCAGGTCTGTGTAGATGGAATGGCATAGGCAGATTTTCAAGACTGATTACAAAGTGAAATGTCACTGAACAGCATACTATAGTATTTATAAAAAACTAAAACCAAAGGCAGTTTCTCTCTGTAGCTGGATAGGAAGACAGATGACACACAGATGATAGATAATAGGTAGATGATAGATAATAGGTAGATGATAGATAATAGGTAGATGGATGATAGATAGATATAATAGGTGATAATCATAGATAGATAAGTGATAGTAGATAAATGATAAATAATAGATGATAGACAGATAGATGATAGGTAATGTCTGGATACATAGGTCAACAGATAAATAGATAATAGATGATATATAGGTAATGGACATTAGTGGGAAGATAGAGAAGAGAGAGAGATTGAATTTTGGAGGGGGATGTTTAAATAGGGTATAAGGAAAACTAATACCCAGACAATACATTAACATGAGGAATTATGTCAAGAAAAATTCACATTACACAAATTCTTTCTAATTGTTTGAAATTTTTTCATTAAAAAGATAGAGATATGAATATGAGAATGTATAGTAAAAGATGTAAAACAATAATATATGCCCTCTGCAAACACAAATGTGCTGGGAAGAGGGATAGGGAAGGGAGGGCCATCACTTTCTTGCCAGAGACTTCTGTACTGTTTGATTTTCTTTAAAAATTAGACCACATAGTCTTGTGTTGCTTGTGCAGTTTTAAAAAATGATATAACATCTAATTTAACAATTAAAAAGCAATCTTAATAATGACCTGGGAATTAAACACATGGAACTGTAAATACTTTTAATATACAAAAAATACTGAGGAACAGCTTTCTTTCCTTTGATTCTATTCCATTGACTGCATCTGTTTACAAAGTGAAAGGGATGCTTTCATTCTTTATCCCCAAACCAATCAGGGATAAGCTTTGCAAACTCATCAGAAAAAAATGGAAGAAAAGGGAGTCCTTTGAAATCAAGACTCTTCTACCGCTTCAGTCACATTAAAAATAAACAGCTAGGAGAGGTTTTTCCTTTTTTCGACTTGGGGAATGTGGGTGGAGGGGGGTTGTCCAAATGGTGTGCAAGAAACTAACATATAAACACGAAAGATTACACCAGCTAAAATTTAAGGTACCCAGATTCTTTCTATTTTTTTTCTGTTTATAATTTTTCATAATGAAAAGTTGGGTACATTAATTAATTATACCTAGTGTCTACACATGAAAAAAATCTAGTAGAAGTATGGTTTACAGTGCTACAAATGAAGCACATTACTTGTGATCCATGATTATTTACTCTACAAAAATTACTTACTGCTAAATTACTAAAACTTGTTATCATTTCCCTTTTAAAATCACACTGGATTATTTTATCATTTCTACTGGTTTTTGTTCATGCTAACAGCTCATTTCCAAACACATGTTAATTCAGTAGAAGTTCATGAAGAACTTAAATGCTATAATGCTAACAAACCCCTGTATCAGGGGAACCAGCCCCCAATATTTCAGCATAGGTTCTTTCTATTTTCCATAAGTGTCAGCTGGCTGAGAAATAAAGAGAAAGAGTACAAAGAGAGGAATGTTACAGCAGGGCCTCCGGGGTGACATCACATATTGGTAGGACCACGATGCCCACCTGGGCCTTAAAGCCAGCAAGTTTTTATTAAGGGTTTCAAAAGGGGAGGGGGTGCAAGAACAGGGAGTAGGTCACAAGATCACATGCTTCAAAGGGCAAAAAGGAGAACAAAGATCACAAGGCAAAGGGCAAAAACAAAGATCACAAGGCAAAGGGCAAAAGCAGAATTACTGATAAGGGTCTATGTTCAGCGGTGCACGTATTGTCTTGATAAACATCTTAAACAACAGAAAACAGGGTTCGAGAGCAGAGAACCGGTCTGACCTCAAATTTACCAGGACAGGGTTTCCCAATCCTAGTAAGCCTGAGGGTGCTGCAGGAGACCAGGGTGTATTTCAGTCCTTATCTCAACCACATAAGACAGACTCTCCCAGAGCAACTGTTTATAGACCTCCCCCAAGGAATGCATTCCTTTCCCAGGGTCTTAATTATTAATATCCCTTGCTAGGAAAAGAATTTAGTGATATCTTCCCTACTTGCACATCCGTTTATAGACTGTCTGCAAGAAGAAAAATATGGCTCTGTTCTGCCCGATCTTGCAGGCAGTAAGACTTTATGGTTGTCTTCCCTTGTTCCCTGAAAATCACTGTTACTCTATTCTTTTTCAAGGTGCACTGATTTCATATTGTTCAAACACATATGTTTTACAATCAATTTGTACAGTTAACACAACAGTGGTCCTGAGGTGACACACATCCTCAGTTTACGAAGATAACAGGATTAAGAGATTAAAGTAAGACAGGTGTAAGAAATTATAAAAGTATTAATTTGGGGAACTGATAAATATCCATATTAAAATGAAATCTTCACAATTTATGTTCAGAGATTGAAGTAAAGATAGGTGTAAGAAATTATAAAAGTATTAATTTTGGGAACTGATAAATGTCCATATTAAAATGAAATCTTCACGATTTATGTTCCTCTGCTGTGGCTCCAGCTGATCCCTCCATCTGGGGTCCCTGACTTCCTGTAACACCCCTGTCTAAGGTCTGAACACAGATAAAAAACAAGCTTGAGACAGATACTGTTGTTACCTTAGAGTTGGGTTTTCATGAGAAGTTGTGCATGAATGTATTTGTTCAAAACCAGCTATACTATTAAATAATAACAGAAGACCCTCTTCTAACTAGTTACATAATCTTCCCTAAAGACTTTCTCCTTTGTTTTTTCAGTCCACATTCCTATAAATGCGGCAGGAATAAAACCCCAGTTTCCAGCTCTCACCTTTGAGGCCCCTGACAAAGACAGAAGGAAGGAGCTATCCAGGAGCTGATCCTCCTTGCAAAACTGTGCCTTGCGGAGATGCACGTGTGCGTTTCAGTACAACATGCCGCGCTGTTGTAATACTGTATAAAGACTTCAAACTATCCAGAGTATTTTTATATCGTGTTGGATGAGTTAGGATTTGTAATGCTGTTGAAGTTTCTGGGAACACATAATATGTAGCCAGTTTAACAAAGAACCTGTCAGGTGCACAGGCCTTCCTGGGTTTTTTTCTTGTGTTCCCTGTGGTCTCTGACCCATTAGGCTAAAGAGAGACAAGACAAGCCCCCCACCTGATTCTCATGACAGCTCCATCAAGAATGTGGGATGTGCCAACCAAGGATTTGAGAAAGTTGTACAGAAATGCTTTCATCAAATCTGATCAGTCAAGGGACTGAGCCCCTAACTGACCATTCTGAAGACTGCATGGAGGATGACGATTTGGGAATCCTGTTAATGAGAAACCTGAATCACAGGCACCTGGGCCATAGAGTGTGAGCATTCATGCTCTCTGCTCACCTTGGTTTCCGCATACCTTTGCAATGTGAACAGGTCAGGAGTCTCTCTCATCCACCTCCTCTGTAACATCTGGGGTTCCAGGCATGGTTTAGACCCTGTTCCAGCAATAAGAACCAATCTGCTGTACAATCTGAGGTCTTGCCTCTGTTATTTACAAAATGATGCTGTGGTTCTGAGATTATTTGGGACATGTTTGGCCCTCCTTTTGTGGACACATAGAGCCACAGATTCCCTTTTTCACTAAACAAATCCTATGGATTCTGATTTCTGGGTCTTAGGATTTTAAAAGTGAAGAGATATTTTTCTTATATTTGTGAGTTCAGTTACGATGGTGCCCGTGGTCATAAGTGGAAAACATGGACAGTTCCCATTCAATCTTGGCACTTCGAGTTGTCTTGGGGAAGAGCTTACATTTTAATTTAAAAGAAAGGTCAATTATATCCATGCTTCACAGGATCAGCAGGAGCTTCATAAATGACTTTACAGAGACGAATAAGGGATTTGATCTTTCTTTTTTGTTATCGAGGCTTTTGAAATGTGGAACTTGTGTGTTCTGCTTGTATGTTATATTCAATATCTTTTCAGATGCAATCTGTATTTTATGCTGAGATTTTAAAATGAAATACTTTATGTGAACAGGCAAAACTGGTACCAAAGGGAAACATTAACCATGAGGAAGAACATTTCTGTAAGGAGAACAGGTGACAGTATACACATGTGCGCTAATTGTAAAATGAGCATCTTAATCCTTAAAACACATCAGAATTGAATACGAGTAATCTATTGGATGATGAAATAAACACAGCTCTTTGAGGATTTGAGACTATATTCACCCTTTATTCACAGTCACTTGCAGTTCTGCTTTTCTCTGCATTTCTGTGCTGTAAGATGACTGTTGCATTGTTGAATTGTATTTTGAGTGGATATTTTTGTTTGGTGACAATTAAAATTTTTAAATGGTAAAGAATGTACATTTTCCCTTTCTCTTCCTTCTAAACATGTGTCACTGCCACAGGTCATCCTCCTGTGACCGTGTGTACTGCAGACTCTTTCAAAACCGGGCAGGCAATTAGCAATGGGAAACAAGTGGTCTACCCTCAATATTTGCTTGTTGTTCATTTACGTGCTCTTGGTACCAGTCCTAGACTCACATGTGCCCCAGAATAACATTCAGACTCTCAGCTGGTCTTGTGTTACACGTCCATGGCCCGATTCACTCCATGGTATATACATCTCTCTGCTCTGTACTCCGGGGCTCAAGTCAAGCAGCCAGTGACAGATTTCATTCCCAATAAAAGAACTAGTTCACATGACTCCCCATACATGTTGCAGCTTTGAAAACATTCATCTCAGTGTTAGAAATAAAGACAGTAAAAATGTGTGTCAAGTCCTCGTTAGCTGATGAGGTAAATGCATGGACAACTTCCTAGGACTTCTCAGCTCTCCCCTCCGTGACCTTGCAGCCTGCTCAGGACTTTGTGCAGCTGTTCCTTATCAAAAGCAGCTAAACCCCCTCAGTCTGCCCATTTAAAATTTGTGGGATGAACAAAGAGCGTGAAAATGTTGAAGACCAAAACCAAAATTTACTCAAATCAAAATAAGTACCGAGTTTATTTTTAACAAATGGCATAGCTATGTCACCGTATTGGAGAACCCAGCAGTCAGACGGGAAAAGCTTATACACAATAATACCAAAAATGCTGAGGTTTGGCATAGTTGGTAGCTGGGGACAGTGTCTTCGTTTGATTACTGTCCATTATTTCCAGCGTGCTAAATCCCTACCCACATTCCAGCCTCTAGGTGAGTCAATGCTTCACTCTGTCTCTTGTTCAATTAATTATTTCTCATCACTCCCTCAATCCAAGTGACAAAGCTTGAAACACGAACATAGACACCAGGCTTATTGGGGCGTGCACAGCCAGGACCCCAAGAAGTTATTCCTCGTAAAATGTATTTGTCCTTGTCGAAGCAAACCACAGGCCCTCCACTGTCACCCTAAACAGAGGTAGGGAAAAATTCAGGTGAGGGTTAGCCTGCCAGCCTTTTATTATGGCATTCGTCTATTATCCACATGTGTATTTTCCTGGTAATTGAAATCAGAAAGGAACTTATGAGCATATTACTCGAGCATCTGCACTGCTTAAGTACTTAGCAAAGTCTATTCAGTGAAACCACACCACTTAGTTTCTCCTGGGAGTAAAAAACCCCTTGTGAATCCTGCACACATCCCTTCCTATGTTGGTGCTTCCTTTAGACTGGCCTAGCCTGGGCATCACTGTAAAGTGTGTGCAGTTGGTCTCTATCCTGTACCCTCTACCTCCTTCCCTACCAGAAAAGTCACCACTTTAGTCCCTGGCCACCAGCACACCCCAGGAGGGTGAGTAACCTGAGGTAGTTATGGCACTTAAAACTCCCTTGCTACAGATCTCGAACTCAAGCCCCAAGACATCTCCTTAGATTATCTGAATACGCATTCAGGGACAGATCTAGGGAGTTTGTGAGCAACACTTAAACTGGGGTCTAACATTGACAAATCCTTCTAGAATTTGTCACTTTGGGACTGAAGTCTAAGGGGCTGAGACGGAGACGGGAGAGCACAAGACTAACTTTGGTCTCTTGATCTTTTCTTACCTGGCAACTGTCAGTGCCTCCAGCCAAATGCCCAGCACAGAGCTCGGTGGATTTGACTCTTCCATTCAGAAACTCGTAGCGATTACACACTGTATTCTCAATCACATGAAGCTGGGCTTCTTTGAGAAGGCCAGCCCCAAAGGTACCTGTGTTTAAAAAGATGAAAGAAATGGTTACTGCACCCAAAACATGTTTAGGAGGAAACCAGAAGAACAAAGCAGCGGCGCTGGACCTCCTGTCTGTCCGTGAGGCTGCGGAACACAAGGCAGCTCCCAGTGCCGCTCTGACCCTGGAGAGTGTAAACATCATATGTGATTCTCTGTTCCTGAGACCTGGATTTAACTATCTGGGCTTTGTCATGGTGCTTTCGGGTTGGTGGTTGTTTGTGTACTTTTTGCTTTTGTGTTGAAAGTACAAAAATGATTTTTACAATGTAAAGAGTGTCTGAGAAATGCAATTGCTATTCTTTTTATATACTTTTTTCAGATTTTTTATAGGCTTCTTTACTACTGACATCATAATGCACAATTTTATATACTGATTTTTTCAATCAATGTTATATCACGAGTTTTTAAAATAATGCTACAATCTTCATAACTAATACTTTAATGGGGAGTGACTGCTGAACGGGCATGAGGTTTCATTTTGAGATGAGGAAAACGTTCTGAAAATATGGCAATGGTTGCACACCATTGTGAATGTACCGAATGCCACCCAGTGGTACCCGCCAAAATAGTTAAAAGAGTAACTCTTATGTTGTGTATATTTTATCGCAATAAAAAAGAATAGCCATCATTTACTAAGAATTAACCTTTCCAGGCACGAGCTCTTAATGTGGTGTATGTCACTTCATCCTCACAACCGTCCTATGAAACAGGCACTTTCATCATTCCTGTTCTACAGTTGAGGAAACTGAGGCATAAGGAGGTTGTATAGTTCAGCCTGAGCCTGGGTCTGTGGAGTCACTGCCCTAATGCTTCCTCCCCAAGCACATTGGTCCCACTCTTGCTTCCAACCTTCCACATATTTGTTCATAAAGTTCATTCTCATTTCTTATTATTTTAAGTCTAAGTTCCCATAATTACACAGACATACTTCTGTCTCGCAGTAACTCTCTCAAATTATTTTCTAAAAGGGTGTGACGGTATAAAATGTTACTGGAAACAATTACTTCGCCTCACCCTTGTGAGTATTCAATTTTTAAAATATTAGCTAACATAGTAGGTAGAAATTGTCCTGATTCATTTTCTGATTTACACTTCCTTGACAATTAGGGAGAAGAAATACAACTAGGGGCAATTCTCCCAGTTGTAGTTTTTCTTTTGTGAAAAACTGCTTTATTTCCTTTGCCAAATTGCAGAACATCTGCTAAATTGCCAGAGGGAATGCTGTTTTTCCAGATGGACACGCCCAGGGATGTCTCAGTGCTCTCACAAATAATCTAGTTTTCCAATTTTGCAAGCCCAGCTTTATTAGAATTTTGCAAAATCTTTTGCTTTGCGAGCATGACACAGGCAAGAGCTGAGGCACTCTCTCTTTCCCCCCTCAAAGTCTTGGACTGCATTTAGATCATTGTCTCAGGTTCAGAAAACTGACACTGAATCTGGAGTTTACATGAGCAGCATGGAAGAGGCTCTTCCCAGAGCCTCGCTCCAGAGCCCAGCTCAGCCCTAGCCGGGAAGGAGCTGCATGGAGGAAGCTCCTCCTGACTACCAAGCACCGGGCAAGGGGTGCATGACCTGGACTGTGTAGATGTGTGAGGGAGCACCATTTTCAAAATATTTTGTTGAAAATTAAGTTAGATATCACTGCGCTTGGATCTGCTCTCAGAGCAAGGCAAACATCCTGATAAGTGGGTAAAACCACCACTAGTTGCCAGGAAACTGATGCGGTCTGTGAGTATGAGCTGCCATCCAGTGGCCAACATAGAGATGGCACCTCTGAGGGCAGGGAGGCCACGGGTGACCTGAGGATTGAAGCCCTCCCTGACTGGGCCCTGGGGAGAGGGCCGCAGGACCAGCCCCGTCATTGCAGATGGGGCTGACATGGAAGAGCCCCTTGGCCTCAACCCCTACTCTGCATTTGGAATATCCAAGTGAAGGAAGTTCTGCAAACATGAAGGGGAGAAGGGGAGAATTTCGACCTCCCTCTAAAAAGCTGAGAACACCCATTAATCTGATGTCATCAACATATAGAAAATGGATAAACAGACCTGAGTTATGTTGTGTGACTCCTCCTGGTCTAGTTAGTGTTCTGAGAATCATTTTCTCAGTGGACATGTGGGTGAGACCAGAGAAGACAGGGAGCCAGTGCAGGATGGTGGTTAGAAATGTGTGGATGGGGGTGGGAGAGAGCAAACAGTGAGTGGGCTCTGTGGTCAATGCCCAGCTACACGCCGGTTATGTGTTGTTCATTTATGATGATGGTGGTGATGGTGATGGTGGTAGTAGTGATAATGGTGATGATGGTGGTGGTGATGATGGTTTTAGTGGTAATGATAATGGTGATGGTGATGCTGCTGATGGTGGTGGTAATAATGGTGATGGTGATGGTGATGATGGTGATGGTGATGATGGTGGTGGTAATGATAATGGTGATGATGGTGGAATGGTGGTGATGGTGACGGTGGTGATAGTGCTAGTAATGATGATGTTGGTGATGATGGTGATGGTGGTGATCATGTTGAGAGTGATGATATTGGCATATGAAGATGCATAATCTTCATCCTCACAATCACCTTATATGTAAGTACAGATGAGAAAGCTGAGGCTAAAAGAGATTAAATAACTGCCCAATGTCATATGGAAGATGGGAGAGCCAGAACTCGCACTCAGATCCATATGATTTTAGCTTCATGCTTTCATCAGTTGAAGTATTGTAGAGGATCTGTTTGCTTTATGGCTGCCCAGCAGCCTTTCACCCTATACCCCATAATCCTGGTGAGGGATACCTTTTGCTCCCTTCTGGGTATGAATGGGGTCCTGCCTCTACTTCCAGTATGGAACTGCTGATGCAGGTCAGAGCCAATCAGTGACGGGCTCAGGGGCAGGACCATGACCCAATTTCAGTCTCTCAGAGTGGGGGGACTATTGTTTATGTAATGGGGAGAGTGGCCTTTCTTATTCTTTCTCAGCAGAGCTAGAGCCATGACAGCAACTGCAGCAATGGGACTGTCACCTTTGTGCCCCAAATAGTGCCTACTCCATGATCAGGAGTGCCTGGGATCTGGGGCCTCATGTGAGCCTGAAGCTTTTCAGCTCACTAAGAATTTCCCTTGTTTTGCTTAATCCAATTTGAGTTGGATTTTCTGTCACTTGCAAGAAGGAGTCATGTTAGATTCAACTCTATTCTGTATTAGTAGTAGGAGCTGCCATGATGGAGTGCTTAGAATGTGCTCGGCACTTGATGCACTTTCTTATTATTTCCCCCATAACAGCCCTGCAGCCCACATCAGCTGAGGAAACAATCAGTGAGAGCTCATGACTTTTCTAAGTCCCAACAGCTGATAGGCGGGAGCCAGGGTTCCAGTTCAGGTTTGTCACCCTGCACCTTCTCTGAACCCCAGCTTCCTCAATGGTAAAATGGAAAAAATAATACCTAACACGCAGAGGTTTCTAGTATTTAAATTTTAAAATATGCAAACACCAGGAGCAGCCTGGCAGACTCATAGGTGTCCCTCAAGCCAAGTTTCCTTTTATTTGGCCTCAGTGCTTCCAGACTGCAGTGTAGAAAAAGGGAACAAGAAGTCAAGGAGGTGAGGTTTTAAATGTAATAGGAAAGGGACAGAAAAAGGAAACCCAGCTTTGAAATTATCTAGGCCAGTGGTTTTTAACCTTTTCAAAAAACCCAAAAAAAATTTCATTAAATGAAAGCATATACAAAAGGCTGATGTGCAAAGCACCCCTTGAAAGTGCTGGTTTTACAGATAAGGGATTAGAGCCAAGTGATACAAAGAGGTAACGTGTCTAGTTCAGGTCTATCTGGCTAGTGGCAGAGTCAGAACGCTTTTCCAGGGCCCCAGACTCCCTATGTCCTCACCTGCACCTCTAAGAAAGTGGAACTGAGACATTAAGAGTATTAGTTTTCTTGCTGCCAAGGGGGTAAGGCTGATGGATATAATTATTGTCAGGGTATACTGCAAAGAGAAGGAATCCCTAAGGTATAGTACAGGTGCTGATACCACATCCTGCACAAGTGTTCCCTCTCTTGCTCTCACCCATCAACCAATACCACATGCCGTCCTAGACTTGGGGCCATGGGGCCTGTCTGCCTCTTCCCCAGATGTAGGTCGCCTGCCTAACACCCTCCCACACATGTTAGACATGTGGGTATTTGGGAAGAAGACTAGTTTAATTATAACTTTTGTCGTTATTGTTTTGCACCATGTTTAGAAACCCAGTCTGGCTAATTTCACATGAAAAATAATCTAACACCCTTAACTTGAGGGCTGGGTGAAAACTCCACTTACTTGGGAAGCAATATGAATGCTGAAATTATAATTAAGAGACTCAAAGACATCTACTGGCTTTTTGCTTGTTTTTGGTGTAAGGGAAACATACAATCATTTTTAAAAAGATGCTGAAAACAGAAAAAGAGAAAGACTCAAAGAAATGGCCTCTCTCCCCTTGCCCACATCCCTTGAAGACTGATTATGGAGACACAGACAGGTGCCCAGGCAAAGTCAGGAGGGTTGGATAACGTGCATGGATAGGAATTTTACAACGATCTCTAAAATGCTCATTTTGTAACATGCACTGTAGGTCAAAAACAATTTGTTACATGGGCAATGGAATTGATCTCACCTTGGGTTTCTCCCCAGCCAGTGATGTAACATTCAGTCCAGGCGGTGACCACGTAATTTGGAGATGGCAGACAGGCTGGGATTACTTTGTCAGTGATGATGGCAGGCCTATGAGGGAAGTATTAGCAGTTATATTTGACTACCCAGCTGGGAGCTGCAGTATCTACAACTAGGCATCCTTACCTTGAGGTCCCAGAGCCCTCTGAGCTGGCACTGCCTTGCTTCAATGACACAGAGCAACATAGAACACAGCGTTTCACCCTCACATTTGCCTGTGGTTGCCTATGGACTATACAGACACAAGTTTTCATTTGAAATGCATCAGTGGCCTGCAAGAAGTTGAGGGTGGCGCTCGCCTTTGAAAGTAGGGATGACAAAGGTATACTTCTCATGTATATTCTGTGCACAACTGGAATCCCATGCCAAGTGTGTCCTTTCATATTAATTGAAGAGGGCATTGATGATTGGGCAGAATGTTTGGCTGAGACATCATCAAGAGGGTATAAAAGTGCAAATGTGTTGTGTGCCCAGAGCAAGTTGCTCCATCTGGATCCTTCACTTCCTCCTCAGTGAATGTTACTAAACCATGGTTGTAAAAATCCAGTAAAATGCTAGCCATCAAATGAAAGAGGATTGGAAATAAGCACCTTGCATGAACAAAATGGTATGTTTTCAAAGAACATTTATATATCTTAGAGTTCCAGGAACTCTCAAACATTAGAACTCTGGTTTTTAGACCTGATTCTACTTTAGTAAGTTCAAGCGGATAAAGGACTGGATATGAGAAATGCCCTGTTCTGACTCTGACCAAGAATCATCATTGCCACCAACTTTGAAGCAGACACACTTTCTGCTTCTGGGCACCAGACATCTGTGGTGCAGAAGTCCTCAGTCTACAGGTTCCCTGGTGGAGCACTCTAGGGGTGTGGGGATGTGGGTGGAAACTCTAAACTCAAAATGTATCAGCCTATCAGAGAACTCCTCCAAAATTCAAAAGTTCCAAATTACTTGTTCAAGCCATCAGAGCACCCTACCTCTCTGAGGATCGTGAGGAGCAGAGACCTTGTATTTGCACATTTGCTGGGATGGTGGGGAGGAGACTGGGGAGCAGAAGGGAGATCAGCTACTGTTTAGGCTGAGCCAGAAAGACCCTTCTCACCTTCCTAGAGTGTCAAAGCATCCCAGAACATCACCCATCGGTTCACAGACCCAAAGACGTTATCCCAGGCTTGTGGTCAGGCCCAGAAGAGCAGCTCTGGCCCCTGCCCCATGCTTTCCCATCCAGGCCAGACCATCCTTGTCTGCACCGACACCCTGCCCTCCAGAGTCGCCAGCACAGCGAGTGCCCTATGTGCCTTGTCGCCTGTCCCAAACCTGCCTCTCCTACAAATAACTGTTTCTTAACTGACAGCACTGTCAGTACCTGCTTAGCTTTAGCAAGGCAATATCTGCTCCTGTGGGCTCCAAGAACAACCTACACACTTCTATTTCCTGAACATGAGATTCGAGATTCACTTCTTGGTGTGCACCCAGGATGACCTTGTAGAATGAAGGCCTTGAGAACCTAGAAAAGATGAGGATGTCAAGAGAAAAATACGGTCCAGCCCCTTCAGGTACCCTCTGTGCCGTGACCTTGGCACTATCTTCCTGAGACCCTTGGCCACCCAGAATCAGTGACTTATGAGTGACAAGAAACAAAATTCACAATTTGCTGGAACCTGACAGTTAAGGAATGTTCTCAGTCTGTTTTGGCAGAGACTGTAATATAGTTTGTATATTTGTCCCCACCCAAATCTCATGTTGAATTGTAGTCCCCAGTGATGGATGTATGGCCTGGTGAAAGTGTTTGGATCATGGAGGTGGATCCCTCTTGAATGACTTGGGCCACATCTTCAGGGTGATCAGTGAGCTCTCACTCTTAGTTCTTGTAAGATCTGGTCATTTAAAAGTGCTTGGAACCCCCACCACATCTCTCTCTGTTTCTTGCTCCTGCCCTGGCCATGTGACATGCCTGCTCCCACTTTGCCTTCCACCATGATTGTAATCTTCCTGAGGCCCACCCAGAAGCAGAGGAGATGACAGCATCTTGCTTCCTGTAAAAGCTGCAGAGCCATCAGCCAATTAAATTTTCTTCGTAAATTTTCCAGCCTCAGTATTGCTTTAGAGCAATGCAAGAACGGCCTAATACAGACTGATGCCTCTGGTAGTGAACAGCTCTGTCCTGCAGTTTATCCAGGTCCACAAAATCACCTGCACTGTGTCTCCCCTCTGCAGGTTCTCTCTAGAAATGCTTCCCTCCTCTCTCATCCAATTTCCCTGGAAATTCTGCCTCAGGCTTCTGTGCGTGCATTCCCTAGTTCCTAGTGTTCCTTCTAGAAAAGGAAGGGAGGTGGGGAGGAGAAGAGGGGAAGATGAGAGGGAACAAAAGAGGGAGGAAGAGGAAGAGGAAAAAAGTCTTGACGATAAGACCACCTGTCAGTTAAACATACGTCTCCAAGCAGCGAGCAGCAGTCAGCACCCACTCTGGGGATATTAAGGTGCCTCCACAGAAGTGCTTTCCAAACCTAGAAAGAAAACATGCAGAGACTTTGTTCAAATTTGATGGTTTATTTTACTCCATTGTATAGAAAGCCAAAAAGACAGATTCACTCAAATTTGATCATGTTCATATTCCCAAAGGAAAGGGCTACCAGCCCAATGTCAGGACAGTGGTAACTTTGGTGCTGCAGGAGTAGGATTTTTCAGAAGGGCTCATCTATGCCACTTCTTCTGATGCCTGGGGGAGGTACAGACACAGCCTGTCCACAGGAGAGCAAAGCTAAGTGACTCAGCATGAAGCTCTACAGCCGTGGCTTATACCCCACAGCCCGGGACTCCAACAGAAGCGACCTGCCCAAGATCGTCCCCCGAGGTCTCTTTCATTTTTGTGACAAGATCTATACAAGGTCTGATGAATCACTCTTCAAGGAGCCAGATGTGATCCTGAGCAGCAGTGACTCATGAGGGTCTTCTGAGCCTACCTGAGAACCTTTACTTTTGGGGGATGTTTCTTGAATCACTTGCTTTCTAGGACTGCGTAGGCAGGTGATAGCTCAGAATAATGGTGTGAGCCACTCGGAAACAGATTGTAATGAAGAGCACAGATAAAAAGTGCATGATGGCAGCACGTTGATAAATCCATGAGGACAACGACCACCACACAGTTTAGGAAAGAATGAATCTGAAATATGTGGAAGGTGAAAGCTCCATAGAGCAGGGAGTTTCTAACCAATAAAGTAAGGAAAAATCAAATCGACAGCAGAGTGAAATGCAATGTGATCAGGTTTGTCGATGGCATTTCATAAACCTGTGAAAGGAAGTCTCTTTAGGGGAGAACAGCAATTGAGCATGGGCAACCTGGTGTAGAAGTGAGTCGAGGAAGCAAAACAGGCAGGCGAGTGGGCCTGTTTCCCAACAGATATCGAAGAAAACTGAACTTATGAAAGGCATGTTCCACTGAAATGATACCCAGAAGCTCTAGGTTCTGTGGGATCGGACTAATCAATCTTAATTGATGGGGATCACGACCTATAATTTGTTCACGTGTTTGTGAATAGATGAGTAGCCTCGGCATTGAATTCAATGATTCACAAAAGTGTTTACAAAAATCTGTGCCTGTGATAGACTGTAGATAAGTTTGCTCTTGTCCTCTCTCACTGCAAAGTGTCACATTTCTAAAAACTTCCCTTTCTTTTCATCTGACTGTGAGACAATGGATATTCATAGGAACCCTCAGAGCATCTTCAATATTTTCCAGCAATATTGGAACTTGGTGCAAATCACTGTACCTACAGATTTTGATGGAGCTGCTCAGATCAAGAAAAAGATGACAATTTTGGCCGTTTTCAAAGCAGAGAACTTAGGATAATATAATTTTTTTTATTTTTCTATATCTTTTCCTCCTTCAGAAAACATAGAGGCAGGGACTGATACCTCAGCTGTGTGGGTTCTGTGTAAATGTAGAAGGGTTTTGTGGGACCTATGTGGAAGGACAGTATAGATAAGTTTCTGGGCCTATTCTTACCTTGTTCTAAGACTGACTTGCCAGGGCCAGGAATGTGGGTGGGCCACACACCCACCTACAATGCTTCCAGGACATTTCTTTGGCTCCACTTGAGGCTTCCCACAATCAAATGAAGAGGATGCTGTGGCACAAGGTGGGAAAGAATTCACCTTGGAGTCCAAGTTAGCAATTGTGTCGTTTAATTCAGGACGAATTCCAAGCGCTAGTTTTTCACATCTCAAAGGTGAAATTAAATAGTAAAATCATAAACACTTTTTAGATTTTTCTTTCCAAGTTTAAAAAGTGGTAGTAAACAACACAGGACACTCTCCTTTCAAGGAAATATAAGCACCTTCTAACTATTTTGTTGGAGAAGTGATTAAAGAAATTGGTATAGTTCGGCATTAGAATGAGATATTTTCTGAGAAGACCTTGATTGGTACAAATAGCTATTTCTCATTGTTATTCTGACTCGATATAATATGTTTAGAACATGATGTCATTCTTTCCATCATCTCCGTCATCATCACCATCATCATCTAAACCATGTAAAGTTTACTGAAAGGCATGAATGATTCTTTTGCATGTGAGTCTCTGTGTACACATGTGTGCATGTGTGTACGTGATTTTACGTAGCAAGGGTAACTGTCCTATGTTGAAATGTTGCCTTCTCTCAGCCAGCTTCAGGACAGTTCCTCTGGGGAGCCTCCCATGACTAACCGACTACTGTGGGGGTGATTTACACACATATACCTCTATTCTTTTCCTCCTCCCTGCCTTCTCTCTGCAGCAAGCCCGCAAGGTCTCTGGAGGTAGGGACAGTGTCCTATCTTTGGTACCACCCACCAATGTCTACAACAGTGCAGGGGCTACAAAGGGTGTTCAAAAATGTTTCTCTGTTGTCTCTAGCCCTTCAAGGTCTTCAAAATTATAAATGTTAATATAGTTAATAATTATTCATATAATTATTAATAACAACTGCAAGAGGAAATTCCTCCCCAACCAATCAGAGATTCTACACTCCAGTGAATCTGGAACCTGAGTTTTCCAAATAACTTTTC
>NW_012101588.1:557010-568687 GCF_000951045.1 Mandrillus leucophaeus | reverse complement strand
CCTTTACTTTTGGGGGATGTTTCTTGAATCACTTGCTTTCTAGGACTGCGTAGGCAGGTGATAGCTCAGAATAATGGTGTGAGCCACTCGGAAACAGATTGTAATGAAGAGCACAGATAAAAAGTGCATGATGGCAGCACGTTGATAAATCCATGAGGACATCGACCACCACACAGTTTAGGAAAGAATGAATCTGAAATATGTGGAAGGTGAAAGCTCCATAGAGCAGGGAGTTTCTAACCAATAAAGTAAAGAAAAATCAAATCGACAGCAGAGTGAAATGCAATGTGATCAGGTTTGTCGATGGCATTTCATAAACCTGTGAAAGGAAGTCTCTTTAGGGGAGAACAGCGGCCTGTTTCCTAAGAGATACCCAAGAAAACTGAACTTATGAAAGGCATGTTCCACTGAAGTGATACCCAGAAGGTCCAGGTTCTGTGGGATCGGACTAATCAATCTTAATTGATGGGGATCACGACCTATAATTTGTTCATGTGTTTGTGAATAGATGAGTAGCCTCGGCATTGAATTCAATGATTCACAAAAGTGTTTAAAAAAATCTGTGCCTGTGATAGACTGTAGATAAGTTTGCTCTTGTCCTCTCTCACTGCAAAGTGTCACATTTCTAAAAACTTCCCTTTCTTTTCATCTGACAGTGAGACAATGGATATTCATAGGAACCCTCAAAGATGACAATTTTGGCTGTTTTCAAAGCAGAGAACTTAGGATAATATAATTTTTTTTATTTTTCTATATCTTTTCCTCCTTCAGAAAACATAGAGGCAGGAACTGATGCCTCAGCTGTGTGGGTTCTGGGTAAATGTAGAAGGGTTTTGTGGGGCCTATGTGGAAGGACAGTATAGATGGTTTCTGGGCCTGTTCTTACCTTGTTCTAAGACTGACTTGCCAGGGCCAGGAATGTGGGTGGGCCACACACCCCCCTACAATGCTTCCAGGACATTTCTTTGGCTCCACTTGAGGCTTCCCACAATCAAATGAAGAGGATGCTGTGGCACAAGGTGGGAAAGAATTCACCTTGGAGTCCAAGTTAGCAATTGTGTCGTTTAATTCAGGACGAATTCCAAGCGCTAGTTTTTCACATCTCAAAGGTGAAATTAAATAGTAAAATCATAAACACTTTTTAGATTTTTCTTTCCAAGTTTAAAAAGTGGTAGTAAACAACACAGGACACTCTCCTTTCAAGGAAATATAAGCACCTTCTAACTATTTTGTTGGAGAAGTGATTAAAGAAATTGGTATAGTTCGGCATTAGAATGAGATATTTTCTGAGAAGACCTTGATTGGTACAAATAGCTATTTCTCATTGTTATTCTGACTCGATGTAATATGTTTAGAACATGATGTCATTCTTTCCATCATCTCCGTCATCATCACCATCATCATCTAAACCATGTAAAGTTTACTGAAAGGCATGAATGATTCTTTTGCATGTGAGTCTCTGTGTACACATGTGTGCATGTGTGTACGTGATTTTACGTAGCAAGGGTAACTGTCCTATGTTGAAATGTTGCCTTCTCTCAGCCAGCTTCAGGACAGTTCCTCTGGGGAGCCTCCCATGACTAACCGACTACTGTGGGGGTGATTTACACACATGTGCCTCTATTCTTTTCCTCCTCCCTGCCTTCTCTCTGCAGCAAGCCTGCAAGGTCTGTGGAGGTAGGGACAGTGTCCTATCTTTGGCACCACCCACCAATGTCTACAACACTGCAGGGGCTACAAAGGGTGTTCAAAAATGTTTCTCTGTTGTCTCTAGCCCTTCAAGGTCTTCAAAATTATAAATGTTAATATAGTTAATAATTATTCATATAATTATTAATAACAACTGCAAGAGGAAATTCCTCCCCAACCAATCAGAGATTCTACACTCCAGTGAATCTGGAACCTGAGTTTTCCAAATAACTTTTCATTTGCCATGGGTTGTTTTGAGAATCTATCTACAGAAGTCTTTCGTAAAAAAGAAGCATGGCATGGAATGCAATTGTCTTCTCTAGTGCTGAGCTCAATTTCTGCTAGTATGCCTTACACACAGTAGATATGTATCACTGTACTAAAAGAGTAACTACAGAAATGATGATACCCTATTCCTACTATTCAAAATAAAACTGAATGTTTCTATTTATTTTTACTTATTTATTATTTGTGCTGAATGTGTTGGTGGAAATGAAATAGTTATGAAACTCTTTCTCCAACCAGAGGCTCTAACTTTCTCAAGCACGAGTCAAACCTGACTATCCCACCAACCACATCTTTCTGCAGGAAACCATCCTCAGGATTTCCCAGTGTCTGGTGGGAACCCTTCTCACCAGGCTTGGGGTTAACCTCACTTGTCTTACATCAAGGCAAGGTGGGGAATCTCACAGTCCATTGGGAAAAATCTTGTTCCCATTCTTGCTTCTTTCTCCAGTCTCTAAGAACCTGATTCTCATACATCCTCAATGTGGGTGAGGACACCAGAATTGCACCTGGGAAGCTACTGCACTTCCCTTCCATGGGAGTCAAAGGTGCATGAGTCCCAGGCACTACCATGGATGTCTGAGGCAGGTAAGTCAGACTGGGCTTAAATTCAAGGCAGCCTGTCAACGATAGAGAGCCTGGGAAGTGAGAGTCAGCGGCGTATACCAGACTGGGCCAGAAGTGGAGAAATGGAACCGACCCCGTCAAGGGACTTTGAGGTAGAGGAGCCACCAAGATGCTTCTGCAGAACAGACAAAAACACCCAATCAAGGAAAAAGTCAACTATCAACTCACACTAAATCCAGAGAACATTATGCCACATTACAATAATACTGGCCAAGTAGAATCTTTCCTACCATCCTAACCTCTCCTTCTTCCCTCTTGCTCTCCCCAGGAGTGGCCCAAATGTGATGACGGGCAGTGTGGCTCTCATGATCTTCATCACTGCCCTGCGCCACCTCCCTAGGCAATCTCAGGGTGCTGGTCATCAGTGGACTTGGAGGCCAAGCTGCTTCCCCAGCTCAAGGTCCCTTCACATGTCAGACCAACCACAAGCAACCAAATTACACAAAGGAAAAGTCCAGGGTGTTCTGTAACTTGGATAGACAAGTTGATTGGTCCGCAGAAAGAAAATAGGGGACAAGTACAAGTGGCTTTTTTCCCCCCATGGATTTGTTATCCCAATCATTTAAGATCTAATGTCAACTCTGCTTCCCCTGATCCAAGACTCAAAGTCCCAATAAGAGTCTCAGAGCAATGAGGAGGAACCCCAAACATACAGTCTGTAGAAAACAAAACAACACAAAACAAACAGATGATTACAGACAGCCAGGCAGCCACATAGACCCAGGACGATACGGAATCAATGCAGTCATGACAGGTTTCTTTAGTTTGACAGATTGAGGGGCCACATTCCTCAGGAGCCACAATGCTGAAGACTGCAACAAACACTGTCTATTTTAAGAAATTACTGGAAATGCTTATTGGCTTGGAAAGAATCACACACTTGACAGCATGTTAAAATAGGAATTTGGGACACTGACATAACCCATTTTAGAACAAGGTGAGTGGTTAAGTTGAGCACCCTGGAGGTTTTGCGCCAGTCTTAAAGTCATTAGTCCCACAAGTGGTGCCAAAAGTCACAGCCCTGGCTTTCCCAGGGACGGCACTGAGGCTTCCTTGGGCATGGCAGACCCTCAACTAACACTCGAGCTCCTGTGTAGCTCTAAAGGCTTCTGCATCAGTGTGGTTTTTCACGTCTTTTCATCCCATTGTCCAAGCACATAGATGTCTGGACACAGACTTCTTACCTCGTTCAGAAGGAGCCTCTAGGCTTGGAACCGGGATAACAGTCGGAGGTGTGACCACAGTCCCTTCTGTGTCTGAGCATCGCGTCAGGTTGCAGTACTCCCACCTGACGCTGGGGTCCATGGTAAAACACCAAGGGCCTGTGTCAGCACCTGGATTCCTGCAGTAGTTCATTGTCAAACCACTGGAAATTCCAAAGTAATACAAGTTAGAGGAGGCAGAAGAATATTCAAGGACACCCAGCAGCCTCTACATTTTGTTCTAACAAAGTCTTAACAAGTGACTTTGAAATATTTCCATTAAAGGTAACACAATTGCCACAACAGAAATGTTCCTAATCTTCCCATTTGTGCATGCCTTTCAAAGATAGATGATAATTTTTATTTTAAAATATCTAAAGTAGTATATGCTTGTATTAGTCCATTCTCACATTGCTATGAGGAAATACCTGAGACAGACTGGGTAACTTACAAAGAACAGTGTTTTAATTGACTCAGTTCCACATTGCTGGGGAGGCCTCTGGAAACTTAACAATCATGGCAGAAGGCAAGGGAGAAACAGGCACCTTCTTCACAGGCTGGCAGGACAGAGTAAGTGCAAGTAGGGGAAATGCCAGACATGTACAAAACCATCAGATCTCAGGAGACTTGCTCACTGTCATGAGAACAGCTTGGAAGAAACTGCCCCCATGATCCAATTACCTCCACCTGGTCCTGCCCTTGATACATGGGGATTATGAGGATTATAGAGATTACAAGTCAAGATGAGATTTTGTGTGGGGACATAGCCAAACCATATCAACACTCCATATAAAAACTGAGATCATACATAAATGTGCAAAAGAAAGGAACCAGAATACCCTCCTTCTACCTTCTGCCAAGCACATACCCCTGGAGGAATTGGTACGAATTTTGACGTGTGTCTTATAGATTGTTATGCACATACAAATGCATCTATATCTGTCTAGCTCTCTTTATCTCTTTCTATAGGACTGTATAATAACATGTGATTTGGAACTAACATATATTTCTCCAAGGAGGAAATGCCATCCAAGATGATATCATTCCCAGGCCAGCCTCCCTTGCTGTCTGTACTCATCGTGTAGCTAAAAGGCTCTGCATTTACAATGAAAAACAACCATGAAAATAGTATTACTGTCAATACATTTTTAGTTGGGTCAAGTGGGTTTGAGTCTACAAAACTTATAAAAGCTGTCCTGGAAAACTAGCTCCCAGATATGATACTCTTTGTCTAGGATTGGTTCCTGGGCAGGATCTCCTCTCCTGCTCTCAGCCCATCCTCCACTGGCCACAGCAACTCCAGGACTGAGAGAAGGGGGATGAGACGAAGGAACAGTGGGACCCAAAGCATAAAGTGAGATGGCTGGGTAGACCATGGGATCTGAAAAGGTCCATCGGCTATGGAGGGGTCAGAAAACAATTGAGTAAGAGGCACAGGCTGGGCGCAGTGGCTCAGGCCGGTAATCCCAGCACTTTGGGAGGCCAAGGTGGGTGGATCATGAAGTCAAGAGAGCAAGACCATCTTGGCCAACATGGTGAAACCCCGTCTCTACTAAAAATACAAAAATTAGCTGAGGGCAGTGACGCACACACCCGCAGTCCCAGCTACCCGTGAAGCTGAGGCAGAAGAATCACTTGAACTCGGTAGTCGGAGGTTGCAGTGAGCCGAGATTGCACCATTGCACTGCAGCCTGGTGAAAGAACGAGACTCTGTCTCAAAAAAAAAAAAAGAAAAAGAAAAAGAAAAAATCACAGCCAGTGAGGACCCCGGTGTAGGGGCATCTTGGAAAATGTGCTTCCCTTCATTCCTCCCAGGAATGTTGCTCCAACCTCTCAGAATCCTCACATTCATGATATGTGGCTATCTGAGAAAACTTGAAATGTATTACGTACCATGGGAATGCAACACTGTCTCTGTAGAGACTCTACACATGGTAACCCAGTCTCAAGCCTAGAGTCCCCATTCCAGCAAGCTGATTCTCCAAGCAACTGGATGTGTTAGCAAGTGTAGTATTCTAGGGAGATTTTTGATCTATTTTCAACTGAGATACACTTTCATGTATAGTCAAATGCACAGATCTTAGATGTAGTTTGATGAATTTTGATGAACATGTACACTTGTGTAACTCACATTTCAGTCATGATACAGGACATTTACATCACTCCAGAACAACTTTGTTTTACTGCTCAGTCTCTGCTACTCTCTTCCCATGGCCAGAGGCAAATGATATTGGTTTCTTTCACCAGAAATTAGTTTTACCTTTCTGGAACCTTACATCAATAGACTCATACATAATGTTCATTTTTGTTATCTGGTATCTTTCCTTAACTTAGTATTTTTCAGCTTCATCTATGCTATTTGAGAGTATCAATAATGTGCTCCCTTTTATTGCTGAATAGTATTCCATTGTGTGACTAGATCACAAATTATTTATTCATTTTCTTATTGATTTTGAAGTTGTCTACAGTTTGGGGTTATAAAAATAAAGCTGCTATGAATATTCTTGTAGATGTCTTTATGGACTTATGTTTCCATCTCCATGGGGTAAATATTCAGGAATAGGATTGCAGGTTTGTAGGGTAAATGTGCATTTATTGAACTTTTGGAGAAAGCATCAGACTGATTTCCAAAGTGGTTGTTTCATTTTGCACTTCCACCAGTATAAGAGAGAGTTGCACATCCTCACTCCACATCAGTGACACCACTGTTTGTGGTGTCTTCTTAATGATATCCACGTCCCTTGGGTGTTTGGTGACATATTATGATGATTATAATTGTTTATTTCTCACGGCTGAGATATTGGACATTTTCTTCAGGTCCTTATCAGCTATGTGTACATCAATCTGTCCCCAAGAAATGCCTATTCAATCTGTTGCCCATAAGTTGTTTGTCATCTGTTTAGTGAGTGAGAGAAATGTTCCTATATTCTGGACACAAGCCGCTTGTCAGATATATGGACAGAGAGCATTTTTCTTCTCATATGTTACTTGCCTAATTATTTTCATAACAATGACTTTTGGTGAGCATGAGTTGTCATGAAAACCCACATCATAATTTGTTTTCTTTTATAGTGAGAGTTTACCGACTTCTGCCTCAAAAAAGTTTGCCTTCTACAAGGTTGTGAAGATTTTATATTTTCTCATGGAACTTTCCTATTTCAGGTTTAGTTTCAGCTCTGACACTTAGGTGGAAGAGATATCTCAAAATAAGTTGAGATGAAAGGCAAAAGTCAAGTTCTGCTTTTGTTTTGTGTCATGGATATCCAAATGGTTCCGAATGATTTTGTAAAATATTTTTGTCTCCATTGAATTGCTTTGCCATCTATATGGAAAATCAATTTACCATAAATGTATGTGGGTCTGGTGCTGGACCATCCCTTTTTAGGTTTTCATACTCTTTTGGACAGTAATACATACCCTGTTTTGTTTTTGTTTTTGTTTGAGACAGAGTTTCATTCCATCATCCAGGCTGGAATGCAGGGGCATGATCAAGGCTCACTCATGCCTAGATCTCCTGGGTCAAGCCATCCTCTCCCCTCAGCGTCCTGAGTGGCTGAAATTACAGGTGCAAGTCATCACATCCATCTAATTGTTTATTTTTTGTGGAGAGAGGGTCTCTCTCTCTCTGTTCCTGAGGCTGGTCTTGAACATCTGGGCTCAAGCCATCCTCCTGCCTCAGCCTCCCAAAATGTTGGGGTTACAGGCATGAGTCAAGGGGCTTGGCCAATACCATATGTCTTAATTCTTGTATTTTTATATGTCTTTATATTAAGGTATGTGAGTCCTCCATTTTTTTTTTCCAAAAAAGGACTGCTGCAATAGTGCTTGGGTGTGGGTTTCATCCAAAGATCAATTTCACGAGAAGTGACATGGAGTTTTTTAATCTATAAGCATGGTGTATCTTTATTTAGATCTTTTAATTCTTTCCTCAACAATGTTTTCTAGTGCAAGGTCTATAGTCCTTGAGCATAGTGTGTAAAATGTATCACTAAATATTTTTTGATTTTGATACTATTATCAGTGATATTGCTTTAAGACTTTTTATTTTCCAAATGATCATAGAAAGTATACAGAAAAACCGTTTTTGTACATTGAGCATGTATATACTTTTGTTTCTTCGATTTCACCACATTCACTTGTTAGTCTTTAGAGTGCCTGCATCCATTCATCACCACTCCAGCTTATTTATGATTCAGGTTTTCATGGTATATATCCTTTTTCATATTTCAATGTTTAAAGTAGATCTTTACACTTAAAGAGTATTTATTCTAGAAAGAACACACTTAGACTGTGGTTTTTATTCAACTTACAGTCTCTGCCTTTTATTTGTAATGCTTAGTCCTTTTACATTTAATATGCTTAAAATGTGGTTCAGTTTATGTCTACCATAATGCTATGTATTTTCTGTTTACATCATATCTTTTATATTCTTCATTCCTCTTTTCCTTCCTTCTTTTGGATAAAAGGACTATTCTTCTTATTATCTATTCCTCTCAGTTTAAATTTTTGTGGTTGCCCTAGGATTTATAATATCCTACCTTAAACTATCACATTCAATCATGTATTAATATTATATAACTTCATGGATAATGCAAAAAACTCATTAACAGTATGCTTCAATTTATCCTCTGCATTATTTTTGCTACTGTCTTTTATGAATTTTACTACTACATATATTGAAACAACAATATACCCCTATTATTTTAATTAACATCACAAATTGTCCTTTAAATAAATTTAAAAATTAGATAAATAAAAGTATTTCATATTGACATCGACATTTGCTATTTCCAGGGCTCTTCGTGACTTAGTATGGATTAAAGTTTCCATCTGGTATTGTTTTTCTTCTTCCTAAATAGCTTTCCTTAACATCTTTTAATACAGAAGCCTGCTGTGCAAACTTTCCTTTGTTTTTTTGCTTGTTTCCTCTGGAGGTGGCAGAATATATATTTACATCACGTTTATTTTAAAGGGTTTTTAAAAATTTTTGTTTGTTTGTTTGTTTTTGGCTGGACATGTCGTCCTAGGTTGATCTGCTTTTATTTCTTTTTATCACTTTAATGTTATCCCATTGTTTCTGAGGAGAAGGCATCAGTCATTTGCATTACTGTTCCTCTACGTAAATGATCTTGTTTTCCTCTGGTTTATAAGATTATCCTTGTTATCTTTGATGTTGGATGATTTTTCTGTGATGTACCCAAGTAAATCATAGAGTTTTGCTTTTAAAAATACTATTTCTGATTCATTGAGCTTCTTGACTGTGAGTTTATCATTTTCTTCATATGTGTAAAGTCTTCAGCCGTCGTTGCTTTGAGTATTTTTTTCTGTCCCAATATCTCTTTCCTGTCCTTCTGTGACTTGCTTTACCCATATATTAAATCTTTTGATATTTTCACTGATATCTTTGAGGTTCTGTTTATTTTTTTCAGCTTCTCTCTCTCTCTCTCTGTGTGTGTGTGTGTGTGTGTGTGTGTGTATGTATGTGTGTGTGTCTTACAGATTGTATGGCTTTCATTGAGTTATCTTCTAGTTCACTTTTTCTTCTGTGATGTATGAACTGATAGTAAGGCCATCCAATGCGTATTTTATTAAGGTTACACTTTTTTGTAGTTCTTTAATTTCCATTTGGTTGTTTTATGTGTTTGCTTTTTCTTGATATTCTGCATTTGTTTCTCTCATGTTCATGTTTTCTTCAAATCTTTGAACACAATTATCATATATACACAGCTTTAATTTCTTTGTCAATTCCATCGTTTCTACTATTTCTTGGTCTATTCATATTGACTAGTTTTTCTCCTAGTTATGGATCACACTACTTGCTTTTTTCTGCCTCACAAATTTTTAAATATATGCCACTCATTGTGAATGCCACATTACAGAGCACCGTATCAAGTTAATTACCTCCAGTGATGGTTGAGATTTCTTCTGTCAGGCAGTTAATTTACTTGGAGATCATTTGGGTCCTTTTAGACTTGGTTTTTAAGCTTTACTAGGGTGTTTCTGGAGTAGCCTTTATTCTAAGAAGGCATAAATCCTACTCCTAAAGTATGACTTTTCTGGGGTCTCTACTGAATGCCCGAGATGTTCAATGAGATATCTCTCCTTGAGCTGATCAGAACTCCAATACCCCTCAGTGCTACATGAGCTCTGGCATCTCCATTGAGCTCACTGTTTCCCTGAATTTGTCCTTTCCCCCATAGTGGTTCTCTGTCCTACTTTGTAGAATTTCTCCCTGTGCACATGCAGTTTATATTAGACTTGAGGAGACTTCCATGCATATTCCTTCAGCTCCTTTTCACCACAAATTCTTTCTCATTATTACCTAGCCTAGAAAATCTACATTTTCTTAGCTATTCCAAACTCTAGTCTCTTTCCTCAGTTCAGCAAAACTGCTATGGTTGGCTTTGGCTCCAACTTCTTGCCCTTCAGTTCAGGAAGGTTCTCCAGGAAGAAAGTTAGAATAGTTATGGAGCTGTGCTCATTCATTTCAACATGTGGAAAGTTTTTTTTATATATATCTTTTATAGTCATTTATGGCAGAAAGTCAGTTTTTGTTCGACCTGGTTTTTTGTCCATGTACCTGCCCATTTTAATCTCCATATCTGTTTATTTCCTCACTCTCATCTACATTCTTGCTTTTGCTCTTCCTGTCCTGGCAACCCATATCCCTTCAGAAAACTGGAGCTTAGAACCCAGTGTGTTCACACAGGTTTATATATGTTATATTATATTAATATGTGTGTGTGTGTGTCCTGCAAATTGTATGGCTATACAGTCTGCAGCTGTGCAGGCTATAGGGTATTTGGTCATCAGTCAAGGACAGACATGAAAACTTTGCACATTTCCTTAGACCATATATATATATGAATACTAGTCTGTATGAACATATACACGAATACTAACCTATATGAATATATATATAAATACTAGTCTGAATGAACACACCTGGTTCTATATATATATTCATATACATATGAATTATTTACTTGTGACCCATGACAAAAATGGTGAACACAACCTTCATTTCAGGGAAAGGAAGTTAGAATGATAGAATTGCATGCGTGAAAGACTGCACTGATCTTTCATGAACACTGTAGAATGGCACTCTAACTATTTGATCATTTGATCTCCTGAGCTTTACATTAGCAAGACCTCATCAACTCCATATAGCCTTCTGCTTCCATCAGACTATTAGAAAAGATAGCAAGCCTAAAATATCTCTTCTCTCAGACTCTTTTATCAAAAGCAAGGTTGTTTGGACATTTTGCCACACCTTCTGGGTCTAAGGGAAATTTGGTCCTAACAAGTTAGCTTGAAGCATGGCTCTTCTAAGAGAAACTTAAGTTGGCTGTTGCTCCTCTTATAACTGACACCAAAGACATACTCATTTGGGTGGTTTTCCGGGGTCCTCTTATGCTGGTGTGGTGTCATGGATGACCAAGATTGACATGTCCTTCCTGTGACAGTGGTGGAGAATGTGCCTCGATAACTCTGTCCATTACCATGGTAGCACTCCTGGACCACAGGGCTTTGCTCAGTTGGTGCTGAAAATAGACAGAATCAAGCTGAGTAATTAGTAGTATGCAGAAACATGTGAAGCAATTTATGACACAAACAGGACAGTAGTTTCAGAATTATAACTGTTCTCTTTAGTATACTCGCAAGCAGAAGGACATACTGAAGCAAAAACAATAGATTAATAGCATTCTAATATTTTTGTAAGTTCTTAGAAGTGTTATATTCAGGCCGGGCGCGGTGACTCAAGCCTGTAATCCCAGCACTTTGGGAGGCCGAGACGGGCGGATCACGAAGTCAGGAGATCGAGACCATCCTGGCTAACCCGGTGAAACCCCGTATCTACTAAAAAAAAAAAA
>NW_012101588.1:551141-556789 GCF_000951045.1 Mandrillus leucophaeus | reverse complement strand
AAGTGTTATATTCAAAACCTGGTAGGAAAAGGACATATCAGTGTGCTTACAATTGGAACTAAGACTCATATGCAAGTTCTTTTGTATGACTCTCCACTGGTTGTTCATGAGAACGAGGCAGGAAACCAGATGGTGATGGATTAGACCGTGCAGGCTGTAGGGTGATTGACTGTCAGTGGGGCACAGACACGAAAACCTGGCACATTTCCCTAGACCATTGCTCCTGAAAAGCCAAAGCCTTAAGCTTCTGGTGGACGGGGCAGGTCATGGTCCTGCATCTAGTACTTGCTGGCAAAGACCTATTGCTTCTTAGAGAAGGATGGAGGCTAAAATCTTATTCCCTTACAGTAGAGACAGGGAATCCTCTTGTCCTAGCATGTTGCATTGCAACAAAGCAGAAGTATACTACCCTTCCTCTCAACACACACCAAAGATTCATGTTCCATGAGAAGAAGGTGCAAGAACACCAAGAAATCACTGCCTTCCAAGCACAGGTGGGCAGAGCCTACCTAAGACGAGGTAAGCCAGAGAAATGGTGCATTCTGTGGTACCTACTGACCAATAGCCTCAGGATTAGATGGAATAAATATCATCATATTAGGTTTCTCCAGGATGACAAACTCAGCGGCCACATACCTTAGCAACTGCAATGTTGAAGATCGCAATGAACACTGCCCACTTTAAGAAATGCCTGGAAACACTCACTAGTGTGAAATTTGGCACAAATTTGGCCTGATGTTAGAATTGGAATTTTGTCTGGAACAGTGAGATAACCCCTTTCATAACAAAGTGAGTGGTAAGTCAAGTGCCCTGGTGGGTTTGCACTGTTCCTGAAGACAACACCCACACACGTTGCACCAGAAATTTCTCCACCAGAGACGGTGCTGAGGCTTCTTTCCACGTGCCATCCCCTCAAGTTTCTGTGTAGCATGGAAGATTTCTGCATCAGTCAGATTTTCCATCCCTTTTCATCCCAGTGTTCAAATGTGTAGATGTCTGGCCACAGACTTCTTACCTGCTTCAGAATGAGCTTCCATGCTTGGAACCGGAACAACAGTGGGAGTCTCTAGGACACCTGATTCTGTTTCTGAGCATTGTATCAGGTTGCAGTACTCCCACCTCACACATGGATCAGTCGTGTAACACCAGGGTTGTTTCCCAGAATCTGGATTCCTACAGTAGTTCCTGGTCAGGCCACTGCAAATTCCAAAACAACACAGGTCACAAGAGGTGGGAAAAAATTCAAGGGGCACCCAGCACTGTCTAAACTTTGTTATAACAAAGTGTTAAAAAGTGACATTGTAATATTCCCATTTTAGGTACAATAATATTCTCAAAAGCAAAAACGGTCCTCAAGTTCTAAAGAACCATGTAAATTTCCAAGATAGATTATAATTTGTATTTTAAAATATCAAAATTGGTCTATGATCCATATAAATACTGAGATCATACATAAACGTATACAAGAAAAATTCAGAATATCTTCCTCCTTCCAACTGCATTCCTTCAGAATAAATGACACAGATTTTGAAGAGTGCATTTTAGATTTTTTTTTTTTTTTTTTTTTTTTTTTTTTTTTTTTTGAGATGGAGTCTCACTCTGCAGCTCAGGTTGGAGTACAGTGGCACAATCTCGGCTCACTGCAAGCTCCGCCTCCCGGGTTCACGCCATTATCCTGCCTGAACCTCCCAAGTAGCTGGGACTACAGGCTTCCGCAACCATGCCCGGCTAATTTTTTGTATTTTTAGTAGAGACAGGGTTTCATCATGTTAGCCAGGACGATCTCGATCTCCTGACCTTGTGATCCGCCTGCCTAGGCCTCCCAAAGTGCTGGGATTACAGGCATGAGCCACTGCGCCTGGCCTTAGATTTTTTTAATGCACATAAAAATGTATTGATATCTGTCTCGTTCTCTGTACCTCTCTCTAGGACTCTGCAGTAACATGTAAATTGGAACTAATATATATTACTTCATGGAAGAAATGACATCCAACATGATACCATTCCCAGGCCAGCCCCTTTATGTACTCACAGTGTAGCTAAAAGGCACTGCTTTTACAGTGAAAAGCAATTATGAAAATAGTATTACTGTAAATAACAAATCAGGTAGATCAAGTGCGTTTGGGTTTACAAGACTTATGAAACCTGCCCTAAAAAACTAGCTCCCAGAGAGGATGCCGTTTCTCTAGGATGGGTTCCTGGGCAGGACCTCCTCTCCTGCTCTCAGTTCATCCTCTGCTGGCCGCAGCCGCTCCAGAACTGAGGGAATGGAGGATGAGGAGAAAGAACAGTGGGACCCAAGGCATAAAGGTCGTCGGCTGGGTAGACTATGGGATCTGAAGAGGTCGAGTGGCTACAGAGGAGTCAGAAAACAATGGAGTAAGAGGCACAGAAGGCAAGGATCCCGGGGTGGAGGGATCTTAGAGAATGTACTCCCACTCATGCCTCCTAGGAACGTTGACCCAACTTGTCAGAATCCTCAGATTAATAACCTGCAGCTCTCCGAGAAAACTTGCAACCTCTTATGCACCATGGGAAAGTTTAGAGGCTCTATGCATGTGACTTAGTCTCAAGCCTAGACTCCCATTTGAGGAAGCTGGTTCTCCAAGCAACTGGATGTGCTAAAAGGCTGAAGGTTTAAAAGAAATTCCTGCTCTTTTTACAGTTGAGGTATACTTTCCCATAGAGTGAGATGCACACATCTGTAATGTTGTTTGTTTGATGAGTTTGGATCAACACCTATACCTGTGGAACCCAAACTCCCATCACCACACAGAACATTTCTGTGACCCCAGAAACTCTCTCGAGTCCCTACCCAATTAATCTCTGCTACCCCCTTGCCACTGCCAGAGGCAAATACATTGGTTTCTTTCACCAGAAATTAGTTTTTCCTCTTTTGGAGCCTCATGTAAATGAACTCATACAGAATATACATGGCTTCTTTCCTGAGTGTATTTTTGAGTTCCATCCATGCTATTTGAGAGAATCAGTGCTGAATAGTATTCATGTGTACCAGTAGGTTGCAAATTATTTTTTCATTTTGTTATTGATGAACATTGAAGTTATTTTTACAGTTTGGATTATAATAAGTAAGGCTGCTATAAATATTCATATACAACTCTTTGTGGACTTATTTTTTCATTTCCTTGGGGTAAATATTCAGGAATAGAGGTGCAGGTTTGTAAGATAGATGCATATTGATGGAACTTTATAAGAAACCATCTGACTGATTTTTTAATTTGTTGTATCATTTTGATCTTCCACCAGCATATGGTAAGAGTTTTATAATCTAGCTCCACATCAGTGACACCATTTATTGTTGTGTCTTCTTAATGATATCCATATCTATTGGGTGTTTGGTGATGTCTAATGATGGTTGTAATTCTTGATTTTTGATGGCTGAGATATTGAGCACTTCTTCAGGTAATTATTGGCTATGTGTCCATTCTTCCCTGTGAAATGCCTACTCGGTCTGTTGCCCATTTTGATCAGGTTGCTTGTCCTCTGATTAGTGAGTGGGAGAAATGTTTCTATACTATGGATACAAGCCATTTGTCAGATATACCGATTGAGAGGATTTTCTTCCAGTGTGTTACTTGCCTATTTACTTTCTTAACAGTGATATTGGATGAACTTAAGATTTCATTTTATGAAATCCCAAATTATAACTGGTTTTTCTTTATAGATAGGGTTTTCTGGGTCCAGCCTCAATAATTTTGCCTTCCCCTAAGTTGTAAAGGTTAGTTCTTTTGTAGAAGTTTTTTTTTTTTTTTTTTTTTTTTTTAAATTTCAGCTGCAGTGTTGCTCTTATATGTAGGTCTAAGAACTATTTGAAATTAATTTGAACTAGAAAGCAGAAGTCAAGGCCAGGTTTTGTTTTATTTTCTGTGTGGATAGCTACAGATAGCTAAAACAATAGTTTTGGAAATAATTTATTTCTCCATTGAATTTCTTTGCCAGGTATATTGAAAATCAATTGAATGTGTATATGTGGGTCTGCTTCTAAATCATCTTTTTTATGTTTGTATGCTTTTTTGCTAATATTATGTGTCTTTTTTCTATTTTGAGAGAGAGAGAGAAAGAGGATCTTGCTTTGTCAACCAGACTGGAGATCAGCAGCATGATCTCGGCTCACTTCAGCATCAACCTCCTGGGCTCAAGCGATCCTCCCACCTCAGCCTCCCTAATAGCTGAGACTACAGGTTCATGGCACCACACTTACTAGTTCTTTTTAAAATATTTTTTGTAGACACAGGCTCTTGCTATATTGCCCAGGCTGGTCTAGAACTCCTGGACTCAAGTGCTCCTCCTGCTTCAGACTCCCAGAGTGATGGAATTACAGGCAAGACACATGGCCTCTGGCCAATATCACATGTCTTCATTATTGTCCCTTTAGAAATCTTTAAATTGTGTTATAAAAGTTCTCCAACTTTTTTTCTTCTTTTTAAAGATTGTCTTTGTGGTTCTAACATATAAATGTTATCACTTTAAAAATACATATATATATTAGTGATGGAATTCTGATTAGATGTGGGTCGAATCCAAAGATCAATTTAACGAGAAGTGATACTGAGTCTTTTAATCTGAAAGCATGGCATATATACGTACACACACACATATATGTACACACACACACACATATATATATATATTTTTTTTTTCGAGGCGGAGTTTTGCTCTTGTTGTCCAGGCTGCAGTTGCTCAATGGTGCGATCTCGGCTCACTATAACCTCCACCTCCTGGGTTCAGGTGATTCTTCTGCCTCAGCCTCCCCAGTAGCTGGGATTACAAGCATGTGCCACCACACCCAGCTAATTTTTGCATTTTTAGTAGAAACAGGGTTTCACCATGTTGGTCAGGCTGGTCTTGAACTCCTGACCTCAGGTGATCCATCCACCCCAGCCTCCCAAAGTGCTGAGATTACAGGCATGAGCCACCAGTCCCAGCCACATGGTATATCTTTATTTAGATCTTTTATTTGTTTTCCTCAACATTGTTTTGTAGTATGCAGGGTATCATTCTTGGGTATTTTGTATTACATTTATTGATTAATTTTTTGGTTTTAATACTAGTTTATGGTTTTAATACCAGTTCCTATTAGGTATTATTTTTCTTCTACCCACATAGCATTCTTTAACATCTTTTATTATAGAAGTCTTATGCTGAAAGAGTCTTCTACTTTTGCAGGGTCTTTTTCTTTTGTGGGGAGATAATAGGTGCTTATATAGCATACATGTTTAAGAATTTTTTTTTTTTTTTTTGCAAACATAGCATACTAGGTTGATTGTGGTTTTTTCTTTTTTATTATCTTATTTTTTTCCGTAAGTTATTGGGTTACAGGTAGTATTTGGTTACACGAGTAAGTTCTTTTTTGTTTTTATTTTTTGAGATGGAGTCTTGCTCTGTCGCCCAGGCTGGTGTGCAGAGGCACGATCTCGGCTCACTGCAAGATAAGTAAGTTCTTTAGTGGAGATTTGTGAGATCCTGGTGCACCCATCACCTGAGCAGTACACACTGCACCATATTTGTTGTCTTCTATCCTTCGCACCCCTCCTACTTTTCCCCTAAGTCCTCAAAGTCCATTGAATCATCTTTATGCCTTTGCATCCTCATAACTTAGCTCCCACATATTAGTGAGAACAAACGAT
>NW_012101588.1:539688-550856 GCF_000951045.1 Mandrillus leucophaeus | reverse complement strand
TATATATATATATATATCAGAGTTTCTTTATTCACTCGTTGATTGATGGACATTTGGGTTGATTCCATGATTTTGCAATTGTGAATTATGCTGCTATATACATGCATGTGCAAGTATCTTTTTCAAGTAATGACTTATTTTCACCCAGTAGTGAGACTGCTGAATCAAATGGTAGTCCTACTTTCAGTTCTTTAAGGAATCTCCACACTGTTTTTCATTGCAGCTGTACTAGTTATATTCCCAACAGCAGTGTAGAAGTGTTCCCTGTTTGATGCATCCATGCCAACACCTACTGTTTTTTGATTATGACCATTCATGCAGGAGTAAGGTGGTATCACATTGTGGTTTTGATTTGCATTTCCCTGATCATTAGTGATGTTGAGCAGTTTTTCATATGTTGGTTGGCCTTTGGTATATCTTCTTTTAAGAATTGTCTATTCATATCCTTAGCTCGCTTTTTGATGGAATTGTTGTTTTTTTCTGACTGATTTGTTTGAGTTCGTTGTAGATTCTGGATATTAGTCCTTTGTCAGATGTATAGATTGTAAAGATTTTCTACCACTCTGTGGGTTGTCTGTTTGCTGACTGTTCCTTTTGCTGTGCAAAAGCTCTTTAGTTTAATTAGGTCCCAACTATTTATCTGTTTTTATTGGATTTGCTTTTGGGTTTTTGGTCATGAAATTCTTGCCTAAGCAACGTCTAGAGGGATTTTTTCCAACGATGTCTTCTAGAATTTTTATAGTTTCAGATCTTTGGTTTAAGTCCTTAATCCATCTTGAGCTGATTTTTTGTACACAATGAGAGATGAGGATCCAGTTTCATTCTCTAACATGTCACTAGCTAATTATCCGAGCACCATTTGTTGAAAAGGGTGTGTTTTCTCCACTTTAGGTTTTTGTTTGCTTTATTGAAGATGAGTTGGCTGTAAGTATTTGGGTTTACTTCTGGGTTCTCTATTCTGTTCCATTGGTCTATCTGCCTATTTTTATACCAGTACCACACTGTTTTGGTGACCATGGCTTTGTAGTATAGTTTGAAATCATGTAGCGTGATGCTTCCAGATTTGTTCTTTCTGCTTAGTCTGGCTTTGGCTATGTGGGCTCTTTGTTGATTCTATATGAATTTTAGAATTGTGTTTTTCTAACTCTGTGAAAAATGATGGTGGTATTTTTTATCAAGATTGCATTGAACTTGTAGATTGCTTTTGGCATTATGCTCATTTTCACAGTATTGATTCTACCCATCCATGAGCATGTGATGCGTCTCCATTTGTTTGTGTTGTCTATGATTTCTTTCAGCAGTGTTTTGTAGTTTTCCTTGTAGAGGTCTTTCGAGTCCTTTGTTAGGTATATTCCTAAGTATTTTTTTTTTATTGCAGCTATTTTAAAAGAGGTTGAGTTCTTGATTGATTTTCTACTTGATCTCTGTTGGCATATAGAAGAGCTACGATTTGTGTACGTTAATCTTGTATCCAGAAACTTTGCTGAATTCTTTTATCAGTTCTAGGAGCTTTCTGGAGGAGTCTTTAAGGTTTTCAAGGTAAACTATAATATCATCAGCAAACAGGGACAGTTTGGCTTCTTCTTTACCAATTTGGATGCCCTTTATTTCTTGCTCTTGTCTGATTGCTTTGGCTAGGACTTCCAGTACTATGTTCAAGAGGAGTGATGAGAGTGGGCATCCTTGTCTTCTTCTCATTCTCAGAGGGAATGCTTTCAACTTTTCGCCATTCAGTATTATGTTGGCTGTGGGTTTGTCATAGATGGTTTTTATTACATTAAGGTATGTCAATTGTATGCCAATTCTGCAGAAGGTTTTAATCATAAAGGGATGTTGTATTTTGTCAAATGATTTTTCTGCACCTTTTGAGATGGTCATGTGATGTTTATTTTTAATTCTGTTTATGTGGCATATCACATTTATTGACTTGCATATGTTAAACCATCCCTTCATCCCTGGTATGAAATCCACTTGATCATGGTGGATTATCTTTTTAATATGTTGTTGCATTCTGTTAGCTAGCATTTTATTGAAGATTTTAACATCTATGTTCATCAAGGATATCAGTCAGTAGTTTTCTTTTTTAGTTGTGTCCTTTTCTGGTTTTGGTATTAGGGTGATGCTGGCTTCATAGAATGAATTAGGGAAGGTTCCTTCTTTCTCCATCTTGTGGAATAGTGTCAAAAAGATTGGTACCAATCCTCTGAATGTCTGGTAGAATTCTACTGTGAATCCATCTGGTCCTGGACATTTTTTGTTGGTGATTTTTAAATAACTGTTTCAATCTTGCTGCATGTTATTGGTCTGTTCAAGGTATCTACTTCTCCCTGATTTAAGCTAGGACGGTTGTATTTTTTCAGGAATTTATCTATCTCTTCTAGGTTTTCTAGTTTATTTGTGTGTGAAGGTGTTCACAGTAGCCTCGAATGATCTTTTGTATTTCAGTGGTGTCAGTTGGAATATCTCCTGTTTTGTTTCTCAGTGAAGTCATTTGGATTTTCTATCTTCTTTACTTGGTTAATCTTGCTAATGGTCTATCAATTTTATTAATATTTTCAAAGAACCAGCTTTTGTTTGATTTATCTATTGTATTTTTTATTTCAATTTTACCTAGTTCAACTCTAAAATCTTGGTTATTTCCTTTCTTGTTTGGGGGTTGGTGTGTTCTTATTTCTTTAGTTCCTTGAGGTGCAGCCTTAGATTGTCTGTTTGTCCTCTTTCAGACTTTTTGATGTAGGCATTTAGGGCTGTGAATTGTCCTCTTAGCACCACCTTAGCTGTATCCCAGAAGTTTTGATAGATTGTGTCATTATTGTCATTCAGTTCAAATAATTTTTTAATTTCTATTTTGATTTTGTTTTTTATCCAATGCTCATTCAGGAGTAGGTTATTTAATTTCCATGTATTTGCATGGTTTTGAAGGTTCCTTTTGGAGTTGATTTCCAGGTTTATTCTACTGTGGTCTAAGAGAGTGCTTGATATAATTTCGATTTTCTTAAATTTATTGAGGTTCATTTTATGGCTTATCATATGGTCTATCTTGGAGAAAGTACCGTGTGTTGTTGAATAGAATGTGTATTCTATGGTTATTGGGTAAAATGTTTTGTATATATCTGTTAAATCCATTAGTTCCAAGGTATACTTTAAATCTATTGTTTCTTTGTTGACATTCTGTCTTGACGACCTGTTTAGTGCTGTCAGTGGACTATTGAAGTTCCTCACTATTATTGTGTTGCTATCTCATTTCTTAGGTCTAGTAGTAATTATTTTACATATTTGGGAGCTCCAGTGTTGGATGCATATACGTTTAGGATTGTGATATTTTCCTGTTGGGCAAGGTCTTTTACCATTATATAATGACCCTATTTGTCTCTTTTAACCACTGTTGCTTTAAAGTTTATTTTGTCTGATACAACAATAGCTACTCCTGCTAGCTTTTGGTGTCCATTTGCATGAAATGCCTTTTTCCACCCATTTACTTTAAGTTTATGTGAGTCCTTATGTCTTAGATGAGTCTCCTGAAGGCAGCAGATGTTTGGTGAGTTCTTATTCATTCTGCAGTTCTGTATCATCTTATTATTATTATTAGATATTATTATTATTATACTTTAAGTTCTGGGATACATGTGCAGAACGTGCGGGTTTGTTACATAGGTATACACGTGTCATGGTGGTTTGCGGCACTCATCAACCCATCATCTACATTAGGTATTTCTCCGAATCCAATCCCTCCCCTAGCCTCAACTCCCCAACAGGCCTCTGTGTAATGTTCCCCTCCCTGTGTCCATGTGTTCTCATTGTTCAACTCACACTTATGAGTGAGAACATATGGTGTTTGGTTTTCTGTTCTTGTGTTAGTTTGCTGAGAATGATGATTTACAGCTTCATCCATGTCCCTGCCAAGGACAGGAACTCATCCTTTTTCATGACTGCATAGTATTCCATGGTGTATATGTGCCACATTTTCTTTATCTAGTCTATCATTGATGGGCATTTTAGTTGGTTCCAAGTTTCTGCTATTGTGAATAGTGCTACAATAAACATATGTGTGTATGTGTCTTTATTGTAGAATGATTTATAATCCTTTGGGTATATACCCAATAATGGGATGGCTAGGTCAGATGGTATTTCTTGTTCTAGATCCTTGAGGAATCACCACACTGTCTTCCACAATGGTTGAACTAATTTACACTCCCACCAACAGTGTAAAAATGTTCCTATTTCTCCATATTCTCTTCAGCATCTGTTGTTTCCTGACTTTTTAATGATCACAATTCTAACTGGCATGAGATGGTATCTCATTGCGGTTTAGATTTGTATTTCTGTAATGACCAGAGATGATGAGCTTTTTTTCATGTTTGTTGGCCACAAAAAGGTCTTCTTGTTAGAAGTGTCTGTTCATACCCTTCACCCACTTTTTGATGGGGTTTTTTCTTCTTGTACATTTGTTTAAGTTGCTTATACATTCTAAACATTAGCCCTTTGTCAGATGGATAGATTGCAAAAATTTTCTACCATTCTGTAGGTTGCTTGTTCACTCTGATGATAGTTTTTTGCTGTGCAGAAGTTCTTTATTTTAATTAGATCTCATTTGTCAATTTTGGCTTTTGTTGCCATTGCTTTTGGTGTTTTAGTCATGAAGTCATCTCCCATGCCTATGTCCTGGATGGTATTGCCTATGTTTTCCTCTAGGTTTTTTTTGTTGTTGTTGCTGTTGTTGTTTTTTGAGATAGAGTCTCACTCTGTCACCCAGGCTGGAGTGCAGTGGTGCAATCTTGGCTTGCTGCAAGCTCCACCTCTTGGGTTCACACCATTCTCCTGCCTCAGCCTCCCGAGTAGCTGGGACTACAGGCACCCACC
The DNA here is from genome assembly GCF_000951045.1 of Mandrillus leucophaeus. NCBI lineage: Eukaryota > Metazoa > Chordata > Mammalia > Primates > Cercopithecidae > Mandrillus > Mandrillus leucophaeus. The sequence goes on along the minus strand of NW_012101588.1, from coordinate 545,996 downwards.
AACACACCCAGCTATTTTTTTTGTATTTTTAGTAGAGATGGGGTTTCACCATGTTAACCAGAATGGTCTCGATCTCCTGACCTCATGATCTGCCCACCTCGACCTCCCAAAGTGTCTTCTAGGGTTTTTATGGTTTTAGGTCTTACATTTAATTCTTTAATCTATCTTGAGTTAGTTTTTGTATAAGGTGTAAGGAAGGGGTCCAGTTTCAGTTTTCAGCATATGGTTAGCAAGTTTTCCCAACACCATTTGTGTGATGTTATTTCTGAGGCCTCTGTTCTGTTTCATTGCTCTCTATATCTGTTTTGGTACCAATACCATACCATGCTGTTTTTGTTCCTGTAACCTTGTAGTATATTTTGACATCAGGTAGCATGATGCCTCCAGCTTTGTTCTTTTTGCTTAGGATTGTCTTGGACATACAGGCACTTTTTTGATTCCATATGAAATTTAAAATAGTTTTTTCTAATTCTGTGAAGAAATCAATGGTAGCTTGATGGGGATAGCATTGAATCTATGAATTACTTTGGGCAGTATGGCCATTTTCATAATATTGATTCCTCCAGTTCATTAGCATGGAATGTTTTTCCATTTGTTTGTGTCCAGTCTTATTTCCTTGAGCAGTGGTTTGTAGTTCTCCTTGAAGAAGTCCTTTACATCCCTTGTAAGTTGTATTCCTAGGCATATTTTATTCTCTTTGTAGCAATTGTGAATGGGAGCTCATCATGATTTGGCTCTCTGTCTGTTATTGGTGTATAGGAACGCTTGTGATTTTTCCACATTGATTTTGTGTTCTGAGACTTCGCTGAAGTTGCTTATCAGCTTAAGGAGATTTTGGGCTGAGATGATAGGGTTTTCTAAATATTCAGTCATGTCATCTGCAAACAGAAACAATTTGACTTCCTCTCTTCCTATTTGAATACACTTTACTTCTTTCTCTTGCCTGATTATCCTGGACAGAACTTCCAATACTATGTTGAATAGGAGTGGTGAGAGAGGGCATTCATGTCTTGTGCTGGTTTTCAAAGGGAATGCTTCCAGCTTTTGCCTATTCGGTATGATATAGGCTAAGGGTTTGTCATAAATAGCTCTTATTATTTTGAGACATACTCCATCAATACCTAGTTTATTAAGAGTTTTTAGCATGATTGGGTATTGAATTTTATCAAAGGCCTTTTCTGCATCTATTGAGATAATATTGTTTGGAATGCTTTCAGAAGGAATGGTGCTAGCTCTTCTTTGTACCTCTGGTAGAATTTGACTGTTAATCCCTATGGTCTGGGCTTTTTTTGGTTGGTAGGCTATTAATTACTGCCTCAATTTCAAAACTTGTTATTGGTCTATTAAGGGATTTGACTTCTTCCTGGTTTAGTCTTGGGAGGGTGTATGCATCCAGGAATTTATCCATTTCTTTTAGATGTTCTATTTTATTTGCATAGAGGTGTTTAAAGTATTCTCTGATGGTAGTTTGTATTTCTGTGGCATCAGTGGTGATATCCTCTTTATTATTCTTTATTGTGCCTATTTGATTCTTCTCTATTTTCTTCTTTATTAGTCTGGCTAGTGTTCTATTTATTTTGTTAATCTTTTCAAAAAACCACCTCCTGGATTTATTGATTTTTTAAAGGGTTTTTTTGTGTCTTTATCTCCTTCAGTTCTGCTCTGATGTTAGTTATTTCTTGTCTTCTGCTAGCTTTTGTATTTGTTTGCTCTTGCTTCTCTAGTTCTTTTAATTGTGATGTTAGGGTGTTGATTTTAGATCTTTCCCACTTTCTCCTGTGGGCATTTAGTGCTATAAATTTCCCTCTAAACAGTGATTTAAATGTGTCCCAGAGATTCTGGCACATTGTGTCTTTGTTCTTATTGGTTTCAAAGAACTTATTTATTTCTGCCTTAATTTTGTTATTTACCCAGTAGTAATTCAGGAGCAGGTTGTTCAGTTTCCATGTAGTTGTGTGGTTTTGAGTGAGTTTATTAATCCTGAGTTCTAGTTTGATTGCACTTTGGTGTGAGAGACTATTTGTTATGATTTCTATTCTTTGGCATTTGCTGAGGAGTGTTTTACTTCCAATTATATGGTCAATTTTAAACTAAGTGTGATGTGGTGCTGAGAAGAATGTATATTCTGTTGATTTGGGGTGGTGAGTTCTGTAGATGTCTATTAGGTCAGCTTGGTCCAGAACTGAGTTCAAGTCCTGAATATCCTTGTTAATTTTCTGTCACATTGATCTAATATTGGCTGTGGGGTGTTAAAAACTCCCACTATTTTTGTGTGGAAGTCTAAGTCTCTTTGTAGGTTTCTAAGAACTTGCTTTATGAATTTGAGTGCTCCTGTATTGTGTGCATATATAATTAGGACAGTGAGATCTTCTTGTTGCACTCATCCTTTTACCATTTTGTATTGCTCTTCTTTGTCTCTTTTGATCTTTGATGGTTTAAAGTCTGCTTCATCAGAGACTAGGATTGCAGCCCCTCCTTTTTATTTTCTTTCCATTTGCTTGGTAAATATTCCTTCATTTCTTTATTTTGAGCCCATATATGTCTTTTCACCTTAGATGGGTCTTCTGAATACAGCACAACAATGGGTCTTGACCCTTTATTCAATTTCCCAGTCTGTGTCTTTTAATTGGGGCATTTAGCCCATTTATACATAAGGTTAATATTGTTATGTGTGAATTTGATCCTCTCATTATGATGCTAGCAGGTTATTTTGCCCATTAGTTGATGCAGTTTCTTTACAGTGTTGATGGTGTTTACAATTTGGTATGTTTTTGCAGTGGCTGGTACTGGCTTTTCCTTTCCATATTTAGTGCTTTCTTCAGGCAGGCCTGAAGTGCTCTTGTAAGGCAGGCCTGGTGGTGACAAAATTCCTCAGCATTTGCTTATTTGTAAAGGGTTTTACTTCTCTTTTGCTTATAAAGTTTAGTTTGGCTGGATATGAAATTCTGTGTTGAAAATTATTTTCTTGAAGAACGCTGAATATTCTACATCTTTCTTCAGTGTGGATGTTTCCTGCCTTTGAACATCAGACCCCAATTTCTTCAGTTTTGGAATTCAGACTGACTCTCTTTGCTCCTCAGCCTGCAGATAGCCTATTGTGGGATCTTGTGATCACGAGAAAGGGGAGGTTCCAAGATGGCTGAATAGGAACAGCTCCAGTCCACAGCTCCCAGCGTGAGCGACACAGAAGACGGGTGATTTCTGCATTTCCAACTAAGGTACTGGGTTCATCTCACTGGGGTTTGTCAGACAGTGGATGCAGTCCACAGAGCATGAGCTGAAGCAGGGCAGGGCATTGTATGACCTGAGAAGCACAGGGGGTTGGGGAATTCCCTTTCCTAGCCAATAGAAGCCGTGACAGATGTACCTGGAAAATGGGGACACTCCTACCCTAATACTGTGCCTTTCCAATGGTCTTAGCAAACAGCACACCAGGAGATTATATCCTGTGCCTGGCTTGGATGGTCCCACACCCATGGAGCCTCACTCACTGCTAGCACAGCAGTCTGAGATTGAACTGCAAGGCAGCAGCAAGGCTTTGGGAGAGGGTCTGTCATTGCTGAGGCTTGAGTAGATAAACAAAGTGGCCGGGAATCTCGAAATGGGTGGAGCACAACACAGCTCAAGAAGGCCTGCCTGCCTCTGTAGACTCCACCTCTGAGGGCAGGGCATAGCCAAACAAAAGGCAGCAGAAACCTCTGCACACTTAAACATCCCTGTCTGACAGTTTGGAAGAGAGTAGTGGTTCTCCCAGCATGGAGTTTGAGATCTGAGAACAGACACACTATCTCCTCAAGTGGGTCTCTGACCCTTGAGTAGCCTAACTGGAAGACACCTCCCAGTAGGGCCTGACTGACACCTCATACAGCCGGGTGCCCCTCTGAGATGAAGCTTCCAGAGGAAGGATCAGGCAGCAACATTTGCCATTCTGCAATATTTGCTGTTCTGCAGCCTCCACTGGTGATACTCAGGCAAACAGGGTCTGGAGTGGACCTCCAGCAAACTCCCACAGACCTGCAGCTGAGGGTCCTGACTGTTAGAAGGAAAACTAACAAATAGAAAGGACATCCACACCAAAACCCCATCTGTATGTCACCATCATCAAGAACCAATGGTAGATAAAACCACAAAGGTGGGAAGAAACCAGAGCTGAAAAGCTGAAAATTCTAAATATCAGAGCACCTCTTTTCTTCCAAAGGAATGCAGCTCCTCACCAGCAACAGAACAAAGCTGGATGGAGAATGACTTTGAAGAGTTGAGAGAAGAAGGCTTCAGACTATCGGTAATAACAAACTTCTCTGAGCTAAAGGAGGATGTTTGAACCCATCCCAAAGAAGCTAAAAACCTTGAAAAAAGACTAGACGAATGGCTAACTAGAATAAACAATGTAGAGAAGACCTTAAAGGACGTGATGGAGCTGAAAACCATGGCACTACATGACACATGCACAAGCTTCAGTAGCTGATTCGATCAAGTGGAAGAAAGGGTATCAATGACTGAAGAGCAAATGAATGAAGTGAAGCAAGAAGAGAAGTTTAGAGAAAAAAGAGTAAAAAGAAATAAACAAATCCCCCAGGATATATGGGACTATGTGAAAAGACCAAATCTTTGTCTGACTGGTGTACCTGAAAGTGACAAGGAGAATGGAACCAAGTTGGAAAACACTCTTCAGGATATTATCCAGGAGAACTTCCCCAACCTACCAAGACAGGCCAACATTCAAATTCAGGAAATACAGAAAACGACACAAAGATACTCCTCGGGAAGAGCAACTCCAAGACACATAATTGTCAGATTTACAACAGTTGAAATGAAGGAAAAAATGTTAAGGGCAGCCAGAGAGAAAGGTTGGGTTACCCACAAAGGGAAGCCCATCAGACTAACAGCGGATCACTCAGCAGAAACTCTACAAGCCAGAAGAGAGTGGGGGACAATATTCAACATTCTTAAAGAAAGAATTTTCAACCCAGAATTTCATATCCAGCCAAACTAACTTCATAAGTAAAGGTGAAATAAAATCCTCTACAGACAAGCAAAAGCTGAAAGACTTTGTCACCACCAGGCCTGCCTTACAAAAGCTCCTGAAGGAAGCACTAAACATGGAAAGGAACAACCCATTCCAGTCACTGCAAAAACATGCCAAATTGTAAAGACCATCAATGCTAGGAAGAAACTGCATCAATGAATGAGCAAAATAACCAGCTAACATCATAATGACAGAATCTAATTCACATATAACAATATTAACCTTAAATGTAAATGGGCTAAATGCTCATTTAAAAGACACAGACTGGCAAATTGGATAGAGTCAAGACTCATCACTGTGCTATATTCAGGAGACCCGTCTCAGATGTAGAGGCACACATAGGCTCAAAATAAAGGGATGGAGGAAGTTCTACCAAGCAAATGGAAAACAAAAAAAATGCAGGGGTCACAATCCTATTCTCTGATAAAACACTTTAAATCAATAAAGATCAAAAGAGACAAAGAAGGCCATTAGATAATGGTAAAGGGATCAATTCGACAAGAAGAGCTAACAATCCTAAATATATATGCATCCAATACAGGAGCACCCAGATTCATAAAGCAAGTCCTTAGAGACCTACAAAGAGACTTAGATTCCCACACAATAATAATGGGAGACTTTAACACCCCACTGTCAACATTAGACAGATCAATGAGACAGAAAGTTAACAAAGATATCCCGGAATTGAACACAGTTCTGCACCAAGCAGACCTAATAGACATCTACAGAACTCTCTACCCCAAATCAATGGAATATACATTCTTCTCATCACCACATCACACTTATTCCAAAAATGACCACTTAGTTGGAAATAAAGCATTCCTCAGCAAATGTAAAAGAACAGAAATTATAACAAATTGTCTCTCAGACCAAAGTGCAATCAAACTAGAACTCAGGATTAATAAACTCACTCAAAACTGCTCAAATGCATGGAAACTGAACAACCTGCTCCTGAATGTGTACTGGGTACATAACAAAATGAAGGCAGAAATAAAGATGTTTTTTGAAACCAATGAGAACAAAGATACAACATACCAGAATCTCTTGGACACATTTAAAGCAGTGGGTAGAGGGAAATTTATAGCACCAAATGCCCACAAGAGAAAGCAGGAAAGATCTAAAATTGACACCCTAACGTCACAATTAGAACTAGAGAAGCAAGAGCAAACACATTCAAAAGCTAACAGAAGGCAAGAAATAACTAAGATCAGAGCAAAACTGAAGGAGATAGAGACATAAAAAACCCTTCAAAAAATCAATGAATCCAGGAGCTGATTTTTTT
>NW_012101588.1:537509-539363 GCF_000951045.1 Mandrillus leucophaeus | reverse complement strand
ACAAATAAACTAGAAAATCTAGAAGAAATGGATACATTCCTGGACACATACACCCTCCCAAGACTAAACCACAAAGAAGCTGAATCCTTGAATAGACCAATAACAGGCTCTGAAAGTGAGGCAATAATTAAGAGCCTACCAACCATAAGAAGTCCAGGACCGGAAAGATTCACAGCCGAATTCTACTAGAGGTACAAAGAGGAGCTGGTACCAATTCTTCTGAAACTATTCCAATCAATAGAAAAAGAGGGAATCCTCCCAAACTCATTTTATGAGGCCAGCATCATCCTGATACCAAAGCCTGGCAGATACCCAACAAAATAAGAGAATTTTAGACCAATATCCCTGATGAACATCGATACAAAAATTCTCAATAAAATACTGGCAAACCAAATCCAGCAACACATCAAAAAGCTTACCCTCCATGTTCAAATTGGCTTCATCCCTGGGATGCAAGGCTGGTTCAACATAGGCAAATCAATAAATGTAATTTATCATATAAACAGAACCAAAGACAAAAATCACATGATTATCTCAATAGATGTAGCAAAGGCCTTCAACAAAATTCAACAGCCTTCCTTGCTAAAAACTCTCAATAAACTAGGTATTGATGGGACATATCTCAAAATAATAAGAGCTATTTATGACAAACCCACCGCCAATATCATATTGAATGTGCAAAAACTGGAAGCATTCCCTTTGAAAACTGGCATGAGACAGGGATGCCTTTTCTCACCACTCCTATTCAACATAGTATTGAAAGTTCTGGCCAGGGCAATCAGGCAGGAGAAAGAAATAAAAGGTATTCAATTAGGAAAAGAGGAAGTCAAATTGTCTCTGCAGATGACATGACTGTATATTTAGAAAACCCCATTGTCTCAGCCCAAAATCTTAAGCTGAGAAGCAACTTCAGCAAAGTCTCAGGATACAAAATCAATGTGCAAAAATCACAAGCATTCCTATACACCAATAACAGATAAACAGTCAAATCATGACTAAAACACCAAAAGCAATGGCAACAAAAGCCAAAGTTGACAAATGGGATCTAATTAAACTAAAGAACTTCTGCACAGCAAAAGAAACTACCATCAGAGTGAACAAGCAACCTACAGAATGGAAGAAAATTTTTACAATGTACCCATCTGACAAAGGGCTAATATCCAGAATCTATACTCCCATTCACAATTGCTTCAAAGAGAATAAAATACCTAGGAATCCAACTTACAAGGGATGTGAAGGTCCTCTTCAAGGAGAACTACAAACCACTGCTCAACGAAATAAAAGAGGACACAAACAAACGGAAGAACATTCCATGCTCATGGATAGGAAGAAACAGTGTCATGAAAATGGCCATATTGCCCAAGGTAATTTATGGATTCAATGCCATCCCCATCAAGCTACCAATGACTTTCTTCACAGAATTGGAAAAAACTACTTTAAAGTTCATATGGAACCAAAAAAGAGTCCACATTGCCAAGACAATCCTAAGCCAAAAGAACAAAGCTGGAGGTATCACACTACCCGACTTCAAACTATACTACGAGACTACATTAACCCAAACAGCATGGTACTGGTACCAAAACAGAGATATAGATCAATGGAACAGAACAGAACCCTCAGAAATAATACCACACATCTACAACTATCTGATCTTTGACAAACCTGAGAGAAACAAGAAATGGGGAAAGGATTCCCTATTTAATAAATGCTGCTGGGAAAACTGGCTAGCCATATGTAGAAAGCTGAAACTGTATTCCTTCCTTACAACTCATACAAAAATTAATTCAAGATGGATTAAAGTCTTAAATGTTAGACCGAAAACCATAAAAACCCTAGAAGAAAACCTAGGCAATA
>NW_012101588.1:503018-536974 GCF_000951045.1 Mandrillus leucophaeus | reverse complement strand
TGGATTAAGAAAATGTGGCACATATACACCATGGAATACTATACAGCCACAAAATAGGATGAGTTCATGTCCTTTGTAGGGACATGTATGAAGCTGGAAACCATCATTCTGAGCAAACTATCGCAAGGACAGAAAACCAAACACTGCATGTTCTCACTCATAGGTGGGAATCGAACAATGAGAACACTTGAACACAGAGTGGGGAATATCACACACTGGGGCCTGTCATGGGGTGGGAGGAGGGGGGAGGGATAGCATTAGGAGATATAACTAATGTAAATGACGAGTTAATGATTGCAGCACACCAACATGGCACATGTATACATTTGTAACAAACCTACATCTTGTGCACATGTACCCTAGAACTACAAGTATAATAATAACAAAAAAAGGATGTTGAATATTGCCCCCCCACTCTCTTCTGGCTTGTAGGGTTTCTGCAGGAAGATCCACTGTTAGTCTTATTGGGTTCCCTTTGTGGGTAACCCAGACTTTCTCTCTGGCTGCCCTTAACATCTTTTTCCTTCATTTCAACCTTAGTGAATCTGATGATTGTGTGTCTTGAGGTTGCTCTTCTCGAGGAGTATCTTTGTGGCGTTTTCTGTATTTCCTGAATTTGAATGTTGTCCTGTCTTGCTAGGTTGGGGAAGTTCTCCTGGATAATATCCTGAAGAGTGTTTTCCAACTTGGTTCCATTCTCCTCGTCACTTTCAGGTACTGCAATCAAACTTAGGTTCAGTCTTTTCACATAGTCCCGTATTTCTTGGAGGATTTGTTCGTTCCTTCTCATTCTTTATTCTCTAATCTTGTCTTCACGCTTTACTTCATTAACTTGATCTTCAATCTCTGATATCCTTTCTTCCACTTGATTGATTTTGCTATTGATACTTGTGTATGTGTCATGAAGTTTTTGTGCTGTGTTTTTCAGCTCCAAAAGGTCATTTATGTTCTTCTCTAAACTGCTTACTCTAGTTGGCAATCCTTCTAACCTTTCTTCAAGGTTCTTAGCTTCCTTGCATTGTGTTAGAACATGCTCCTTTAGCTTAGAGGAGCTTGCTATTACCTTCTGAAGCTGGGACCCACTTGAGGAGGTAGCCTGTCCCTTATCAGAGCTCTAGTGCTGTGCTGGGAGATCCACTGCTCTTTTCAGAGCTGGCAGGCAGGAAACTTTAAGTCTGCTGAAGCTTCACCCACAGCCAACCCTTCCTCTAGTTGCTGTCCCAGGGAGATGGGAGCTTTGTCTATAAACTTCTAACTGGGGCTGCTGCCTTTCTTTCAGAGATGCCCTGCCCAGAGAGGAGGAATCTAGAGAGGCAGTCTTGCTACAGTGGCTTTGCCAAGCTGCAGTGCACTCTGCCCAGTTCAAACGTCCTAGTGGCTTTGCTTACACTGTGAAGGGAAAACCTCCTACTCAAACCCCAGTAATTGTGGACACCCCTCCTCCCACCAAGCTTGAGTGTCCCAGGTCAATTTCAGACTGCTGTGCTGACAGCAAGAATTTCAAGCCAGTGGAGCTTAGCTTGCTGGGCTTCATGGGGGTGGGATCCACTGAGCAAGACCACTTATCTCCCTGGCTTCAGCCGTTTTTTCAGGGGAGTGAATGGTTCTGTCTTGCTGGCATTCCAGGGACCACTGGGGCATGAAAAAAATCTCCTGCAGCTAGCTCAGTGTCTGCCCAAACGCCAGCCCAGTTTTGGGCTTGAAATCCAGGGTCCTGGTGGTGTAGGCACCCGAGGGAATCTCCTGGTCTACGGGTTGTGAAGACCATGGGAAAAGCATAGTATTTGTGCTGGAATGCACTGGTCCTCACGGCACAGTCCCTCACAGCTTCCCTTGGCTAGGGAAGGGAGTTCCCCAACCTCTTCCACTTCCCAGGTGAGGTGAGGCCCCACCCTGCTTCAGCTCACCCTCTGTGGGCTGCACCCACTGTCTAACCAGTCCCAATGAGATGAGCCGGGTACCTTGGTTGGAAATGCAGAAATCACTCACCCTCTGTGTTGATCTCACGGGGAGCTACAGACTGGAGCTGTTCCTATTCAGCCATCTTGCCAGCCATTGACTTTTTCTGAATTTTTAAGTGGAGCATTTAGGCCATTTAGATTCAATTTTAGTATTGAAATGTGAGGTACCATTGCATTCATCATATTCTTTGTTGCCTCCATACTTCGGTTTTGTTTTTTGTTTTTGCTTTTTAACTTGTACTTTTGTTTATAGGTCTTGTGTGATTTATGCTTTAAAGAGGTTCCATTTTTATGTGTTTCTAGGATTTGCTTCAAGATTTTGAGCTCCTTTTAGCAGTTCTTCTAGTGGTGACTTGGTAATGGTGAATTTTCTTAGCACTTGTTTGTCCAAAATGACTGTAACTTTCCTTCATATATGATGCTTACTTTTGCTGGATACAAAATTCTTGGCTGATAATTGTTTTGTTTGAGGAGGCTGATGATAGGGCCCCAATCCATTATAGCTTGTAGGGTTTCTGCTGAGAAATTTGTTGTTAATCTGATAGGGCTTCCTTTATAGGTTACCTGGTGCTTCTGTCTTACAGCTCTTAAGATTCTTGCCTTCGTCTTAACTTTGCATAACCTGATGAGAATGTGCCTAGGCAAAGATCTTCTTGTGATGAATTTCCCAGGTGTTCTTTGTACTGCTTGTATTTACATGTTCTTTGTGTTTCTTGTATTTGCATGTCTAGGTGTCCAGCAAGGCCAGGTAAGTCTTCCTATTATATCCCCAAATATGTTTTCCAAGTTTTTAGTATCGTCTTCTTCCTCGGGAGCCATGATTATTCTTATATTTGGTCATTTAACATAATCCCAGACGTCTTGGAGGCTTTGTTCATATTTTCTTATCCTTTTTTCTTTGTCTTTGTTGGATTGGGTTAATTTGAAGACTTTGTCTTTGAGCTCTGAATTTATCTTTTCTACTTGTTCAATTCTATTGCTGAGACTTTCCAGAGCATTATGCATTTCCAGAAGTATGTCCAAAGTGTCCTAAATTTTTTATTGTTTTTTAAATTAAGCTATCTATTTTGTTGAATATTTCACCCTTTACTTCTTGCATCATTTTTTTTTATTTCCTTGCATTGGACTTTGCCTTTCTCTGCTCCCTCCCTGATTAGCTTAATAACTAATCTCCTGAATTATTTTTCAGGTAAATCAGGGATTTCTTCTTGGTTTGGATTAATTGCTGGTGAACTAGTGTGATTTCTAGGGGTGTGATGAACCTTGTTTTGTCATATTACCAGGGTTGGTTTTCTGGTTCCTTCTCATTTGGGTAGACTGGTCAGAAGGAAGGTCTAGGACTGAAGGCTGTTGTTCAGATGTTTTTGTCCCACAGGATGTTCCCTTGATGTAGTACTCTGCCCCTTTTCCTGTGGGTGTGGCTTCCTGTGAGCTGAACTGCAGTGATTGTTGCCTCTCTTCTGGGTCTTGCCACCTAGTGAGTCTACCCAGCTCTGGGCTGGTACTGGGGGTTATCTGCACAGAGTCCTGTGATGTGAACCATCTATGGGTCTCTCAGCTGTGGATACCAGTACCTGTTCTGGTGGAGGTGGTGGAGGGTGCAATGGACTCCACAGGGGTTCCTAGCTTTGGTGGTTCAAAGCCCTATTTTTGTGCTGGTTGGCCTCCTGCATCAGCTGTAGTAGTGTGGAGAGGGACTAGAGGTGGGTGGGCCCCAGAACTCCAAAGATTATATGCTCTTTGTCTTCTGCTACCAGGATGGGCAGGGAAGGGCCATCAGTTGGGGTCGGGACTAGGCATGTCTGAGCTCAGCACTTTCCTTGGGTGTGTCTTACTGAAGCTTCTCTTGGGGATGGGGGTGAGGTTCCTAGGTCACTGGAGTTGTGCACCTAGGAGAATTATGGCTGCCTCTGCTGAGTCATATGGGTTGTCAGGGAAGTGAAGAAAGCTGTCTGTCACAGGCCTCACCCAGTACCCATGCAAACCGAAGGGCTGGTCTTACTCCCACCATGCCCCCCCTCCAACAGCCCCAAGTCTGTTTCCAGGCAGAGGGAAAGTCAGGCTTGAAAACTTGCCTGAGGTTTTCTACCTCCCAGTTGTGAAAGAAAAGGGCTTTAGTTCTCCCACCTGTGAAGTCTGCAAGCCAGATTCATGCCCTCCCCCAAGTTCTGGCCAGTAGGCTTCTCCCCCTGTTCGAATTGTTACAAAGTTCAGACAGAGCAGTCCTCCCTGTGGAGTTTTACCCTCTGTTCCTCTGGCCACCCTCCTGATGGATCCCTGTGGTGCCAGGCAGGAATGGGCTGCTTGGGGATCCAGCAAGCTCCCAGGTCTTCTCTGCTCCTTCTTCTACCCCTGTATTTCACTTGGCTCAGCTCTCTAATTTTACTGAACTCCAGGTAAAGTTGGGAACTTCTCCCACAAACAGACTTTCAGCTTCTCCAGTTGGGGGGTGTGTTTGAGGGAGTAAGGCCCCCCTTTGCCATTTCTGCAGTTGGGGCACTCACAGTATTTGGGGTGTCTCCTGGGTCCTGCAGGAGCAGTCTGCTTCCTTCACAGGGTCTGTGGGTCCTCTCAGGATTGCTAGTCTGTTCTTACAGTCAATATCAGGCTAAAATTCACAATACAAGCCTCCACATGCTGCTCTGTCCAGAGCTGCAATCTAGTCCTGCCTTCTGTCCGCCATGATCCCTCACCTCTCTGGTTTTTCTTCTTTCTATTACTTTAAAGATTTTACTTCATTGTTTCTGACTTTAATTGTTTCTGATGAGAAGACATCAGTCATTTGTGTAACTGTTCCTCTACATAAACAATGTTTTTTCCTCTGGCTTATAAAATTTTCCTTGCTATCTTTGATTTTAGACAATTTAACCAAGATTTGCCCAAGTAAATCATACATTTTTACTTTTCAAAATCATATTTCTGATTGATTAATTTTCTTGAATCTGTGAGCTTCTTACTTTCTTCATATTTGGAAAGTTTTCAGTCATCATTGCTTCAGGCATTTTTTCTCTTCCAGTATCTCTTTCCTCTCTTGTGATATTTGATCACAAGAACAAATGATTATATGTATATTTTAAATGTTCTTGCTAATTCCATCATTTCTGTCATTTCTGGGTCTATTTGTATTGAGTGATTTTTCTCCTGGCTATGGATCACACTAAATGCTTTTTTATGTCTAGTAAATTTTTAAATTTATGTCACATATTGTGGATACCAGACAACTGAGAAATTTGGTTTTGTTGTTTACCTATGAAGAGGTTAAGTTTTCTTCTGATGGGCAACTGATTGATGTTTAGATGATTTTGGTGTTTCTGACTTGCTTTTCAATCTTGCTAGGATTTTTGTGGAGTAGACTTTGCTCTTAAAATACATCATCTCTGTTTCCAAAGAATGGCTTTTCTGGGGTCTCTACTGAATGCCCAAGATTTGCAATGAGGTCTCTTCTCTAGCTGGTAAGAACTCAAATATCTCCCAGTGCTTTGTGAGCTCTGCCATCTCCATTGAACTCACTGTTCCCTTGTAGTTGTTCTTTCCCCAGTAGCTGTTCTTTGTCCTGCTTTCATTGTGGAATAATTCCTTGTGCATACGCAGGTTTATATTACACTGAGGCGACTTCTATGTGCATGACTGTAGCTCTTTATCTCCACAAATTCTTTCTTATTATTACCAAGCGTAGAAAATCCCAGCTGCCTTTGTAATTCCAAATTCTAGTGTCTCTAAGTTCATCAAGACTGCTGTGGTCTGCTTGGGCTCCATGTCTTTGCCCGTCAATCCATGATGAAATACAGAATACTTATGGAGTTGATCACATTTGTTTCCTGTTCTAAATTATCTCAATACACTACAGTCTGTTGTGCAACATGTGAAAACAGTATTTTCATATATTTTATAGTCATTTGCTTCCAAAAGACTGTTATGCTTACACCTGCTTTTTGTCCACATACCTGTCCCTTTCACTTTTCAGCCTTTATGTACTTTCTGACTCTCATCTGCCTTCCTGCTTTTGCTCTTAAGTCCTAGTAACACATGTCCTTTCAGACCACTGGTGCTTCAGACCCAGTGTGTTTATACAGGTATGTATGTGTGCATATATATTTGGGTATATATACACACACATATATATATATTTATGTGTAAATGAATATTCAGTTACATACTTGAATATTTATATATAAATATTTAAAATGTTATATTAAAAATATATAAAAATAGACATACTTAGTGAAACAATATAATTTTTAATAAAATATTTAAAATATATAAATTTATACAAAAATTTAAATATAAAATTTGTACATAAGTATATAAATATTCAGACATATATATAAATATTCAGGTGTGTGTGTGTGTATATCTATATGTCTTAATTTTTTTTTTACTTATTACCCGTGACAAAAATGGCAAACAAACCTTCGGGAATTGAAGTTTAGAATGACAAAATTGCATGGGTGAAAGATGATATTGATTTTTAGTGGGCGTTGCAGAATGGTACTGTATTTAAGCATGTGGTCATTTGATCTTCTGAGCTTTACATGAATGTGACTTCACCACCTCCGTATATTCTGCTCCTTCCATAAAACTATTAGGAAATATACCAGGCCTAAAATTTCTCTTCTCTTAGACTCTTTGCTCAAAAGCAAAGGTCCTGAGACATTTTGCCAAAATGTGAATCTAAGAGAAATTTGTCCTTAGGAAGTGAACCTAAAGCATGGCTCTTCTAACCAATAATTGAGTTGGCTGTTGCTCCTCTTACGGTTTTAATCAAAGACATACGCATTTGGGTAGTTTTCTGGGGTCCTCTGATGCCAGTGTGGTGTCATAGATGACCAAGATTGACAGTTCCTTCCTGTGACAGTGGTGGAGGATGTGCCTCGATAACTCTGTCCATCACCATGGTAGCAATCCTGGACCACAGGGCTTTGCTCAGGTGGTGCTGAAATTAAAATAAAAGACATCATAGTAATTGCATGAGCAGAGAAACATGGGAGAAAATTTATGTCACAAACTGGACAGTAGCCTCTGAAAATTATTACTATTCTTTTTTCTACTAGTAGCAAAAGGATGTGAAAAGACTCAATAGAGTCATAGTATTCTAGAATTTTAATAAGTTCAAAGAAACATTATTTTTAAATCAAAAGATAAAGAACAGAGCAGAATGCTGGACACTGGAAATTACATTCATGTGCAGCTCCATCCTATGAATCTCTACTGGGTGTTCATGAGAACCACAGGGCAGAAGACCAGAATGCAATGCATTCCTTGGTGTAGGCTGTAGGAGGTAACTGGTGGTCAGTCAGGAGCAGGCCTGAGACCCTTCCACATTTCCCTAGACCATTGCTCATACCAAGGCAAAAGCCTTAACCTTCTGAATATTTGGGCAGGAAATCATCCTGCATTTAGGAGTGCAGGCAAAGACTCATTGTTTCTCAAGGAGGGTTAGAGACAAACAACTTATTCCCTTGGAGGAGAGATAGGGAGTCTTCTGGTGCCCAGAATCCTGAATTGCAACAAAGCAGAATTCTCTTCCTCTTCTTCTGTAGACTCACTGCCGACGCAAGTTTCATGAGAAGAAGAGGCAAGAACACCTAGAAATCTCTAACTTCAAAGCCATGTGAACAGAGCCTGTGAAAGACTGAGGTAGGCCTGGGAGAGAGAGCATTCGTTGGTTACCTCCTGCTGCGTAGCCCCAGGACAATTAAAAATAATGCAGTCTCCTTAGGTTTCTATAGGATATCATACTCAAAGGCAACATTCTTAAGAGACTGCGAACTGTGGATTGCAATGAAAAAGGTCTATTTTAAATCACCGGAAAGGCTTATTGGCTTGGAAATCTTCACATATTTGGCAGGTCGTTAGAATATCCATTTTGGCTAGGGCACTGAAATGACCCACTTAATAACCAGGGGAGTGGTAAGTACAGTGCCCTGGAGGGTCTGTGCGCTTCCTAAAGACACTGCCTCCTCACAGCGTGCCAAAAATCACAGCTCTGGATCCCCCAGAGAGGGCGCTGAGGCTTTCTTCCACATAGCAGACCCTCAACCAACCCTCCAGTGTACCACTGAAGGCGTCTGCATCGGTAAGATTTTCCATGGTTTTTCATCCCACTGTATAGATGTCTAATCACAAACGTCTTACCTTGTTCAGAAGGAGCCTCTGTGCTTGGAACCGGGACCACCGTGGGAGTTGTGAGGACACCTGATTCTGTCACTGGACATTGTGTCAGGTTGCAGTACTCCCACCTGACACTGGGATCCATGGTGTAACACCAAGGGCGAATCTCAGCATCTGGATTTCTACAGTAGTTCCTGGTCAGGCCACTGCAAATTTCAAAACAATACAGGTTACCGGAGATGGGAGAAGATTCAAGAGCACTTAGCGCCCTCTACGTTTTGCTGTAACAAAGTGTTAGCAAATACCTTTGAAATATTCCCATTATACATACAATAATATTGCCATAAGTACAAATGGTCTTCAACTTCAACTTATAAACAAGTGTGGACACATCACAGATTATAATTTTTATTTTAAAACCTCAAAAGTAGTATGTGCTCTCTATAAAAACTGAGATAATACATGTCTGTACAAGAAAGGATCAGAATATCCTCCTTTCACCTTCTGCCAAATACTTTCCTCCAGAATAAATGACATAGATTTCGAAGTATATATATATATCTTAGATTTTTTTAATGCACATACAAAGGTATCTCTGTCTGTCTAGCTCTTTGTATCTCTCTCTATAGGACTATATAGTAATAGGTAAGTTGGAACTCAAATACATTTCCCCAAGGAAGAAAGGACATCCAAGATTATATAATTCCCATGCTAGCCCCCTTACTCTATTTACTCATAGTGTAGCATAAATGCTCTACATTTGCAATATAAAATAATCATGAAAATAGTATTACTATAAATACTGTATCTGGTAGAGCAAGGAGGTTTGGCTCTACAAGACTTATAAAAGCTTCCTGGAAAACTAGCTCCCAGGCAGGATGTTGCTTCTCTAGGATTGGTTCATGGGAAGGACCTCCTCTCCTGCTCTCAGTCCATCCTCTGCCGGCTGCAGCCACTCTGGGACTGAAGGAATGAGTGATGAGTTGAAAGAACAGCGGGACCCAAGGCATAAAGGGAGATGGCTAGGTAGACTATGGGATCTGAAGGGGCCAAGTGGCTATGGAGGAGTCAGAAAACAATGCAGTAAGAGGCACAACAGGTGAAGACCCTAGACCGGGGGAATCTTGGAGAATGCATTCCCCCTTATGCCGCCCAAGAACGTTGCTGTAACCTCTCAGAATCCTCTTATTATTTTTCTTCTACTTACATAGCCTTCTTTCACATCTTTTATTACACAATCCTGCTGATGAAACATTTTTTTATTTGTTCTTTGTTTTTAGGATGACAGAATATGTACTTACATAACATTCATTTTCAATGAAATTGTTTGCTGCGCACAGCGTTTAAGTTTGCTGTTTTTATTTTCCTTCTTATCACTCTAAAGGTGTTATTCCATTGTTTCTGACTTGATCTTTTTTTTTCTTCTTAGTGTGTTATTTCATTATTTCTGACCTGAACTTTTCTTCTTCTTACCACTCTACAGGTGTTATTTCGTTGTTTCTGATATGATCTTGTTTTCCTTCTTACTACGCTAAATGTGATATTTTGTTGTTTCTGTTTTGGTCTTTTTTTCTTCTTACCACTCTAAAGCTGTTATTCTATTGTTTCTGATTTGTGTTGTTTCTGATGAGAAGGCATCAGTCATTTGTGTCACTGTTACTCTATGTAAAGGTATGCTTTTTCCCTCAGGCTTCAAATAAGATTTTACTTTCTATCTTTGATTATGGACAATTTAATTATGATGTGTCCAACTAAATCATACAGTTTTACTTTTTAAAATCCATATCTGATCCATGAGCTTCTTGACTATGTGAGTTTATTATATTTTCCATATTTAGAAAGTCATCAGCCATCACTGCTTCAAGTATTTTTTCTGTTCCAACATCTCTTTCCCCTCCTCTGTGACTCGCTTTAAACCTATATTAAATATTTTGATATTTTCATAAATGTCCTTGAGGCTCTGCTTATTTATCTTCTCAGGCTTTGTATGAGTGTGCTGTGGTTCGTACCACCCTAATATTTTCTAGTTAGCTTTATCATCTGTACTATCTAGTATGATTGTAAGGCCATCTAGTGATTTTCTCATTAAAGAGATGTCTCTTTTTTTAGTTCTTGACTTCCATTTGGTCCTTTTACAATTTTTCTTTCTGTTAATATTATCCATTTATGTATTTCTTGTTCATGCTTTCTTTAAATTCTTGAATACAATTATGTTACATACATTTTAAATCTCCTTGCCAATTCTGTTATTTTTATCATTTTGGGGTCTATTTGTATCAACTGATTTTTCTCCTGGTTATGGATAACACTAAATGCTTTTTGTATGTTCAGCAAATTTTTTAATGTATGTAACACATTGTGGATACCATATAATTGAGAGATTTAATGTTGTTTACCTCTGAAGAGGTTATGTTTTCTTCTGACGGGAGATTAATTTACTTGGAGATCACCTGGATCTTTTTAGACTTGGTTTCTAAGCTTTTCTAGGGTGTTTCTGGAGTAGATTTTATTTTAGGAATGCATTCATTCTACTCCTGAAGTATGGCTTTTTTGGGGTCTCTGCTGAATGCCCAAGATGTTCAATGAGGTATCTCTCCTCAGGCTGGTCAGAGCTCAAATACCTCCCAGTGCTATGTGAGCTCTGGCATCTTCATTGAGCTCACTGTTCCTCTGCAGTTGTTCTTTCCCCAGTAGCTGCTCTTTATTCTCCTTTCTCTCTGGAACATCTTTCTGTGCATACACAGCTTTCTATTTAGCCAGAGACTTGAGGAGACTTCTGTGTGTATTCCTGGAGCTCCTTTTCTCCACAAATACTTTCTCATTATTACCTAACCTAGAAAATCTCAGTTTTATTAGTTACCAAAACTCCAGTCTCTCTTCCCAGTTTAGCAAGACTGCTGTGGAATGCTTTGGTTAAAACTCTTTGCCCTTAAGTGTAGGAAGAGTAATTACGGGGTTGATTTTATTTGTTTCCCTTTCTAAATTATCTCAGGTTGTACTGTCTGCTGTCCAACATGTGCAAACAGTCTTTCCATATTGTTCATACTCACTTATGGCAAGAGGCCAGTTCTTGTCAGACATGCATTTTTTGTCCATGTACCTGCCCATTTTAATCACCGCAACTGTTTACTTCCTGACTTTCATCTGCATTCCTGCTTTTACTCTTCCTGACAACCCATATCCCTTCAGAAAACTGGTGCTTAGAACCCAGTGTGTTCATACAGGTTAGTACTCATACATAAATATAGGCACTAATTACTTCTTCTTCTTCTTTTTTTTTTCTAAGATTGAGTCTTGCTCTGTCACCCAGGCTGGAGTGCAGTGGCATGCTCTCGGCTCACAGCAAACTCTGAATCCCAGGCTCAAGTGATTCTCCTGCCTCAGCCTCCCAAGTAGCTGGAATTGTAGGTACCCACCACCATGACCAGCTAATTTTTGTAGTTTTGGTAGAGATGGGGTTTTGCCATGTTGGCCAGGCTGGTCTTGAACTCCTGACCTCTGGTGATCTGCCCGCCTTGGCCTCCCAAAGTGCTGGGATTACAGGCCTGAACCATTGCACCCAGCCTGAATTTGTTACTTCTGATCCATGTCAAAAATGGCAAACACAAACTTCACTTCAGGGATGAAGGATGGAATGATAGAATTGCATGGTGGAAAGACTGCACAGATCTTTAGTGGGCATTGTGGAATGATACTGTGTCTAAACATTTGGTCATTTGATCTCCTTAGCTTTACATTAATGAGACTTCACCACCTCCATATATCCTGCTGCTTCCATCAAACTCTTATGAAATATAACAATCCTAAAATTTCTCTTCATTCAGACTCTTTGCTCAAAAGGAAGGTTCCTGAGATGTTTTGCTACAAACTCTGAATCTATGAGAAATTGAGACCTAGGAAGTAAGTTTGTAGCATGGGTCAGCTAAGAGAAATTTTAGTTGACTATTGTTCCTTTTATGGCTAACATGATAGACATACGCATTTGGATAGTATAATGGGATCCTCCGATGCCAATGTGGTGTCATAGACAACCAAGACTGACATGTTCTTCCCGTGATAGTGGTGGAGAATGTGCCTCGATAACTCTGTCCATCACCTTGGTAGCAGTCCTGGACCCCAGGGCTGTTTTCAGTTGGTGCTGAAATTAAAAGAGAAAATCAATCTCAGCATTGCCTAGAAAAGAGAAACATGTGAAAAAAAATTATGACACACAAAGTGGAATAATCTGAGGATTAACAATTTACACTCTTCTATATTAGTATGCAAATTGAAATGTAGAATAAAGAATACAAATAGACTCATAGGATTCTATAAATTTAATAAGTAGTCGTAAATATTTCAATTCAACCCTGGAAAACTAAAAAAGAAACAAACAAAAAACAGATCAGAGTGCCTATACTTCCAAATTACACTCATGTGATGGTCTTTTGCTTACACCTCTTCTGGGTGTTCGTGAGAACAAGGCAGGAAATCAGGGTGCCATGCATCAGGCTGTGCAGGCTGTAGGTGGTGATTGACTGTCAGTGGGGGGTATACATGAAACCCTTGCACATTTTCCTAGACCACTGCTCCTCCAAAGCAAAAGCCTTCAGATTCTGGGGTATGGAGCAGAAAAAGATCTTGCATCTAGGACTTGCAGGTAAAGACACAATGCCTCTCAGGGAGGAGGAGTACAGGCCAAAATTTTATAGCCTAGGAGGGGAGACAGGGAATCTTGGGCCCAGGATCCCTCATGACAACAAAGCTGACATCCACTACTCTTCTTATCAAAAAACAATGGAGATACATGTTCCATGAGAAGGAGGGATGAGAACACTGAGAAATCCCTTCCCTCAAATCCTAGGTGTGCACAGCCTGCCCAAGATGAAGGTAGGCTTGGGAGATAAAGAATTCTGTGGCTACGTATTGCTTCAAAGACTCGGGACAATATGGATCTAATGAAGTCATGTTAAGTTTCTCAAGAACAACAGCCTCAAAAGCGGCATTCCTCCAAAGTGGTAAAGCTGAAGACTGCAATAAACACTGCCTACTTGAAGAAAGGGCTGGACAGGCTTAGGAGCTTAGTAAATCATCACAAATTTGGCAGGATGTTAGAATATCCATCTTGGCTAGGACACTAATATGATTTGTTTGATAATAGGGGAGTTGTAAGTCCAGTGCCCTAGAGGGTCTATGCCCCTTTTAAAGACACCATCCCTCACATGGCACTCAACATCACAGCTCTGGTTCCCCCAGAGGAGGCACTGAAGCTTCCTACCCATTGGCTGCCCATGACTTCACCTTTGACTTCCTGTGCAGCATGGAAGGCTTCTGCATCACAAAGATTTTGCAACTCTTTTTATCCCAATGTCCGAAGGTATGGTTGTCTGACCGCAGACTTCTTACCTTCTTCAGAAGGAACCTCTCTGCTTGGAACTGGGATCACCATGGGAGTTGCAAGGACACTTGATTCCATTACCACACATTGTGTCAGGTTGCAGTACTCCCATCTGACTCTGGGATCCATGGTATAACACCAAGGGCGAATCTCAGCATCTGGATTCCTGCAGTAGTTCTTGGTCAGGCCACTGCAAATTCCAAAACAATACAGGTCACCAGAGATTAGAGAAGAAACAACACTACCTGGCACCCTTTATGTTTTGTTGTAACAAAGTGTTAAGCGAATTTGAAATATTCTCACTAAAAGTCCCAAAACAAATGGTCCTCAACTTCTAAACAACTGTGAACATTTCAAAGACAGATTATTTTTCTTATTGTAACACATTCAAAGTAATCTATGCTTTATAAGAAAACTGAGAGAAAATATCAATGTGTACAAGAAAGGATCAGAGTACACTCCTTCCACCTTCTGCCAAATACATTCCTCTGGATTAACTGAGAGGGATTTTGAAGTGTGTCTTGTAGATTGTTTTATGCACATACAAACGTTTCTCTGTCAGGCTCTCTGTATATCTCTCTAGAAAACTGCATGATCTATTCAGTGTTTGATTTGCTGATTTGTTGTTTACCTAAGGAATCCATCCACATGATTTACATTCATGAATTTATTTACATACAGTTGATCTCAATATCTACTTCTCAGCTTTCGGACCTAGAGGATGCTAAGCAATGGTGCCTCTCTCCTGTTACTCCTGATGGTGATGGATATGTTCCCTCCTTGGTCTGTCATCTGTTTAGCCAAACTTTGGTCAATCATATGGATCTTTTCAAAGAACCTAACTTTCTGTTTCATGGATTTACTCCTTTGTTGGTCTATTTTCTTGTCCACTGAATGTCATTGGTTTGGACTATTTCCTTCCATCCACTTTCCTTGTGTCTTATTTGCTTTTCCTTGCCTAGATATGCAAGCTGGGTCTTATTAAGCTGTGGTCTTAGATCAACAGCTGTCAAAGCTTTTGTTCATAGGAACCCCGCTTTTTTCTTCTTAGCTTTGAATTGCGGCAATTTAACTATGATGTATCCCAGTAAATCATAGAGTTTTGCTCTTTAAAATTCTATACCTGAGTCATTTAGCTTCTTGACTATGAGTTTCTTGTTTTCTGGATATTTGGCATGTTGTGAGCTATCATCACTTCAAGTATAATTTCTGTCACAATATATTTTTCTTCTCCTTCTGTGACTTGCCTAAAACATATATTAAATGTGTGGATTTTTCCTAGATGCCCTTGAGGCTCTGTTGATTAATGGGTTCAGTCTTTGTGTGTGTGTGTGTGCGTGTGTGTGTGTGTTTGTGTGCCTGTCTGTTGGTCTGCCTGTCTGTCCTGTGGTCTGTGTAGCTCCTATTGAATTATTTTCTAGGTCACCTTTCCTACCGTAATATCTAAAGTGACGATAAGGTCATCCAGTGAGTTCTTCATTAGACGTGTACCTTTTCTCAGTTCTTTAATTTTCATTTGGCTTTTCAATTCTTTTCTTTTCTCCTGCTATTCTGCTTTTGTTTCTGTCATAGTCAGCTTTTGCTGACATTTTCCTGAAACACAGTTCTCAGAGGTGCATTTTACGTGTTCTCACCAATGTCATCAATTCTATCATTTCTGGGCTTGTTTGTGGTGAGTGATTTTTCTCCCAGTTATGTATCACAGTGAAAGCTTCTTGTGTTTCTATTAAATTTTTAAATAGAAGTCATGCAATGGGAATGCCATATAACTGAGCAACTTGTATTTGTCCCTTGCCTCTAAGCAGGGGTTGAGTTTTTGTCTTGTGGAATGCAGTTAATTTACTTGGAGATCATTTGGATCCTTTTAGACTGGCTTGGAAGAAGGGTTGCTGGAGTGTTTCTGGAGTCACTTGACTCTAGGAATAAGATGATCCCAATCCCAAAGTACAGCTTTCTTTGGTCTCTACTGAAAGCCCAAAATGTAGTGAGGTGTTTCTCCTCTGAGTGGTCAGAATTCAAACATCCCCCAGTGCTATGTGAGCTCTGTCATCTCCATTGAGCTCACTGCTCCCCTGCAGCTGTTCTTTCCCAAGTAGCTTTTCTTTATTGTTCTTTCTTTGTGGAAACTCTCCCTGTGCATACTCAGCTTTGTGTTTAACCAAAGACTTGAGGAGACTTCTGTGTGTATTCCCGGAGCCCCTTTCCACCACAAACCCCTTCTCATTCTTAGCCAGCCTAGAACATATCAGCTGCCTGAGGCATCGCAGACTCCAGTCTCTCTCCTCAGTTAAGCAAGACTACTGTGGTCAGCTGGGCTCCATCCACTTGTCCTGCAATCCAACACTGTGTAAAGGAAGGAAGACAAGTGAATGATGGGGTTGATCTCCTTTGATTCCCTTTCTTAGTTCTCTCAAGCCTACCATATCTGTTGTCCAACCTGTGAAAACAGTTTTCTCATGTATTTGATAGTCCTTCATGGAGGAAAGGCTGGCATAGCCAGACCTGGGTTTCTGTCCATCTTCCTGAATGTGTAACTCTTCAGCATCTCTACACTTCCTGACTCCTAGCTGCCATCCTACTTTTGCTCCTCATGTGCTGGCAACACATAGATTTTCAGACACCTTGTTCTCACAACCCAGTGTGTTTGTACAGGTTAGAGGAGAAAGTGATTGGAAGATCTCAATGTCAATATAGATATCCTTCACTTGTTACCCAAGACAAACATGGCAAACACAACCTCCACTCCAGGGCTTGGAGATTAGAATGACAGAATTCCCTGGTTGAACTATTGCACTGGTCTTTAGTGGGCATTGTAGAATGGTGCTATTTCTAAGCACATGGTCATATGCTCTTCTGAGCTTTCTATTCATGAGACCTCACCACCTCCAAGTATCCTCCTGCTTCTGTCAACTATGAGAAAAAACAGCTGGCCTGACATTTCTCTCCTCTCAGACCCTGTGCCCAAAGCAAGAAGCCTGAGACATTCTGTCCAACATTCTGGGTCTGAGAGAAATTTGGTCATAAGATGTTAGCTGGAAGTATGTCTCTTCCAGGAGAAATTTAAGTGGGCGGCTGTTTCTCTTGGGAGAAAACTCAAAGACGTACCCATTTGGGTAGTATTCTATGGTCCTCTGATGCCAGTGTGGTGTCATAGAGGACCAAGACTGACATGTCCTTCCTGTGACAGTGGTGGAGAATGAACCTCGATAACTCTGTCCATCACCATGGTAGCAGTCCTGGACCCCGGGGCTTTGCTCCATTGGTGCTGAAATTCAAAGAGAACAATTCAAGTTGAGTAATTTCCAGGACACAGAAGCATGAGAAAAAAATCTATGACAGAAACAGGACAGTCATCTCTGAAAATGACGACCATGCTCTGTTCTATATTAGGAGGTGGATGGACGTGCCAATAACAAAACTCAAAGATCCATAGCATTCTGGAACTTCAATGAGTTTTTAGAAAGATTTTCTTTAAAACCTGGGCACCAAAGGACAGATCAGAGTGCCTATCAGTCAAAATTGTACTCATGTGCATGTTCTTTGGCAAAGATCTGTTTGGGGTATTCCTGAGAACAAGGCAGGAGACCAGAGTGCCATGCATCCAGCTGTGCAGGCTGTAGGTGGTGATCATCAGTGGAGGTAGACATGAAACTGTCACACATTTCCCCAGACCACTGATCCTCCAAAGCCAAAGCCTTCAGCTGCTGGAAGATGGGGCAGGAAGCAGTCCTGCATCTAGGACATGCAGGCAAAGACACATTGTCTCTCAGAGAGGGGTACTGGCCAAAATTTTATTCCCCTGGAGGGAAGGCAGGAAATCTTGGGCCCAGGATCCTGCATTGCAACAAAGTAGACATCCACTACTCTTCTTCACAAAAAGCAACACAGATACGTGTTCCATGAGAAGGAGGGGCAAGAACACTAAGAGATCCCTTCCATCAAAGCCTAGATGTGCAGCACTTGCCTAAGATGAAGGTAGACAGGGAGATGGAGCATTTGCTGGCTATGTGCTGCTACCTAGACCCAGGAGGATATGGAACTAAGTATATTCATATTAGGTTTCTCAAGGTTGACAGACTCAAAAACCATATTCCTCTGAAACTGCAAAGCTGAAGTTTGCAATAAATACTGCCTACTTGAAGAAATACCAGAAAAGGCTCACGATGAGCTTGGTAAATCATCACAAATTTCGCAGGATGTTAGCATATCCATTTTCACTAGGACACTGAAATGATCTGTTGAATAACCAGGGTAGTGGTAAGTTCAGTGCCCTAGAAGGTCTGCACACTTCCTAAAGACACCACCCTGTCATGGGGTGCCAAAAATCACAGCTCTGGTTCCCCCAGAGAAGGCACTGAGGCTTCCTTCCCATTGGCTGACCCTGAGTCCACATTCGAATTCTCGTGCAGCATGGAAGGCTTCTGTATCACTAAGATTTTGCAACTCTTTTCATCCCAATGTCCAAGGGTATGGTTGTCTGACCAGAGACTTCTTACCTTGTTCAGAAACAGCCATGGACGTTGCGAGGACACTTGATTCTGTCACTGGACATTGTGTCAGGTTGCAGTACTCCCACCTGACACTGGGATCCATGGTATAACACCAAGGGCGAATCTCAGCATCTGGATTCCTGCAGTAGTTCCTGGTCAGGCCACTGCAAATTATAAAACAATACAGGTCACCAGAGATGGGGGAAGATACAAGGGCACCAGGCACCCTTTACATTTTGTTGCAACAAAGTGTTAAAGAGCAACTCTGAAATATTCTTCCTAAAGGTCCCATAACAATCACAAATGGTCCTCAACTTCTAAACAACTGTGAACATTTCAAAGACAGATCATTATTCTTATTGTAACACATCCAAAGTCATCTATACTCCATTAGAAAACCGAGAGACGTACTCAAAGACGTACCCATTGATCAATGTGCATCAGTGTGTACAAGAAAGGATCAGAATACCCTCCTTCCACCTTCTGCAAAACACATTCCTTTGGATTAGCTGAGAGATTTTGAAGTGTGCCTTGTAGATTGTTGTATGCACATACAAATATTTCTCTGTCTGGCTATGTGAATGTCTTTCTGTAGGAGTACACAATCTATTCAGTGTCTGGTTTGCTGATTTGCTGTTTACCTAAGGAATTCATCCACATGATCTACATTCATGAATTTATTCTCATATAGTTTTTCTCAATATCTTCTTGTCAGCTTTCAGACCTGGAGTATGGTATAGCAATGGCTCCTCTCCCCTGTTACTCCTGATGGTGATGGTTGTGCTCCCTCTTTGGTCTGTCGTCTGTTTAGCCAGACTGTGGTCAATCATAGCTTCTTTTCAAAGAACCAACTTTCTGTTTCATGGATTTACTCCCTTGTTGGTCTCTTTTCTTGTTCACTGAATGTCATTGGTTTGGATTATTTCCTTCCATCCTCTTTCCTTGGGTCTTATTTGCTTTTCCTTGCCTAGATATTTAAGTTGTGGTCTTAGATCAACTGTCAATATGTTTGTTCACAGGAACCCCCTTTTTTTTTCTTCTTAGCTTTGAAGTCAGACAATTTAACTATGATGTACCCCAGTAAATCAGAGTTTTGCTCTTTAAAAATCTATACCTGAGTCATTGAGCTTCATGACTCTGTGAGTTTCTCGTTTTCTGTATGTTTGGAAATTTGTCAGCCATCACGGATTCAAGTATAATTTCTGTCACAACATCTTTTTCCTCTCCTTCTGTGACTAGTCTAACAAATACATTAAATGTGTGGATGTTTTCGTAGATGTCCTTCAGGCTCCGTTGATTAATTGGTTCAGTCATTGTGTGTATGTGTATTTGTGTCTGTCTTGTGGTTTGTCTAGCTTTACTTGAATAATTTTATCGTTCACTTTTCCTACCACAATGTCTAAAGTGATGATAAGGCCATCCAGTGAATTCCTAATTACAGTATACCTTTTCTCAGTTTTTAAACTTCCATTTGGCTCTTCAATTCTTTTTTTTTCTGATATTATGCATTTGTTTCTCTCATGGTCAGCTTTTGCTGACATTCTCCTGAAATACAGTTCTCAGAAGTATATTTTAAATATTCTTGCCAATGCCATATTTCCTAATATTTCTGGGTCTATTTGTGTTGAGTGATTTTTCTCCCAGTTATGGATCACAGTGAAAACTTCTTTTGTGTCTAGTAAATTTTTAAATGGATGTTGCACACTGGGGATGTCATATAACTGAGCAACTTGTATTCGTTCCTAATACAATAGGGTTGTTGTATTACCTCTAAGGAGGGTTGAGTTTACTTTCTTCTGGAAAGTGGTTAATTTACTTAGAAATAATTTGGATCCTTTCAGACTGGCTTGGAAGAAGAGTTGCTGGAGTGTTTCTGGAGTCACCTTGTTTCTAGGAATCTGAAGATCTTACTCCCAAAATATGGCTTTATTTGACTTCTACTGAATGCCCAAGATGTTCATTGAGGTGTCTCTCCTCTGAGTGGTCAGAACTCAAATATCTTCCAGTGCTATGTGAGCTCTGGCATCTCCATTGAGCTCACTGTTCCCTTGCAGTTTTTCTTCCCCTATTAGCTTTTCTTTATTGTTCTGTCTTTGTGAAAACTCTCCCTGTGCATACACAGCTTTGTATTTAGTCAAAGCCTTGAGAAGACTTCTGTGCGTATTCTTGGAACTCCTTTCCTCCACAAATCCCTTCTCATTCTTAGCCAGCCTAGAATGTGTCAGATGCCTGAGGCATCACAAACTCCAGTCTCTCCCCTCAATTAAGCAAGACTGCTGTGGTCAGCTGGGCTCCATCTACTTGCCCTTCAAGGGTCTCCAGGAAGGATACCAGGGACATGGTATGGTTGATCTCCTTTGATTCCCTTTCTCAATTCTCTCAGGCCTATCATGTCTGTTGTCCAACCTATGAAAACACTTTTCCCATGTATTTGTTAATCCTTCATGGCAGAAATGTTGACATGGTCAGAACTAGGTTTCTGTCCATCTTCCTGCATGTGTAACTCTTCAGAATCTTTATACTTCCTGACTCTTAGCTGCCTTCCTACATTTGCTCCTCATGTGCTGGCAACACATAGCTCTTCAGATACCTTGTTCTCAGAACCCAGTGTGTTTGTACAGGTTAGAAGAGAAAGTGATAGGAAGATCTGGATGTTGACATAGATATCCTTTACTTGTTGCCCAAGATGAACATGGCTAACATAACCTTCACTTCAGGGCTTGGAGATTAGAATGACAGAAATCCCTGGTTAAACTATAGAATTGATCTTTAGTGGGCATTGTGGAATGGTGCTGTTTCTAAGCACGTGACCATATGTTCTCCTGAGCTTTCTATTCATGAGACTTCACCACCTTCAAATATCTTCCTGCCTCAGTCAACTATGAGAAAAGAGAGCTAGCCTGACCTTTCTCTCCTTTCAGACACTGTGCCTGAAGAAAGAAGCCTGAGACATTCTACCCAATATTCCAGATCTGAGATAAATTTGTCTTAAGAAGTTAGTTGGAAGCATGGCCCTTCCAAGAGAAATGTAAGGGGGCTGCTATCTCTCTTTGAAGAAAACTCAAGGACGTACCCATTTGGATAATATTCTGTTGTCCTCTGATGCCAGTGTGGTGTCATAGAGGACCAAGACTGACATGTTCTTCCTGTGACAGTGGTGGAGAATGAGCCTCGATAACTCTGTCCATCACCATGGTAGCAGTCCTGGACCTCGGGACTTTGCTCCGTTGGTGCTGAAATTCAAAGAGGAGAAATCAAGCTGAGTAATTTCTAGAACACAGAAGCAAGAGAAGAAATCTGTGACTGACACAGGACCATTGTCTCTGAGAAAGACTACTATGCTCTGTTCTGTACTAGCAGGTAGATGGACATACCAATAAAACCCAAAGATTCATAGCATTGTAGAACTTTAATGAGCTCTTAGAAAGATTTCCTTTAAAACATGGGCACCAAAGGAAAGATCAGAGTGCCTATCAGTCAAAACTGCACTCATATGCCTACTCTTTAGCATAGACATCGTCTGGGTGTTCCGAGAATAAGGCAGGAGACCAGACTGCTATGCATCAGGCTGTGCAGGCTGTAGGTGGTGATTGACTGTCAGTGGGGGCAAATATGAAACCGTCACATATTTCCCTAGACTGCTAATGCTCCAGAGCCAAAGCCTTCAGCTTCTTGAAGATGGGGCAGGAAGCGGTCCTGCATCTAGGACTTGTAGGCGAAGAAACATTGTCTCTCAGAGAGGGGTACTGGCCAAAATTTTATTCACTTGGAGGGAGGGGGTATCTTTGGCCCAGGATTCTGCATTGCAACAAAGTAGACATCCGCTACTCTTCTTCTCAAAGACCAACACAGATATATGTTCCATGAGAAGGAGGGGCAAGAACACTGAGCGATCCCTTCCATCAAAGCCTAGTTGTGTAGGACCTGCCTAAGATGGAGGTAGGCCAGAACGATGGAGCATTTGTTGGCTATGTACTTCTACCTGGACCTAGAAGTATATGGAACTAAGAAAAGTCTTATTAGGTTCCTCAAGGATGACAGACTCAAAAACCACATTCCTCTGAAACTGCAAAGCCAAAGATGCAATGAACACTGCCTACTTGAAGAAATATCAGGAAAGGTTTATCATGAGCTTGGTAAATCTTCACAAATTTGGCAAAATGTTAGAATATCCTTTTGGCTAGGACACTAAAATGATCTGATGAATAACCAGGGGAGTGGTAAGTCTGGTGCCCTAGAGGGCCTGCACCCTTCCTAAAGACACCACCCTCTCACAGGATATTAAACATCACAGCTCTGGTTCTCCCAGAGAAGGCGCTGAGTGTTCCTTCCCAGTGGCTGACCCTGAGTCCACATTCTACTTGGAATTGTGTGAGCATAGAAGGCTTCTATATCACTAAGATTTTGCAATTCTTTTCATCCCAACGCCCTAGGGTGTGGTTGTCTGGCCACAGACTTCCTACCTTCTTCAGAAGAAGCCTGTGTGCTTGGATCTGGGACCACTGTGAGAGTTTCAAGGACACTTGATTCTGTCACCAGACATTGTGTCAGGTTGCAGTACTCCCACCTGACACTGGGATCCATGGTATAACACCAAGGGCGAATCTCAGCATCTGGATTCCTGCAGTAGTTCCTGGTCAGGCCACTGCAAATTACAAAACAATACAGGTCATCAGAGATGGGAGAAGATACAGAGGCATCCAGTACTCTCTAAGTTTTGCTATAACAAAGTGTAAAAAAGCAACTTTGAAATATTTTCACTAAAGGTCCCATAATATGCACAAACGGTCCTCAACTTCTAAACAACTGTGAACTGTGAATCTCAAAGACAAATTATCATTCGTATTGTAACACATCCAAAGTCATCTATGCTCCATAAGAAAACTGAGAGTAAACATCAATGTGTACAAGAGAGGATCAGAATACCCTCCTTCCACCTTCTATGAAATACATTCCTCCAGATTAACTGAGATTGATTTTGAAGTGTGTCTTGTAGATTGTTTTATGCACGTACAAATATTTCTCTGTCAGCCTCTCTGTATGTCTCTATAGGACTACACAATCTATTCAGCATCTGGTTTGCTGATTTGTTATCTTCCTCAGGAATTGGTCCACATGATTAACGTTCCTGAATTTATTCACCTACAGTGGTTCTCAAAATCTTCTTTTCAGCTTTCAGACCTGGAAGATGCTATACCAGTGGCGCCTCTCCCCTGTTACTCCAGATGGTAATGGTTGTGCTCCCTCATTTGTCTGTCATTTGTTTAGCCAGACTGTGGTCAATCATATGGATCTTTTCAAAGTATCAACTTTCTGTTTCATGGGTTTACTCCCTTGTTGGTCTCTTTTCTTGTTCACTGAATGTCATTGGTTTGGACTACTTCTCTCCATCAGCTTTCCTTGGCTCTTATTTGCTTTTTTCTTTCTCTTTTTTTTTTTTTTTTTTTTGGTCTAGATATTTAAGCTGTGGTCTTAGATCAACACCTGTCAAAGTCTTTGTTCATAGGGGATTCCAGAGAGTTTTTCTTTTTCAAAACACAAGATGAATATTGTATGAGAAACCAACACTGAGAATTTTTTAACACACAAAGTCAACAACCGCCCATTTTCTTAGCCATCAGAGACATGATGCCATTACATACTATGTAACCACTAGAAAACTCCACTCTTCTTTTGTTGGAAAATGAAAGTAAAAAGGGTCAATAGCATCTTACTTTTGACATAGCAAAGTCTTTTAACATCATGGACTGTTTCCGAAGGTACTCAAAGGTCCTCAGTTTTCTCTAGACTACACTTGGAGAATTGCAGTTTGAAATCTTGATTTTTACATGTTTCTGTTTTTCCCTAAGAGCATCTAAAGTTATGTAAAAGCCTAAAGACATTCACTGCATCTTCTAAGTTTGGATAGACTGTGTTATATTCTTACTCAGTTCAAAACTTTTCTAAATTCCTTAGTGATTTCCTCTTTGTCCCAAAGAGTATTTTGAAATGTACCATATGACTCCCAAATATTTGAGAAGACAGCAAACTTTTCATTATTCTTATCTCACCCTATTCTGTTGTGTCCAGGGACACACTCTCTATGACTTTAATTCTTTCAAATCTACGGAGACTTGCTGGAAGGCCACGTGTAGAGTATACCTCAGTGAATGCTCCATGCACACTTTAACATGTATTCTGTAGTTTGGTATAGTGTTAAATAGGCCGAAGTTTTTATTGAGAACAAAGATATTATGTCTAATTTTTTGTATATTTGTTCTAGCCTGTTGTGCTTGGGAAAGATTTATAACCATAGTGAGAGAATCAAGGAAATCTCTAACTCGGAGTGTGGACTTATCTATTTCTCTCTTTAGTTGTGTCAGTTTTTCAATCATATATCACAAAAGCTCTTATTAGGGTAAAACACATTGAGCATTGCTATGTATTCCTCAATGAACACTTTTTACTTCTCTATGTTTCAATGCTGGTGTGGCTCTAAGATTCACACCTCTGTGTGTGTGTGTGTGTGTGTGTGTGTGTGCACATGCGCCAGTGTGTGTGGGTATGTGTGCAGCTATTTCTGTAGATTCTATTGAATTATTTTTCAGTTAATTCTTTCT
The DNA here is from genome assembly GCF_000951045.1 of Mandrillus leucophaeus. Taxonomy (NCBI): domain Eukaryota; kingdom Metazoa; phylum Chordata; class Mammalia; order Primates; family Cercopithecidae; genus Mandrillus; species Mandrillus leucophaeus. The sequence continues at coordinate 512,436 of NW_012101588.1, read as the reverse complement.
CTGGAAACAACTCACCTGATGGGGAGACCACCCAGTGAATTTTTCATTTAAGATATACCTTTTAATAGTTCCTTAATTTGATTTCTCATTTATCCTTTTACTTTTCCTTGATATGATATCTGTTATGTTTCATATTTATGTTTTCTTAAATCCAGAAATGCAGTTATCACACCAATATGTCAAATTATCATGCCATTTAAATCATTTCTATCATTCCTGGGTCTGCTTTTATTGACTGATTATTTTCCTGGTTATGGTTCACACTAAATGCTTTTTTTATGTGTAGTAAAGTTATAAATTTAGGACTCACACTGTGGATATTGCATAGCTCAGCAACCTAACTTTGTTGTTCACCTGTAAAGAGGGATGAGTTTTCTTCTAGAGGGCAGTTAATTGACTAGGACACCATTTTTTAATGCTTGGAGATTTGCTTTTCAGCTTTGCTAGGGTTTTTCTGGAGCCACCATTATTCTAAGAATATACAAATTCTACTCATAAATTCTGACTTTTCTGAGGTCTCTACTGAATGCCCAAGGTTTTCAATGAGGTCTCTTCTCTCTGGCTGGTCAAAACTCCAATATTCCAGAATGCTATGTGAGCTCTGTCACCTTTATTAAGCTCACTGTTCCCTTGTAGTTGTTGTTCCTCAATAGATGTTTTTTGCCATATTTTCTTGTGGAAAATCTCCTATGAAGTGTTGCTTTATGTTTAGTCTAACACTTGAGGAGACTTCTATGCCTGGAGCTCCTTTCCTCCACAAATCCATTCTTACTCTTAGCACAGCTAGAAAATCCTAACTACCCGAGTAATCCCAAAGTCCAATCACTCTCCTCCATTCAGCAACATGGCTACAGTTAGCTTGGGCTCCATCTCCTTGCTTTTTGGTGCAGGAAGGGTCTCCTTGAAGAAAGCCAAGGCATTGATGGGTCGATCTCATTTTCTCCCTCTTGCAATACTCTTGGTCCTCTAGCATCTACTGTTCAACATGTGGAAACCATTTTGCCATGTCTTTGGTAGTCACTTATGGCCGAAAGACTGGCCATAGAGTGGACAGATCATAGCTTCTGTCCATCTACCTGCCCCTTTTACTTTTCAGCATCGCCCCTTTGCTGACTCTCATCTGCTTTCCTGCCTTTGTTCTTCTCCTCTGGGCAGCCCTATCCCTTCAGATCACTGGTGCTCAGAACCAAGCATGTTTGTACCCATTGAAAAAGATGTGGATAGAAAAAGATTTGCCACTCCATAGATGTGCACATATCAATTCTCTGTGACCCAAGATGCAAAAGGCCAGCACAACATTCACTTCAGGGACTAGATCTTAGAATGATAGAATTCCAAGGTGAAAGGTTGCATTAACCCTCAGCCAGTGTTGTAGAAGGGTACTCTAACTCTGTAGTCATTTGTCATCCTGACTGTTTTATTAGTAAGATCTCCTCACCTCCATATATCCTCCTGCTTCCATAAAACTAGGAGGAAGGAGAGTCAGCTTAAATAATGTCTTCTCGGCCGGGTGTGGTGGCTCACGCCTGTAATCCCAGCACTTTGGGAGGCCAAGGCGGGTGGATCACGAGATCAGGAGACTGAGATCATCGTGGCTAGAACAGTGAAACCCTGCTTCTACTAAAACTACAAAAAATTAGCCGGGTGTGGTGGCAGGCACCTGTAGTCCCAGCTGCTAGAGAGGCTGAGGCAGGAGAACTGTGTGAACCCGGGAGGCGGAGCTTACAGTGAACTGAGATCGTGCCACTGCACTCCAGCCTGGGCAACAGAGCGAGACTCTGTCTCAAAAATAAATAAATAAATAAATAAATAAATAAGTCTTCTCTAAGAACTTTTGCTCACAAGCAATGTTCTTCTACATCTGAGCCAAGTTGAGTACTGAACGGTCACCTCAAAGCATGACTCTTCTAACAGAAACTTCCATTGGCCCTTCCTTCGCTTATGGTAAAGAACAAAGACCTACGCATTTGGATAGTTTTTTGGGGTCCGACTATGCTGGTGTGGTGTCATAGATGACCAAGCTTGGCAAGTTCTTCCTGTAACAGTGGTGGAGTATGTGCCTCGATAACTCTGTCCATAATGGTAGTAGCACTCCTGTACCCCGGGGGTTTCCTCAGTCGGTTCTGAAATTAAAACAGAAGACATCAAGCTTAGTATTTCCTAGAAGATAAAAATACACGAAGCCATTTATGACATAAACCAGAAAGGAGTCTCTGAGATTTACAGCCATTCTCTATTCTTTATTAATAGGCAAATTGACATGAGAAAACACACAAACAAACAAACAAACATGAAAGCAAGAGACGCCTACCATTCTGGAACTGTAGTAAGTTCTTAGAAATATTTCATGTAAAACTTAGTGGAAAACAAATATTAGATTGCTTCTCATTGGAAACTCCACTAACATGCAAGATCATTTCTAGGGATCTCTACAGAGTGTTCATAAGGATATGGAACAGCAGAGAAGAAAGGGTGATGCAATTGGCAAATCTGAAAAGCAAATCTGCAAGCATTAAAATGGTTTTTTGGGGAGGAGACAAGGACACATACAAGAACCTTGCATGTCTCCCTGGATCATTGCTCAAAAAAGAAAAGCATTAAACTCCTGGTGATGGGACAGACAACAGTCCTGCAGCTAAAACTGGAGGCAACAACACTTCACTTCTCAGGAATGAGTGGAGGCCAAAAGCTTATCACCTTGGATAAGATAGGGAATCCTCTAATGCCCAGCATAATGCATTGCAATAAAGCAAAAGTCTACTACTCTTTTTCTTCAGACTCCCTGCAGGTACAAGTTCCATCAGAAAGAAGCAAAAGAACACTAAAAAATCACTCCCTTCAAAGCTAAGAACTGTACAACCTGCCTCGGACTGAAAAGGACCTGAAAGATAGAGTATTGGGAGCTCATGTACTGCTCCATAGACCCAGGGACATATGGAATTAATGCAACCCTGTTAGGTTTCTCAAGGATAACATGATCAAGAGCCACGTTTCTCAGAATCTACAATGCTGACGATTGCACTGAACACTGTCTACTTGAAGAAATGCCTGGGAAAGTTTACTGGCTTGGAAAGACACACACATCTGACAGCATATTACAATAAGAATTTTGTCTAGGACACTGAGATAGTCCCTTTTACAATGAGGGGAGTAGTGAAGTCGAGCACCCAGAATGGTTTGCGCCCATCCTAAAGACACAGTTCACACAGTTCACACAGGTTGCACCAAAAATCACACCTCTGGCTCCCCTAGAGAGTGCACTAAGGCTTCCTCCCACATGGCAGACCCAGAACCAACACACGAGAACCAGTGTAGCACTGAAGGCTTGTGCATCAGTGGGAGTTTCCATGGTTTTTCATCCCAGCATCCAAGCACATAAATGTCTGGCCACAGCTTCTTACCTTGTTCAAGAAAAGCCTCTAGTCTTGGAACCGGAATAATATTTGGAGGCACGACAGCAGTCCCTTCTGCATCTGAGCATCGTGTCAGGTTGCAGTACTCCCACCTGACACTGGGATCCGTTGTATAACACCAAGGGGCTGCCACAGGATCTGGATTTCGGCAGTAGTTCTTGGCCAAGCCACTGGAAATTCCAAAAGAATACACATCACAAAAAAATGGGTCAATACACAGGAACACTATATATTTTGCTACAACAAGGTCATAACTGGTGCCTTTGAAATATTCCCAATAGAGATAACATACAATTGCCTCAAGGACAAATGGCTCTCAATCTCTAATCCTCTCTGCACATTTCTCAAACTTAATAGATTATCACTTTTTTTAAAGAAAAAAAAAATCTAATGTAGCACACACTTACTAGAAACACTGAGATAATACATATATGTGACCAAAAAGGGATCACAGTATCCTCCTTCTGCCTTCTGCCCAATCCATCTCTCTGGAATAACTGGTATGGATTTTGACATGTGTATTGTGGAATTGGTTATGCACATACAAAAGTATCTCTATCTGTCTATCTCTCTGTATCTCTCTATGTAGGACTTCATATGGTGATGTGTGAGTTGGAACTAACATATAGTTCTCCAGAGAAAAAATGGCATCCAGGATGATATCCTTCCCAGGCCAGTGGTCTCACTATATGTACTCGAAATGTAGCCAAAAGGCTCTACCTTTAGCATGTCAAACCATTGCAAAAAAAGTATTACTGTCTGTCGATACTGTATCAGGTGGGTCAAGTAGGTTTGTTTCTGCAAGACTTCTCAAAGCTTCCCTGGAAACCTAGCTTTCAGGAAGGATGCAGTATCTCTAGGATGGCTTCCTGGTCAGGACTTCCTCTTCTGCTCTCAGTCCATCCTCTGCTGGCCACAGCAATTCCGGGACTGAGGGAATAGGGCATGAGTTGAAAGAACAGTGGGACTCATGGCATAAAGGGAGACAGCTGAGTAGACTATGAGGTCTGAAGAGGTCGGGCAGCTGTGGAGGACTTGGGGTCGCGGAAATCTCAGAGCATTCACTCCCCCTTATGCCTCCTAGGAACATTGCTCCAACCTCTCAGAATCCTCTCATTCGTGACCTGTGGTTGCCTGGGAAAACGGGAAATGTGTTATGGGTCATGAGGATCCAACACTGTCTCTCTAGAGACTCCATATGTGACCTAGTCTTAATCCCAGACCCTCCATTCCAGGAAGCTGGTTCAATGAGCAACAGGATGGGCTCAGAGTTTGAACACTTGAAAGACTTCTTTTTCTTCCTTGGCTTCCCTCTTTTGGATACATGGAAAATTCTTATTATACAATATCCTTCAGAATTCAACATTTTGTGGTTGCTTTAGGATTTACAATATCCCTTTGGGCCCACAAATTCAACCTTTCATTAATATTACATACCATCATGGATAAAGTAAGAAACTTACAATGGTACACTTCCAATTATTCCCTAAATGATTTATGCTGTATGTTCAAATTTTTACCTCTACATTTGCTAAAGTTAAATATATTGCTATCATCTTGCTTCAAGGAGTCAACTCTCATTTAAAAAGATACAGAAGTTTGATCAAGAAAATATTTTGCATTTACATCTACATTTGCCATTTGCTGGGTTCTTCATTACATGGGCTACAGAAAGCTCCCTTCTTGTACTATTCTTCTTCTAGCTAATTTTCTTCGGGTAACATCTCCTGTTACACGAGCCTGCTGATTCCAAATTATTAGTTTTTGGTTTATTTATTTGGGGCAGCGCACAATATGCATTCATCCAACACAGATGATCTTCAAGGCATTTTATTGCTGGATATAGCATTCTTGGTTGATCTCTTCTTTTTCTAGTTTATCATTTTAATGACATTCCCTGTTATCTGGGTTCCAGTGTTTCTGATGAGAACACGTTAGCAATTTGTATCACTGTTCTTCTATCAAGACACCGCTCCTTTTCCTCTGGCTTCTCATGAGATGTTTCTTGTTATTACATCTTTGCCTTCTACCGTTGAACTGTGATGTACAAAAGTGCATTATAGTTTTTTTAACTCCCTATCTGATTCATTCAGCTTCTTGAATCTGTGATTTTTAAATATTCTTCATATTTGAAAAGTTTTTAGCTATCCTTGCTTCCAGTATTTGTTTCTGTTGCAATCTCTCCTTCCTCTCCTTCTGTGACGTCCTACCCACATGCAGGAAATCTTTTTTTATTTTCCCACACACCTGTTAGGATCAGTTGATTTCATTTTCAGTATTTGTGGAGGTACATGTGTGTATGTGTGTGTGTGCATGTTTCTAAGCCTGTGCATGTGTGGGTATGTGTGTATGTGTGTGTGTGTGTGTCGTGTGTGTATGTGTAGCTGGTTCTGTAGGTGGTATAAAATTGTTTTTCAGGTAGTTTTTACTTCTGAAATATCTCACTCAATTGGGAATTCATCCAATAATTTTTTCATTTAAGACATACCTTCTTATACTAGTTCTTTAATTTGATTTGGCTCTTCTATACTGTTACTGTCTCTTGATATGATACCTGCTTCATTCCATATTCATGCTTTCTTTGATCCTAAAACTCAGTTATCGTATTGATATGTCAACTTTTTTGCCATTCTAATCATTTCTGTCATTTCTAGGTCTATTTCTATTGGCTGATTTTTCTCCTGGTCATGGTTCACACTAAAAGCTTCTCTATGTGTAGTCAAGTTTTAAATTTAGGACTCACACTGTGAACACCACATAGCTGAGCTACTTGACTTTGTTGTTTACCTGTTAACAGGATTGAGTTTTCCTCTCCCAGCAGTTAATCGACTTGGAAACCATTTTAAAGCGTGGAGACTTGCTTTTCAGCTTTGCTAGCATTTGTCTAGAGCTGCCTTTGTTCTAGGAATTTACTAATTCTACTCCTAAAGTATGACTTTTCTGGAGTCTCTACTGTATTCTCAAGAGGTTCAGTGAGGTCTCTCCTCCAGCTGGTCAGAACTCTAATATCCCAGAATGCTATGAGAGCTCTGTCCTCTTCATTGAGCTCACTGTTCAATTGCAGTTGCTGTTCCTCAGGATATATTCTTTTCTCAACTTTCTTGTGGAACCTTTTTCTGTGTACATGCACCATCATGTTTAGCCAAAGATTTGAGGAGACTACTATGTGTGCTCCTGGAGCTCCTTTCATCCACAAATCCATTCTCATTATCAGTAGGCCTATAAAATCCTAGCTATGACAGTAGGCCCAAATTCCAATCTCTCTCCTACATTCAGGAAGATGGCTACAGTCCATCTGGGCTCCATCATCTTGCTCTTCAGTGCAACAAGAGCCTCCAGAAAGAAAGCCATTGCATTTATGGAGTTGATTTCATTGTTCCCCCTCTCCCTATTCTTTTGGTGCACTACCATCTGTTTTCCAACATGTAGAAACCATTTGTCCATGTCTTTGCTAGTCACTTATGGCCAAAAGACTGGCCATGGGTTGGTCAGACCTGGGCTTCTGTCAATCTATCCACCACTTTTATTTTCCAGCGTCTCTCTCTTTGCTGACCCTCATCTACCTTCCTGCCATTTATATTCTCTTTCTAACAACCAGTATCACTTCAGATCACTGGTGGTCAGAACCGACTCTGTTTCTACATGTTGGGGAAGACATAGATATAGAAACAGATAGATTCATCTCTCCATAGATATACATATATACTTTCCTTGTAAGTCAAAACAGAAAATCCCAACAGAACTTTCACTCCAGTAATTGCAGGTGTGTTTAACAGAATTCCCATGATAAAAGGCTGCATAGAACCTTAGTGGGTGTTGTGGAAGGTTACTCTAAGAGTTTCGTGGATGGCATCTTGACTATTTCTAAATGTAATATCTTCGTCTCCAGAAAACTTTCTGCTCTTCTAAACTAGGAAGAATGAGACCAGATTAACAGTTGTCTTCTCCTAGACCCTGGGTTCAAAGACAATATTCCAGAGATATTTTCCTAAGCACTATTCATCTGACAAAATTTCAGTCCAGAACACGAAGCTTGAAGTATGACACTTCTAATAGAAATTTCCATTGGTCCTTCATAACTTACGGTAAAGAACAAAGACATACCCATTTGGGTAGTTTTCTGGGGTCCGACTATGAGAGTGCGGTGTCATAGATGACCAAGCTTGACAGGTTCTCCCTGTGACAGTGGTGAAGAATGTGCCTCGATAACTCTGTCCATTACCATGGTAGCACTCCTGCACCCCAGGCCTTTGCTCAGTCGGTGCTGAAAGCAAAACAGAAGAAATCAAGCTGAGTATCTCTGAGAACAGAGAAACATGTGAAGCCACTGATGACACAACCAGGAAGGAGTCTATGAGAATTACGACCGTACTCTTTTCCTTATCCGTAGGCCGAGGGATGTGAGAAAACCAACCAACAAAACAACACCAAAGCAACAGACTCCTACCATTCTAGAACCGTAGTAAGTTCTTGGAAATATTTCACCTGAAACCTTAGAAAAACAGAACAGATCAGACTGCTTCTCATTGGAAAGTGTGCTCACGAGCAAGCACCTTTCTGGGAAACTCTATTGAATGTTCATGAGGAAGATGGGGCAAGATCGAGCAAAAGGCACTGCATTTGGCAATGCGGGCTGCAGAGGGTAATGGGCTGTCAGGGACAGAGGCAGGGACAGACAAGGAAATCTTGCATGTTTCCCGAGTCCGTTGATCATGAAAGCCAAGGCCTTTGGCTTCCGGGCCATGGGGCAGAAAACGGTCCTCTATATCTGACTGAAGGCAAAGACACTTTGTTTCTCAGGGATGTGTGCAGGCCAAAAGCTTATTCCTTTGGAGGAGAGAAGGAATCCTCTCGTGCCCCGCATCCTGAATTGCAATAAACGAGAAATCTACTGCTCTTTCTCTCCAGACCCCTCCCAGGTACAGGTGCCATCACAAAGAGGTTTAAGAATACGGAGAAATAATTCCCTTCAAAGCCTAGGGCTGCAAAGCCTTAGAGCACTGGGAGTTCATGTACTGCTCCATTGACGCAGCGCGATATGGAATAAAGGCAGACCTGCTGGGTTTCTCACAGGTGACAGACTCCAGAGTCATATTTCTTGGAATCCGCAATGCTGAAGATTGCACCGAATGCTGCCTACTTGAAGAAATCCCTGGAAAACTTTCTGGGCACACCCTGGAGGTTTTGTGCCCATCCTAAAGACACAGCCCACCAACTCTGTACCAGAAATCACTCAGCTGTCTCCCCAAGAGAGTGCACGGAGGCTTCCTCCTACATGGCAGAACTCCAGCATCCATGGACCATTTAAAGCTGCTGCACCAATCAGAATTCCCATGGCTTTTCATCCCAGCATCTAAGCGTGTAGATGTCTGGCCACAGGCTCCTTACCTTGCTCAGAAGGAGCCTCTAGGCTTGAAACCGGGGTGACAGTCGGAGGTGCGACGGCAGTCCCCTCGGCGTCTGAGCATTGTGTCAGGTTGCAGTACTCCCACCTGACATTGGGATCCATCGTATAACAATAAGGGGCTGCCACAGGATCTGGATTCCTGCAGTAGTTCCTGATCAAGCCACTGGAAATTCCAAAATGATACATGTCACAAGAGGTGGGACAATATGCAGGGGCACCCCACACCCTCTCCTTTGTGCTGCAACAAGGTCATTACCAGTGCCTTTCTAATATACCCATTAAAAGTACCATATGATTGCCCCAAGCACAAATGGTTCTTAATCCCCAATCCTCTCTGCACACTTCTCATACTTAAGAGATTATTAAGACTTTTTTTAAAATCTAAAGTAGCAAACACTTCTTAGAAACACGGAGATAATGCATACACGTGGCCCAAAAATGATCAGACTATTCTCCTTCTACCTTCTGCCCAATCCATCTCTCTGGAATAACTGGTATGCATTTTGATGTCTGTATTGTGCCATTGTTTATTCACATACAAAAGTATCTGTATCTGTCTAGTTCTGCGTATCTCTCTCGGTAGGGCTTCATATTCTAA